>NW_027529549.1:1121522-1244729 GCF_008692635.1 Crocuta crocuta
AAAATAAAAAAAATTAAAAAATTAATTTTAATATCTTCCTAGTCTATTTTCTTTTTAGTTTGTTTTGTTACTTTTATGTACACTTAATTTACATGTATGAATATATATATATAATTTTACATACATGTATATAATTTTCCTTTATAATTTTTCTCATCTGTTTCAAAGTTGAATCTATTTCTTTGAAATATATTTATTTTGAAATGTGGTAGGAAAAGTTAGGTTCTGAACTGACTGCCCACCCCTCCTTCTTGATCTCTCACCTTCCTAAGCTTCTGCGACTTGCTCTTTCCTGGTTCTCTTTCTCATAATCTGACTCCCTTTCTTCTTCCCTTTTTCCCTTCCTCTCATCCTTCCTTCTTTGTCTCCTCTTCCTCCATAAATATTAGTCATGATCTTGAATCATTTCTCAACCTCCCCCCAATATTATTTACCTAAAGGACTCATCTCCTCACACTTCAGTGCACCTCTTTCCAATTTTTTTTTAAATAACTAAGGTATAGGTACATGACATGGTTCTGAGTGTTTCATATATTTATTATGTGTCACCATTACAACAACTTAGTAGGTTGTTCATGTCTATGCTTTTACACATAAAACGAGTAACTCCAGAATATAAGTGATTTGTCAAGTAACACAAGTCTCATAAATGTTGAAGCCTAGGAGGGTTCCCAGTGTTTGTTAAACTTTAAAGCCTTATCTTAACTTTGATGTTGTATTGCCTCAGTCTTCTAGTGTCCCCATTACTCTCAGACTCTGCTCATTCACTACCCCCTCTCTCTATCCCTTCCTTTCTCTCCTCCTTTCTCTCTGCAGTGACTTTCAATCCACCCCTTCCTTCTCATCCCTCATTACATAAGTTCCACTAACAGTTCACTATGTCTTTGACCAGTGCTTACACTGTTGTCTTCTAACCACCATACATTCTTCGTGTGTGTGTGTGTGTGTGTGTGTGTGTGTGTGTGTGTAGAAAGAGAGAGAGAATACTCTAATATTCTTGGTATGATATTTGACCATGACTGTAGCCTAATTTTCTACTGATTCATTATTTACTTCCTTTAGTAATATACTGTGAACTAAAAGATTTGTGATTTTGTGAAAATTAACCTCTACCTGTTAGTTCCTATGCAATTGTTCTATCTCTACCAATCACTATTAACATATAATTAGCTTGGTGGATTCTATTTCTGAGAATGCACTTTTATCCTCCCCACCCTTGCTTCTTTCTTTCCTCTTTCTTGTTGGTGCTAGTAAGGATCAGTGTTTCAGGGCTTCTGTTGTGGAAGCTAACCAGACTTTAGTGGCTTGGGGGTGGACAACGGAGAGTTTTAGTTTGTTGGTTCCCTATTTGGTTGAATTCTAGATAGTTTTGTAGTTAATAGAGATTGACATTTAGGCATTTTTAGTAGTCTGTTTCTGCCAGGTGTCTCCTCTTTTCATTTTTAAGACAGAATTCGGGGAAGCTTCTAAGGAGAAAGATTGATGCATATACCCAGTCACACATTTTTTTTCCTGCTTCTGAATTATTTATCTGGTTTTGCAATTATAAGCTTGTTGCCTCTGCATGGACTTTGTAAGTATCTGGGCTTTTTATTCAGAAAACATGCTTAAGCACATGGAAATGCTAAAAAAAAGGGGGGGGGGTGGATATTGGGCTCTGGCCAGGTCTTCATAACACACTAGCTGTTAGGCCTGTAAGAGTTCTAAGGCTTAAAAAAAACCTTCTGTGTCTTCCTCCATGTGGTGGGGTATTACATTTGCTCACCTGTGAACTTCACACTATGTGATTTGAAGCAAGAAAAACATTCACTGTGAGCTATTGTTCAACTGAATAGAAAAAAATAGTTCTTTGTGATATGACTATGTTTATTACAAAGAATGGAAAGTTTCCCCTTGATGGTTTCAGAGGTGAAACTAGACGGAGGAAAATAGGTTTGGAAGGAGATTCACAGGCCATGTAGAGGTAATGGACTGTCTACGTTTATTGTTGGGGCTGATGAAAATTCAGTCAGATTTCCATCCCACGGGTTCTAAATCAGAATTTTGAGAGGTGGGTAAGGAATATTCTTATTAACTGCTTTTCTCCGTGCCCCCCTTCACACACACACAATTCACACACTCATAGGCATTTCTGCACATGCTACAGTTTAAGAACCATTGATAGAGGCAAAAACACTAGAGGATTAAGGGATGAATTTTTGAAATATCTATATTTATAGGAGAGGAAAATGAAGAGGAAATGGAATATATAAAGCCAAACAAAAACAAAATGAAGACACATAAACAGTAGAAAAATTAGTATCATTTAAATCAGAGGAGAAAAATTTCACCTCAAGAAGACACATACACTGCTGTGTTCTCCAGAACAACAGCAAAAAACAATACAATCTATGTTTTAATACTTTTGCATTTGGCACATTTTATTTTATTTTTTATTTTTGTCAATTTTGCATTATAGTTGTCCCTACCAAGAGTTGGATAATCATTCCTCTAATAGAATTTGGAATTGCTAGGCATATAAATTAGGCAATCCTGGTTATTTATGACTTAATTATTTTGTAGCCCATCTTATATTAAAAAGTTACACTCAGCTAGAGTAACCACACCATTTCTTTTGTAAAAAGGTAATTTAACTGGCTGTCCTTACAATTGCCAACCATGCAGTGCAAAAGTATTGGCATATATTGGTTAGTGCAGTTACAGAGGCTGAAAAGTCCCATGATTTGCAATATGCAAGCTGGAGACCCAAGAAAGTGGTATAGGTCAAAGACATGAGGGCCAAAAAGGGGGCTAATGGTATAGAGTCTAGTCCTAGTCTGAATACCTAAGAACCTAGAAGAGAATACAGAGGACGACTGATGTCTCTGCTAAGTAGTCAGGTAGAGAGCCAGCAAATCTTTCCTTCCCCCGTCTTCTTTATCATTTTTTAAAATTTTCTTTCTTAATGTTTATTTATTTTTGATAGAGAGTGAGAGATAGAGCTAGAGCAGGGTAGGGACAGAGAGAGAGGGAGACACAGAATTCAAAGCAGGCTCCAGGCTCTGAGTTGTCAGCACAGACCCAGATGTGGGGCTCAAATGAACCATGAGATCATGACCTGAGCCAAAGTCAGATGCTCAACTGACTGAGCCACCCATGCACCCCTTTTTAAAATTTTTATTCAGGCCTTCAACACATTAGATGATACCCACCCATATTGGTGAAGGCAATCCACTTTATCCAGTCTACTGATTCAAATGCTTATCCCTTCCAGAAACACCCTTAGAGACCCATCCAGATTAACGTTCAACCAAATACCTGGGCAACCTGTGATCCAGTGAGGTCGACACAAAATTAACTATCACAATCACAATCAGTAAATAAATAACAACAAAAGACATTGAGAAGATAAAAGGTTTAGAAATTAGGCTATCACTGGGGATGTCCAGAAGGAAACTCTAGTTTTATTTGCAACAAAATTTAGGAGAGAGCTATAGGGAATATTTCTCTCTCTGGGTGTGAGAGCCAAAGGTCTGGAAGGTGAAGACGGAAAAAAGATGTTTAAAAATTTTATAGTATAAGCAGAGATTCTAGTTCTGTTAATATGCAGAAGAGTTCTTGGAAAGTTTTGGACTGCATGATTAAAACTAAAAAACTATGGATGCATATGGGGCAACTTAGTACATGTGTCCTTCTAAGATTCTTCCAGATCGCTTTATTCCTTCTTTTTCTGGTACCAATCACATGCACTTTATTTCATTGCTTTGTGAGTCTATGCTTTTTCCTGCTTAGATCCTACACAATCTTCATCTTTAAAATTTTTTTTTTAATGTTTGTTTATTTTTGAGAGTGAGAGAGACGGCGCACAAGCTGGGGTCAGAGAGAGAGTGAGAGAAAGAGAGAGAATCTGAAGCAGCCTTCAGGCTCTGAGCTGTCAGTGCAGAGCCTGACATGGGGCTCAAACCCAAAAACTGTGAGATCATGACCTGGACCAAAGTCCGACGCTTAAGCAACTGAGCCAGGCAGATGTCCCTACACAATTTTCATCTTGACTATCCCTCCAGCATCCACCACAGCACCAAACCCAGCCCTGTGTATCTTGTAGCACTCAGTGAATGCATGTTGAATCCTTTCTCTGGTATTTCCTTCTCAAAAGATTCATAAACCCAACAGTACTGCAGCATGCCCTACTTAGGAAAGGAAGAGATAGAAGAAAAGTAAAAGATACCAATACCTGAAGAAAGAGCCCAAGAAGTCCATGTANCACTAACAGTTCACTATGTCTTTGACCAGTGCTTACACTGTTCTTCTAACCACCCCATACTTTTCGTGTGTGTGTGTGTGTGTGTGTGTGTGTGTGTGTGTGTGTAGAAAGAGAGAGAGAATACTCTAATATTCTTGGTATGATATTTGACCATGACTGTAGCCTAATTTTCTACTGATTCATTATTTACTTCCTTTAGTAATATACTGTGAACTAAAAGATTTGTGATTTTGTGAAAATTAACCTCTACCTGTTAGTTCCTATGCAATTGTTCTATCTCTACCAATCACTATTAACATATAATTAGCTTGGTGGATTCTATTTCTGAGAATGCACTTTTATCCTCCCCACCCTTGCTTCTTTCTTTCCTCTTTCTTGTTGGTGCTAGTAAGGATCAGTGTTTCAGGGCTTCTGTTGTGGAAGCTAACCAGACTTTAGTGGCTTGGGGGTGGACAACGGAGAGTTTTAGTTTGTTGGTTCCCTATTTGGTTGAATTCTAGATAGTTTTGTAGTTAATAGAGATTGACATTTAGGCATTTTTAGTAGTCTGTTTCTGCCAGGTGTCTCCTCTTTTCATTTTTAAGACAGAATTCGGGGAAGCTTCTAAGGAGAAAGATTGATGCATATACCCAGTCACACATTTTTTTTCCTGCTTCTGAATTATTTATCTGGTTTTGCAATTATAAGCTTGTTGCCTCTGCATGGACTTTGTAAGTATCTGGGCTTTTTATTCAGAAAACATGCTTAAGCACATGGAAATGCTAAAAAAAAGGGGGGGGGGTGGATATTGGGCTCTGGCCAGGTCTTCATAACACACTAGCTGTTAGGCCTGTAAGAGTTCTAAGGCTTAAAAAAAAACCTTCTGTGTCTTCCTCCATGTGGTGGGGTATTACATTTGCTCACCTGTGAACTTCACACTATGTGATTTGAAGCAAGAAAAACATTCACTGTGAGCTATTGTTCAACTGAATAGAAAAAAATAGTTCTTTGTGATATGACTATGTTTATTACAAAGAATGGAAAGTTTCCCCTTGATGGTTTCAGAGGTGAAACTAGACGGAGGAAAATAGGTTTGGAAGGAGATTCACAGGCCATGTAGAGGTAATGGACTGTCTACGTTTATTGTTGGGGCTGATGAAAATTCAGTCAGATTTCCATCCCACGGGTTCTAAATCAGAATTTTGAGAGGTGGGTAAGGAATATTCTTATTAACTGCTTTTCTCCGTGCCCCCCTTCACACACACACAATTCACACACTCATAGGCATTTCTGCACATGCTACAGTTTAAGAACCATTGATAGAGGCAAAAACACTAGAGGATTAAGGGATGAATTTTTGAAATATCTATATTTATAGGAGAGGAAAATGAAGAGGAAATGGAATATATAAAGCCAAACAAAAACAAAATGAAGACACATAAACAGTAGAAAAATTAGTATCATTTAAATCAGAGGAGAAAAATTTCACCTCAAGAAGACACATACACTGCTGTGTTCTCCAGAACAACAGCAAAAAACAATACAATCTATGTTTTAATACTTTTGCATTTGGCACATTTTATTTTATTTTTTATTTTTGTCAATTTTGCATTATAGTTGTCCCTACCAAGAGTTGGATAATCAGTCCTCTAATAGAATTTGGAATTGCTAGGCATATAAATTAGGCAATCCTGGTTATTTATGACTTAATTATTTTGTAGCCCATCTTATATTAAAAAGTTACACTCAGCTAGAGTAACCACACCATTTCTTTTGTAAAAAGGTAATTTAACTGGCTGTCCTTACAATTGCCAACCATGCAGTGCAAAAGTATTGGCATATATTGGTTAGTGCAGTTACAGAGGCTGAAAAGTCCCATGATTTGCAATATGCAAGCTGGAGACCCAAGAAAGTGGTATAGGTCAAAGACATGAGGGCCAAAAAGGGGGCTAATGGTATAGAGTCTAGTCCTAGTCTGAATACCTAAGAACCTAGAAGAGAATACAGAGGAAGACTGATGTCTCTGCTAAGTAGTCAGGTAGAGAGCCAGCAAATCTTTCCTTCCCCCGTCTTCTTTATCATTTTTTAAAATTTTCTTTCTTAATGTTTATTTATTTTTGATAGAGAGTGAGAGATAGAGCTAGAGCAGGGGAGGGACAGAGAGAGAGGGAGACACAGAATTCAAAGCAGGCTCCAGGCTCTGAGTTGTCAGCACAGACCCAGATGTGGGGCTCAAATGAACCATGAGATCATGACCTGAGCCAAAGTCAGATGCTCAACTGACTGAGCCACCCATGCACCCCTTTTTAAAATTTTTATTCAGGCCTTCAACACATTAGATGATACCCACCCATATTGGTGAAGGCAATCCACTTTATCCAGTCTACTGATTCAAATGCTTATCCCTTCCAGAAACACCCTTAGAGACCCATCCAGATTAACGTTCAACCAAATACCTGGGCAACCTGTGATCCAGTGAGGTCGACACAAAATTAACTATCACAATCACAATCAGTAAATAAATAACAACAAAAGACATTGAGAAGATAAAAGGTTTAGAAATTAGGCTATCACTGGGGATGTCCAGAAGGAAACTCTAGTTTTATTTGCAACAAAATTTAGGAGAGAGCTATAGGGAATATTTCTCTCTCTGGGTGTGAGAGCCAAAGGTCTGGAAGGTGAAGACGGAAAAAAGATGTTTAAAAATTTTATAGTATAAGCAGAGATTCTAGCTCTGTTGTTAATATGCAGAAGAGTTCTTGGAAAGTTTTGGACTGCATGATTAAAACTAAAAAACTATGGATGCATATGGGGCAACTTAGTACATGTGTCCTTCTAAGATTCTTCCAGATCGCTTTATTCCTTCTTTTTCTGGTACCAATCACATGCACTTTATTTCATTGCTTTGTGAGTCTATGCTTTTTCCTGCTTAGATCCTACACAATCTTCATCTTTAAAATTTTTTTTTTAATGTTTGTTTATTTTTGAGAGTGAGAGAGACGGCGCACAAGCTGGGGTCAGAGAGAGAGTGAGAGAAAGAGAGAGAATCTGAAGCAGCCTTCAGGCTCTGAGCTGTCAGTGCAGAGCCTGACATGGGGCTCAAACCCAAAAACTGTGAGATCATGACCTGGACCAAAGTCCGACGCTTAAGCAACTGAGCCAGGCAGATGTCCCTACACAATTTTCATCTTGACTATCCCTCCAGCATCCACCACAGCACCAAACCCAGCCCTGTGTATCTTGTAGCACTCAGTGAATGCATGTTGAATCCTTTCTCTGGTATTTCCTTCTCAAAAGATTCATAAACCCAACAGTACTGCAGCATGCCCTACTTAGGAAAGGAAGAGATAGAAGAAAAGTAAAAGATACCAATACCTGAAGAAAGAGCCCAAGAAGTCCATGTAAATATTGTATCAATATATCAGGCATAATACAATGAAAAGACCCATGCTCCACCCCACAGTGGATGGGGACCCTTGACCTTGCCTAGATTCCATCTTTTTAACAGTTTTAATGGATACATATTAATTGAAATTAAATATCTGTAACTCCAGTAACAGTAGACATTTGTTGCCTTAATAATCAGAAGGCTTTAGATATAAAAAGCAAAGAATGAATTTGTTAATATGCTAGCAAATACATCAGTCTCATTTTTTTCTTTCATATCATAAAATAATATAATTTAGGAATTGCTATTGCCATAAAAAGGGTTTTTTTAAGTTTATTTATTTTTGAGAGACAGAGAGCACTAGTAGGGGAGGAGCTGGGGAGAGAGAAGGGAGAAAGGGAGCATCCCAAGCAAACTCCATACTGTCAGTGTGGGGCACAGTGCAGGGTTTAATCTTATGAACTATGAGCCAGAATCAAGAGTTGGATGCTTACCTGACTGAGCCACCCAGGCGCCCTGCAAAAGATCTTTTTTTTAAACCTCAAATAAGTGGTTAATGTATATACTGCTAAATGTTTTTTTAATGCTTTGGTGAAAATACAACATTATTTTTAGATAATTTAGATAAAACCTTTTACCTGGAAACACAGTGAATTTACTTTTAAACTAATCTACTAACAATATCCACTTGATTTGTAAAAGCATTTTAACATTTATTTAAGTAACCTTTCTAAATAATGGAATGTTTTGATCAACTTGATTAAAAAAAAAAAGCTGATGTAGCTTTTAGGATACCAAAAGTTAATTTTAACTGCCAAAATTTCACTAAGGATCTTCTGTAAGTCATCTGCTTTTGTTTATTTTCCTGAACAACTTGCATAGTCTATCATTTTTAATACTTAGGTAAAATTCTAATATTTTCTTATTTTTAATAAAATATTTTCTATAGTAATTGCTAGATCTATTTACACATACCTTGAAAAAATACTTAGCTAAATAAGAATTAGAAAAGTCATAAAATCAGGGAAACTTTGAGATGATCTGGTTTTGACATTTTTATAATTATGAGGAGACAGACTCTGGGAAGTTATTTATAATGCTTATTTGGATCATAACAGAGACTCGAACCCAGGCCTTCTGATTCACAATTGCTTTCTCATGATTATATAATACCCGTAAAGCCCATTCAGTAGACATTTCATTATATATTATGTATCCTTACATATTATGCTACTTCCTGAAAGCTCCAATTCTGAGAAATGAGTTGTCTTTCTAGCTGCTTTCAAATTATAAACATTTTGTATATTACAAATAGATTTAGAGGTAGGAAAATCCACAAAAATTTTACAGACTTAGAATGTTAATCAATGATACTTTTGGCCAAATTGACAACTGGTCATAACTCTCAATGTCCTAAAAAACAGCATTGATGGGGGCACCTGGGTGGCTCCGTCATTAAGCGTCCGACTTAGGATAATCCGGTGGTTCCGAACTTTGGGCCCCCATCAGGCTCTGCACTGACAGTGCTCTGGATCCTCTCTCTTCCTCTCTCTCCCCCTCCCTAGCTTGTGTGTGTGCTCTCTCTCATTCTTTCTCTGTCTCTGTCTCTGTCGCTCTCAAAAATAAATGAACATTAAAAATTTAAAATGAAAAACAGTACTGATTAATGTCTTTAGTAATAGAACCTGGGTTGAAAAAATTTTAATTTTTGTAGATCTTTACAATTTTCTCTCATAGAATTGTCGATCTTATAGGTAGTAATCAATCAATATGCAAGCATACAGCAAATACTACTTCTCCAGAGTCCTTTTTACAGCCTCCTAAGGCTCCTGGGAACAACATCGTATTATATATAGGAAAACTCCTATGGAATCTGGGTCCAGTCTGCAAACTTGGATAAACTCAATGTTATAATTTAATGTTTAGCCTGTGTGTGTGTGTGTGTGTGTGTGTTCCTCACAGCAAACTTGCATAGAAAAATATTGTTGCCCATTCTTTGCGGATGAGAAATCTAAGGCTGAGGGGTTCGTTTGCTCATTCACAGTCCCACAATGGCAGCACCAGGTACATCATTGGGCACCTTTTATGGTGATACTTCCCTCAAATCCTTAGAAAATTCTTCTCTAGCCTCAAATCCCCTTAGTCCTTGTATATGCCTATCAGTACACTTCTCATATTTCATTGCAATTATTTGAAACTGTTCATTTCCCCCATTAGACTGTGTATTTCTCAAGTATAAGAACCAAGTCCTATTTCATGGCTGTCCTCCTATATCTGATGTGGTATCTTCAACTGTGGAGCAGCTATCAGGACATGGTGTGAAGCGGAAGATTGGTTTTCCTCTAGCTTCTATGTGGACTCTGGATACTGCGGACTTAAATTTATTTCCATAATAATATTAATAACAGCATATTATGTCAATGTATTGTGTTTTCACTACATACTGAACACTTGACTGAGCACTTAAAATGGATTATCTTAAAAAGTGATTATCTTATTTATTTCTCACAATGACCCATACTAAAGGCACTATTTTAGTGTACTTGTTTAGTGAGATGCCTTTTCCCCTTCCTCTGGGGATAGGAGATCCCTGCAACAGAACCTGGAGTTTCTTATTCTCCTCAGTTTATAGGACTTTAGGTGTAGCTGTTTATCATTGTTTACTTACAGGTAAAGAAATTTGCATTATGCTTCCTCAAACTGATCACAAGGACTGAGGAAGTTTCCAATCACCACACAATTCAGATTGTTAAATTCAATCAGTTAACTCAGACAAAAATACCAAAGATCAAAGACAGAGGGATAGGGGTATTTGTCAGACAGACCTGGGCCCAATCCGGAGTATCTGTGACCTTAAACAAGATATGCACTTACTTTGAACCTCAGTTTCCTCAGTGGTGAAAATGATGTTACATTATTTTTTTTTCCCCTGAGAGGTGTGATGAATTAAACCTAGCATCACAGCAGAGGTTTTAGAATTTTGCATCTGGTCTCATAAAATGTCATTTTTTTTTAGCCCATTTCCCTTTTGTACCAAAAAAAAGTTATTAGGAAGTTTTTAAAAAAACAAACAAAACAAACAAACAAACAAAACAGGGGCGCCTGGGTGGCTTAGTCGGTTAAGCGTCCGACTTCCGCTTAGGTCATGATCTCGCGGTTCGTGGGTTCGAGCCCCGCGTCGGGCTCTGTGCTGACTGCCCGCTCAGAGCCTGGAGCCTGTTTCAGTCTGTGACTCCCTCTCTCTCTGACCCTCCCCTGCTCACGCTGTCTCTCTCTCTCTCCTAGAAATAAATAAAACATTAAAAAAAAGTTTAAAAAAACAAAACACAAATTAGCCTAAGATCCCAAGATTTCTCTAAAAGATTTTTCCCCATAAAAATGGAGCTGAAGTTCTTTGATACAAAAAGAACACATTTTTGAAAGAATGCCATTATATTTTATATACATTTTGAGAAGGGATGAAGACACAGTTGACAGAGGTGAAGATGTTTTCTTTCTCTAGTCCCTTAAGAACTGCAACACTTTCAGCCTCTCTTGCATTCTCCATTCCATGGTTTCTTTCAGCTTGGAAATGGAGAAGAAAACTTGTTCTCTTTAATTTTTCTCAATTGCTATGAGGATGGATGCAAAAAGCCCTTGAAAATAAAAGGTGCCACACAAGAGTATTGTATTACATAAGGGATGTGTGATTAAAATCTGCAGAGCTAAATAAATATTTAGAACACTCTAAAAATATCCTGGTGCAATGCCAAGTGGCAGTCCGATTTACAATCCATTAAGGAAGAGTGCATCCAGAATCACACTCCATTCAGGGTTCTGGGCACTCTGGATTTAGGGGAAGCCAAATAGCAGAAGTGATTTTTAAAGCACTCTAGAGGGAGCTTTTGTAGGAATTAATGAATTCTCAGCCAGCATATGATCAAGGGGAAAGGGCTCTATGAATTTTCAAAAGACTTCTGTGAGTACAGTGTTCTATATAGTGTTCTTCTGTGAGGAGTGGCAGGGAAATCTGAGAAGAGGTAAAAAGTAGATTTCATGTGTATGGGCAATGTTTCAGGACTTAAAAAGCATGACCCAAGGCAAATTTAACAAAAGGTTAGTATGTCAAATATATGTTACTACATCATCAATGTTCATGCCAATGTGCCCGAGGCACTGAGGAGTCAGTTATACAGACCGCTCCCACCCCATCCCCCCAGGTGGTAAAGAAAAGGAGTGGGGGAAGGGAGGGCAAAAGAGGAAAGGTGCCAGCAGAAGGCAGAGATAGAGAATTCCCAGTTTTAAATTTTGTGAGCTCAGACAGACGTGCAGACTTCAGATTTCTTTTATTAGGCAGTCTATATCAGTCTGGAGAAGACAAGGAATTTCCCCAAAACAAAAGGGGTTTTGGCAGCTATTTGGGAATATTCCTTTAAGTCCCCATCCTGAGGTAGACTAACCATAGTTGGCTCCAATTATAGCCATTAACTTGAGAAATGAATGAGTGAGATCCCCTCACATCTACTAGGCAGAGGAACATAGAGCATTAAGGTCCCCTTCAGTCTGATTTTATTTCAGCCAGACCAATAAGGTCCCCTTCTCAAGGTCCTGATATTGGCTGTGTTTGGCGGGCCCTTTCCAATTCAGGCATTCATTCCCATGAGGTGGTGTCACAGAGACAAAGGGGTAGGGGTGCCCCCTCTAATGAGGAGACCACTCAGATACCCATCTGGCTGTGTCCCTAAGAAACTTAAGTGATGCTTAGCTGTAGCAGTCTCAGCATTGTAACTTATGATTGGAAACTATTCCGATGCTGCCATAGACTGTATGCTGTTCACCACAGAATGTCAGATGGGCCCACTCAGACTCCATAGGGTTTTGGGGACCTTAAGGGTGCCCACCTGTGGAGCCACAGAATCAAACCCGGAAGGCAACCCAGACTGAGTCGCACATTCATACTCACATATACACCTGAGGTTATTACATTCCCTCCCACAGAATTCCTAGAGATGAGACTACAAACAATGACAATGACAACAGGACAAAACAGGTACAGAAGTAGCCACAAAACAGGTTTACAGGTTTACGGAAGGGTCCAACCTATGTCTAGGTGTGCCCCCGGGGCGGGAAGTAGCTGCATCCAGCCTTCCATTTAATCCCCCAGAAAGAAGCACATGTGCATTCAGAATTCAGATGGTAAATTGACTTACCTTCAGAGATTTGGAAAAGTGATTCCCACAGATTAACTGAGGCCATTTTCGGGGTGGCAGGAAAGACCAGAGTGTTTCCCCGGGTTGCAGGACACTTTCAGGAGCCAGGGAGGGTGAAGGCGAATGAGACAGGAATTTGGATGTCTGGGGTCTCCATAATCTCTCTGGGACCTCCAAAATGTTATGCTGAGAGACACAGAAACCAAATGAGACCACTGACGCCCAATTAAGGGAGTCTTTATTATCGGCCAGGACCTCACAGAGTTAACAGGTTGTCATGAGCCTGTCTAACCCATTTAAGGGCCTGGTCAACAAACTTTGGCAAAGAGTGGGACTATTTTTCATACCCTGAGTTAAGACTTTCCATTGGTAACTCTGATATGGTTGTTTAAAGTTATCAGAAGCCAGGCTGATGGCAAATCTGACAATCCTTTTTATATAAGAGAATGTGAAAGAAACAATCTTGTAAATCTATCACAATTATCTGATATCCATCCTATTGCTACAAGGGATAGGAGTCCTGGTTGGAGAGAGCCCATAGTTTCCATAGTAACATTTCTGGCCCTTACATCTTGTAAAAGCCTCCATTTTACAGATTTTTTCTTTATGACAAAAATAGGAGTAGTATTCTAAGGACTAGTAGAAGGTTCAATATGTCCTTCTTTTAGCTGTTGTCCTATTAGTTGTCTTACTGCTGATATATTTTTCAGATGTTAGGCCACTGTTCAACCCATATAGGAGAATGAGATTTCCAGACTATGGGGTCAGNTAAAAATCTAGCAATTTGTTGAGGAGATAACTTTATCCCCTTCTTTGTTAGCATGTTCTATATTATATCTACAAAGAGTCTCCTTTCCTTAGAGTCTTTATGGCCTTAACTTCTCAAAAACAGTTCTTTGCTTATCCCCCAACTAACCCTACTTATCTTATGCAGGGAGGTCCACGGTACCCTATGGTGGAATCCTAATGGTGCCGACTAATGAAATGAAAATGACATAGTTTAAAGAGATTATCTTCAAGTCCGTTGTTCGGGCACAAGTATGCCAGAGTCCTGCTCCGGCCGGGTCCAGGGGTCCCTGAAGGATGGCCTGTGTCGGCGAGGGAGGGATGAGAGAGGCCCAAGAATCTTTCTGGTCACCAGGCAGGCATCTCTGCTCTGACTGGGGCTCAACTTTATTTTATAATTAAGTGTTTGGGGGATGGCACAGAAGTGGCATTTGCCTTAGACAATGATTTCTGATGACAAATTTCTTTGATATGTAAGAATTTCCCAGAACATAGATTTGTAGAAGACTCCTGCATAACCTTTATCAATAGTGATTGAGGTAGGAGATTTAGATACTTATCCTATGGCGAAGGAAGGTATCTTTAGCATACAAGACAATGTTTTTAGCATAACAAAGGCAAGGTTAGTTCTTTGTGAGCAGGGGTCTATAGCCCGTTTGTTTAAGGGGAAGTATTTAAGTAAAACAGGTCTTTCAGGAAACACAAATGTTTGCTCCCATAATCACAAAAGAAGTTCCTACAATAGGTTCCTTCACAAGGTGCAATCAGCATAAGGCCAGAATAAGTCACTCCAAATATCAATCAACAAAATGCCTTGGGAGTCGGTGCTCAAGCAGAAACAATTGGATGGGGCTGGTATCTAGTATCAGTCACCATCTGACCAGTAAGAGGCTGTGCAACTTACCTTTACCTCACAAGGAGTTCTTTCTCAACCTCTGAGTTCAGAAACGGCTCCCAAAGGTTCACTTTGTGTTATACTCTGTTTCTTTCGTCTCTGAGATATTTTGTAATTTTAAATTGATTTTCCATCAGGATCATTGTGCCCAGACTCACTTTTTGTACTCCTCCAGAGCCCAATTTTACCTTCTTTTGTCCACCAGTCTCTTTCTCTGCAGGTCATTGAGCACTTTTGCTCAAGTCTTAAGAACATTAGTTCTTACTTCTCTCAGGGCCCTTTGACTTCCAAAACAGTATTCTGCAGAAGGTTGTTGTTTTTCAGTGATAGAGCACACTCCCCAGAAAAACCTTTCTAAAACAATGCTCCCCCTTATTTGAGTGGTTTCAGTTACCTCCCATCAACTACACAAAGTCTTTAAAATGCAAACTCCATAGCATGACTTTCAGTGATCTGAAATCTGCACCGTTTCATCAAATTCTGCCGAATTGGCCATGCTACTTTTAATGCCTGCACCTTCTGTCTCCTGGAGTGGCCTGTACTGCTGGGCATAGGCAGGAGCCCAGGCTTTCTATGCAAATAGAGCTCAATTACAGGCATCACCATTTACCACAATTTTTATCTGGGCAAGTTATTTCCTCAGGGAGCTTTGGTTCTTTCTTTGCAAATGAGATAAAAGTTTAAGGTTAAGGGTGATTGCTATATTTAAATGAAATAAATGTAAAGTGCTTAGAAGATTTTCTAGAGATATCAAACTCTCAGAAAGAACTATCAGTTTCTTTCTTTCTCATTCATCTTTGCAAGGAGTCCTTTGCTTTTGTTGAGTTTTGAATAAATCCTTCCCTTCCTCCTTACCCCCTGGGCCCCAGCCACACCATTTTTAAAAGGTTTAACCTGACACATTGTATCTAGCTCATTACATTGGAAAGTAAGCCCCCCCCCCCTCCTTCTTTTGTGTTTCTTCTCTTTACAGTATCAACTGCCTTCTTTGGATTTGAGATATATTATATTAGCTTCTGGACCCAAATTGTTCATTTTGTAGTCTGCAAAGGCTAAATTCATGATAAAACACACAGTATTTAGGAAGGTTTTAAAAAAGCACATTCAATCCTGATAAGCAAATATAGATTGAATAACTTAAAGGAAATTATTTCTTTATTTGTATCTTTATTGCCACATTAACACCACTGTGTTCAGTAAGGCCTGTGTATCTACAAGTAGTGACTGAAAAGCACAGATTGCTTTCCCTTTGTGCTCCTAATCTGGGGCATTAACCCAAACATTTGAGGAAATTTAGTATGTGAGGTCATTAGGAGAAGTGGTTTCTATTATTACCATTATGAGCTTACAGTGGATTGTTGGGACATTTTCATAATCAAATTTGAATGCTGAGGAAGCACTCAACTGATCATGTATGCCAATGCAGGCATAAGGCAGCTCCCATGTGTGCAGGGCTGAAAAAAATCATAGCATATGAAAGGAAGATATCATCTTGGACATCTCCCAAATTTTATTTACTTTTTTGTTTATGGAAAATATAATATAAAACAATTTTGAAAACCATTTTGAAGTACAAGTTACTTGTAACAAATTATAGCGCGTTTGTTTTGCATATCACCTTCTGGTCCTTGACCATACATATACATTTTTCACAGTTTCAAACATAAACATAGTACATCTGTCATTTGGCATGTTGCTTTTTATTCTGTGATTTCCTTTTAGTACTTTTCTTTTTTTCATATACAGCAAAACCTTGGTTTGCAAGCATAATTCGTTCCAGAAACATGCTTGTAATCCAAAGCACTTTTATATCAAAGTGAATTTCCCCAGAAGAAATAATGCAAACTCATATGGTTTGCTTCCCAACCCCAAAATATTTGTATAAAAATGATTACAATACTGTAATATAATACAAAATATATTAAAAAAATAAATTAATCTACACTTACCTTTGAAAACCTTCATGGCTGATATGAGGGAGACAAGAAAGGAGGGTTATTGTGTAGGACGACTTTCACTATCACTAACAGATGTTGACTTCAGTACGATATTAACAAACTCTTGTTATATACTGTATTAATGTAACCGACAATAAGCCATCAGAGGAAAGGGTCTATATCTGCTGCAGGCAGCCTGACCTAGAATGAAGCAAAGCATTCCTAAGCTTACTCTTATATGGAAAAGCAAAGGACTGTTTATAGGTGCTTTGAAGTGACAAAAAAATATACTACTGCCAATTGTAGGCACCTTCCAACATTCTGAAAAATCACTGATTTTTGCTGAACACCATGGCCCAAGGCTGAGCATCCAAGCATGGGAGACAATCACCCACTGTCCCTCGGGGAGAGAGAGAGAGAGCGAGTGCCAGGCACTGGCTTATTTGTGATCACGTGACATTCAGCATCACTTACTACTTGTAATGCAAGACATTGCTCAGTTATCAAGTTAAAGTTTATTAGAAATGTTTGCTTATCTCGTGGAACACTCACAGAAGAAATAACTCACAATCCAAGGTTTTACAGTACTTGCTTTGAGTCAGAGAATATTCTAGGTGCTAGAGATACAGTGGTGAACAAAGCATTCAGGGTAAATGCAAATTACACACACCTATACACACATATAATATGTATGTATATATTAAGCAATGAAAGAAAACAGGGTTTCAATTAGTAAGGAGGAAATGGGTAATATTTTCAATAGGAAATTAATAGTATTTCCCATAGCCTTTCTCTATGCCACAAACACGAATACCTTTTTTTTACTGTGTACCTATATCAATAATGGTTTCACCTCACAGCCCAAAAAGAGAGAAAATACCAAGTTGCCTCCATGAACTGCTTTCATCCCAAAGTCAAGTCAACTCTGGATAGTGTTGCTCTTCTCTTTAGAAAAAAAAAATGTTATATGTTTTTCTGGCTAAAAAATAAGTCATCAACCTTTAGATAGCCATTATATGATGACGCAGAAGGAACAGGATATATTCCCCCCCACCCCACCAAAAAAAAGCCTAGTCACAAAAGGCAGACTGGGAAATCAAAAACCCAGTAGTCACTGAGACCTAACATAGATCACATCCCTGTGAACGCAAAAAGTATGGATGGACTCTTGGTCATGGAGGCAGAGTGAGTTCTCAGCTCACCAGTCACGGGACAGCCCTTGATTCTGTTCTCCAGAATAATTTGCTCAGTTTATTGTCTTCCATTGTCCTGGTTCTGCCTTTCAGGAGTCTCCCCTTGTTATTTCCTTCGTGGTCTTATCTGAGGTGGACACCTAGGAGAAGGCCTTTCTAGAGAAAGCACATGGTTAGTAATCCCCTTCCTGGTGTCTAAATTCAGAAATACATGCATGACCTTAATAACTGAACAATTAGAGGTTTTTTTGTGAAATAGATGTTGGGGTTTTTTAGCATTAGTTTCATTGTAATTTACTGGTCATTTGTTTCCTGCCAATCTCATGCACTAAGAGCAACAGCCAGACGTTTTATGATCTTTTATAACATGAGATTTCCTCTTTTTACCCAGATTTTCTTACATTTTGTGAACTTTATTGCTAAATTTTCTACTTCTTTGGCTCTTTTCCTACCACCTTTAGTGTGAAATGGAAAACTATGTTTCCAGTTCTGTAAGACTACAAAATATCTACTTTTTTGTACATCACAAAACACTTCCCTGGAAAAGCTGTACCTTACTCCATTCTTGTTTTTCTTTTTTTTTTTTTGAATCATTTTTATCTAAATTTCATCTTTTCTTGGAGGACTACTAAAAAAAATAGTAATCAGTCCTAATATGGAAACATTCTAATTCCTATTTTTATTTAAAAAATTTTTAATGCTTATTTAGTTTTGAGAGAGAGACAGAGCATGAGTTGGGGAGGGGCAGACAGAGAGGGAGACAGAGGATCCCAAGCAGTCTTCAGGCTTGAGCTGTCAGCACAGAGCCCTACACAAGGCTTTGAACTTATGAGCTGTGAGAACATGTACTGAGCAGAAGTTGGATGCTTAACTGACTGAGCTACCCAGGTGCCCCCTCTAATTCCTATGAAAAAAAAAAAAAAAAAAAAAAAACACAANCTCTAATATTGCACACTCAGAGAATAGGCAAAAATTAGGTAACTATTTTACAATGCCATAACAAGGGCTCTCCTCTCCTAGGCCTGAAACTGGGCTATCAGTGACCTATGTTCCATGTTGGAATTTGACACGTTTTTTTCTGCGAAAGGCCCTGTACTAAATACTTTGGGTATTTTACTACAACTCTGTTGCAGCCACTCAGTTCTGACACCATAACATCAAAGACCTGTAGTCAGTATGTCAACAAGTGGACATGGCTGTAGAACAATAGACTTCATTCACAAAAATAAATGGCAGGTTGGATTTGACTTACAGACCATAATTTATTGACTCCCTACTTTAGCTCCTTTTCACTCGTTTGATTCCAGGTTTTAGTCTGTTACTTTCAACCCCCTGCTGTTCCTGAATAAATTCTGATTTGACAGTAACAGAAAACCTAATTTGGAACCCTTTAAACAATGAGGAACATTTATTTTCTCATAAACGACATACCAACAAATGACATAACCAATAATTCCAAATTAGGCTCCTTCAGGATTGTTTAATGCTCCAATTTACTATCTCCATCTCAGCGCTGTCAGTATTGATCCAGGTTATATACCTCTCTCTGCCTATCATCTCCAGAGGCTTGTTCTCATCCCCAGGCTAGTGTACCTCATGATCACAAAATGGCTGCAGCTATTCCTGCAGTTAAACACATACACACACCATCCCACTGCAAGAAGTGTTCCTTATATCTCCTTTCACAGTGACAAAGTTTTCCCATATGCTCTCATTAACATACTTCCTTTCCATTTCTTTTGACATAAATGGGGTCACATGCTCACTTGTAAGAAATCACAGTCACAGGCAATGGTGTTACCACCACTGGGTTCAATTTCTCAGGATTTACCCTTAGCTGAGGGGCAGACTCACCAGTTTTAAATGGGTGGAAGCCTGAACAAAATCTAGGTCCTGATTACAGTGACCCAGGAAATGGATTTTTGGGTAAAAGACCAATAAAGTGTGAAAACATAGCTGTTTGTGGCTTATTTCCTTTGTAAAATATGTCAAAAGGGAAATTAAATAATCAAATATTGTGATATGTTTATCATTCATGCTTACATTTCCTGCCCAAATTTTGAAAGAACGCACTTGGATAAGTATAGATGAGTTATGCAGTAATCCTTCCAATATTTTTAGTTTTATGATCTTTTATTATGGAAAACTCCAAATAATTCAAAAGTAGAAGGAATCATAAATTGAATACCTACGTACATACACTCAGCTTCAACATTATCAACCAACTCCTGATGGAACATGTTCTATCTATACCCTTATTCGATTCTACCATCCACTAAATTAGCTTTCATCAAATGCCATATATCATGTTGTATTTAGTAAATTTTTCACTGTGTACCTGTAAAATTTAAGAAAGTTTTAAGACCCAAGCCAAAATATCATTTTTGTATATTAAAAAATTAGCATCCTTAATATCAGGATGCTAATACCCAATCATGTATATTTCATGAATTGTCCCAAATTTATTTTTGTAGTTATTCAGGTCAGAATCTGAAAAGACTCATACATTCGAATTGTCTGGTATGTTTCTCAGATTTCTGTTCATGCATTGGGTCTTCACACTCTCATTTTGTCTCTTGGGTTGTTTGATGGGCAGCTGAAATTTGTGTCTTTCAGATTTACCTATATTTGCTAGTTACATTCCCTTGGTGTGAATATGTGCCTTGGCTGCTTGTATTTCGTGTAAGATTTAGAGACATGATCAGTAAGTTAGATTTAGAAACATGATCAGATTCAGGTCCACTTTTTGTCAAGAGTAGCTCATCATCGGTATTGTACATTTCTGTTAGGAAGCACATAATACCTGGTTTCTTCTCTCTCTCCTCACAATAATAGCAGCCATTGGGGATCATTGTCTAGGTTTAGTATACTACTAAGACAATATTTTATTCTAAAGATGCAGAAATCGAAGTTTAGTTAGGTTCATTAAATACAGGCACAGAGGAAGTGTGACAGTTCATCAACAAATCTTTTTGGATCTAACTTCAAAATGCAGCTTGAATGGGAACTTGTCACACCTTCAGTCTCACTAGCACATTAATGCAACATCTGTTTTGTGTCACCAGGACTACTTCTGCAGCACCTTAATTGTCCACTCTCGAGCCTGACTTCCTCTAGCTTATTTTCCACATAACAGAGCAAGCCTTCAAAGTAACCATTAAATCATGTTCCTGTTTTTAACCTTCTACTGATTTCCAGTCTCAGTTATAATAAAAAAGGCAAACTCATTTTCAAGGTTTACAGGCTCCTACAGTATATGTCTCCTGGCTTTGCCTTTGCCTTATGTTCTTCACTCTTCTGCTCACTGTTCTGTAGCTCCAGAGACTTCTTTGCTCTTCCTGGAAAGTTTCAAGCACTCTCTAACCAGCTTTAGCCTGGAGTCAGCTAAGAAAGCCTTGAAGAATGCACATAAATTGTTTATCCCCCTGCAGTTTGTAACACTGGATTTCCACTCCCCATATCTACCATCTATTGTTTACTGACCTGACATTTAAGGGACGGCAGTTACATGAATTCATGTCCGTACATTAAATTTGATATATATATGTATATATATAAACATACATATATATACACATATGTGAACATATATGTATACATATATATATAGTGAATTTAAGTCTAAGAAATCTGTGGTGAAATAACGTGTTATCTCTCATTTTCATCATGATACAAATTACCCTGAAAACGATGACTATCATGTGTTTTTCCCACAGCAGATTATTTCCCTCTCATCATCTTGTCTCTGTTTGTGCCTTGGCAGGGGTATTAAATTGTACGAGTAGGATGATAATTTAAGTGATGTGCTGTCCTCCTTTTGCTTGTTGCAAAGTGATGTAGTAATAGGGATGATACGATACCCGTAGAGGCCAGGCAGCCATATGCCTGATTGTTTATGTGGCTGAGTAATTAAATGACTGTCTCTGTGATAGGGCCCAATGCCATGATAGTTTTCTATGTGGTTGTAAACCAGTTGCAGAAACAAGGTGTTTAGAGAAGAAAGGACTTAAAGGGAAAGTAAGAGATGCGTGCAAATATTTGAAGAGCTACATATGGAAGAAAGACAGCATGTAGTTTTCAATTTTCTGAAGGGCCGGACAAGGACCAATGTTGGGAATCATAGGAAGGAAAATTGCCTCTCTAGAAAAAGAAGGTCTTAACAGCTGGAACAGTCTGAATGCGGAACAGGCTGCCCCAGGGGAGCCACCGACAGTTTCAAAGCAGGGAATGACATAACCCTAAGCAGAAGTGCTGAGTCTGGTGTTACAGAAGCTTAAGTAGGAGTTCCCATTGTTTGGAGGATGGGCGCTCCACGTATTAAGGATGCTGCTGGTTGTCAGAACAGTTTTGTCTTTCTGTCCTGGAACCTGAGATTCCTGAATCTCTGACACAGGGCTTTCTCTAGTTCTAGGATGAATCTGTTGGCTTAAATTATAATGCTTTTCTTTAGTAGAACAACCAGAAAAGTCTTTTAACTTTAGTGGAAATAGAGGCTTCCGTTTGTAAAACTTGACAGATGGAAAACCAACTCTGATTTATCTGAAGACTGAAATATTTCATTCTTTCATTCAGTCATTTGCTCACTCTGCCAAATATACAGAGTATGGAGTCCCATGGTTTGGAAGATATAAAGGTAAATTAGTTGTTGATCTGGACTACAAGTAATTTACAGTCTAAGAGAGAATACTGATGTAAATAAATAGCTGTATTCCAGATAAGGAGACATTTATTTCAAAAAAGACGTTAGGACTAATTAGATTAGCTAGTGTTGAACATTTTGCCACTGTGAGAAAAGCATTTATCATTTGCATATTAATTACCTTAAGTTAAACTAATATTCCTTTCAGAGATATGCCGACCAGAAGGTGAATATTAGGTTGTATAGTAGTAGACTTTGTAAAAAAGAAGTTATCACAGGGGTGCCTGGGTGGGTCAGTCGCTTAAGTGTCTGACTTTGACTCAGGGCATGATCTCATGGTTCATAGGTTTGAGCTCCACATCAGGCTCTCTGCTGACAGCTCAGAGCCTGGAGCCACCTTTGGATTCTGTCTCCCTCTCTCTGCCCTTCCCCTGCTCACACTCTGTCTCTCTCTCTCTCAAAAAATTAATAAACATTAAAAAAATTGTTAAGGAAGTTATCACAGAGTTTGAAAAATAAATTGATCACGCTAATACAATTTTGCATTTCACCAAATGCTGTCTTTTAATAATTCAAGTCAAAACACTCAGGAATGTGTTCACAAACTTTAGCTAGTATGATCTTTGTGTGACATGCTGGCAGGTTTGTATGCACTTCATGGATACTTCTCTACTCATCTAACTCCCTTCTTTTTTTTAATATATATGTAGTCTCTTTATTTATTTATTTATTTATTTTTACAAATAGTTTATTGTCAAGTTGGTTTCCATATAACACCCAGTGCTCATCCCCACATCATCTCACTTCCTTCTTATCACCTCTGTTCATTCACGCAACCCAAGAAATCCACACCTATTTTTGCCTTCCTCATATTCTGCATTATTTGTGACTTAACACATTCTGTATTATAGGTACAATTAGTTGTATCATTGTTTTAACACATTGTTTGCATTTGAAGATAGTGTTTAGACTTGTCCTTTCTCACCCATACGGCCTAAGATTAAATATTATAATCCTCCATCTTCTACTCTCCTTGTGACATTTCAACATAGGGTCAGTGAAGTGGACACTTCTCCATGTATGTGGTTGGTCCTGGAAATTAAAGGCATATTAATTGGAAAATTAATGACATAAAATCACTCTTATGTCTGTTAATTTTAATGTGATTTCCAACAACAAATATATCCAAGTTACATACTGATTATTTCTTAAATTAAGCACATTATAGTTTAAAATTTTTAAATATTCATAGAGGGATAAGAGAACCATTGTGAAAATTCCATAGGATTTAGTAAAATACAAGTTTGGATTTGAATAGCAATCCAAGTCTTTATATGAACTCAAGCAATTTAATTAGACCATCTGACTCTATATTTTCAGCCACTACTTAATATGAGGATACGAAACATTTTATGAGATCAGAAATATTATATATAAATGATTTAGCACCATGTCTTACATATAAAAAGCCCTTAATAAGTATAATTATTATTCTAATAATATATACTAAACTAAACCAAGAAAGTCCAAATAAATAATTTGTTTGATAAGTAAATACTAACTAATCAAAATATTAAAAATGGTACATGAATATCATTTTCCGTATGTATATATTCTTAATAAGTAACATACTTAATCTCATAATTGTAGTAGAGTGAAGCAATATTGTTATTAATTTAATACTCTGATAATTGTTTTAGGATTTTCAGCCTGTGAAGGTATATTTTAAGGTCATGGCTGACCCCATAGAGTATTGAAATCCACACAGTACTTCCAATTGTCCCACGAATGTATACCACTGAGCAAGTTTATATAAGACAAATGAACAAGGATCTGTGATCCCTGATCTCAAGGGGCTGAGTCCAATGGTAGAGATGTAGCTTACTGAGAAAAATTATAATTCAAATTAAAATGATCATTATTAGTTAAGCAGACTAGGTGCTATTAAAATTCAAAAGAAGGAAATTTTACTTTTAAGGGAAGAATGAGGAAAGAGTGTATGGGGGTATGGATATGTGTGGAGGCATTATTGAATATATTATTATTATTGAATATTGAGTATATTGAGCAAAGTATAGAGAAGGTAAGTCACACAAAGCCACATTCCTCTTAGTCTCCTTTACTTTGAATTAATTATCTGTTCCCATTTCATTCCTTGTTAACCTCTAAAATCACAAATGGAGTCAGAAAAATCTCCATGTATTTCTGGAAATGAATGTTCTAGACGATCACCATTGTTGCAGAATCCAGGCATCCTTCCTAAAGAGATTCACAAGATTCTTTAGGAATATGTTCCTGCATGCAGGAAGGAAAAGAACACCCCCCTACTTCACCCTACAATCCCATGGAAGCCATGAATTGTATTTACTCAGCAGTGCTGAGTCTTGCCTTGGCACTAGGTTGCCATGATGCTCATTAAAGCAAGGGGAGGAAATGAAGAGAGCTATGCCTGGCTTAATCACACATATTTTCAAATTGCCATCCTGGCATCTCTTAATACCTTTCCCATAGGTGCTTAAGAAATTACCTCATTTATTTATTTTTTTTTAACCAGAGATAATCATTAGATTGTCTGTATGATGAATTTTTTTAAACCCTAAATAAGAATATTATCATGCAGTTTGGGAAAACTGTTTTTCTGAACATAGCTTAAATACATTTCCCTGGAATTGGCTAATTTTTTCAATTTCAGTATAATTACTCTCTCGTATTTGTAGATAAGTCTTATTATTTTAACCTATATATATTACATATATAAATACCATAAATTTCAGTATGATTTAATATGCCAGAGAATCAGTTTAAGTTTTATTTAAAATATATTTAATACTAAACAAACTCCTTACTTTAGAAGGGGTGTTGTACCTTAACCCCAAAGCACTTATGTCGTTAACTGTATTTATGTACTGTTTTCATTGATTTCGTCTTTGAGTTTTCGTATTTTTTTTTCAATATCAAACAAAGGGATTGGATTAATGGAGAGATTTATGCACATTGGTTCATACCCAAGTCTATAAAAATATGCCTCTAAGTTTATAGCCTCCTTGCATTTATTGGCAGCTTCACAGTGATGCATTTAAGACATAGAAAAGATGTTAAATAAAGTACAGATGAGAATAACTAGAATACAATTTGAACTGAATAAAGGCCTTGAGACTTATCTTAGAAACAGAATGACAAAATTAACTACTGAAAACCATAGAATACTACAATTTTGGAATTGGAATTGTCCAGAATTTGGAACTTAATCCAAATTCAAAATTGGAGTTATCCCATGATTTGGAATTAATTTTTCTTTTTAATAAAAAACATGCACTACTCTTCTCAGAATTGTCTGTGTTCTGGCCAATTTATTTGTTTTGATTTGTAGAAAATGCTTATTATTCAGAGGAGTGACTATTTTTTCATCTGTCCTAAAACCACATCCCCACTTGAGCACACACACTTGTGGCCTTAGGTCTACCTAGTGTTTCTTTACAAGCTCCTGAATATTCCTAGATCTACCCTAAGGCTGTTGTACCAATTGACTTATGGGGAAATGCCATATTGCAGGCCTGTTAGGAATTTCCAAGGACAGTATTCCCTTTTGAATTAGAGTACCATCTTGTGCATTTACATAACAGAGTGTACTCAGAAAGCCTTGTCAAGCCCAACTGAAGATACTATGTTCAGTGTCACTGCTGTACCCTAAACTGAGTTAGGAACCTAGCCAGGTGTCAGTGCCATCTGTTTGCCCCGCTGCTGCCTCTTTGACTGCAAAGGGTTTGTAATCCAAACCGTGAGTTAAAAAGAAAGTAACCTTCCCTGAAAATGCAAATCCCAATCAGAAATTGTGGTCGCAGATTTTGCTAAGAGACCCAAAACTGGCTGTCAGTGGGCTCCTGTCTTTTGAATCTGACTTTGCATTGTTCTCATTGCAAAATGCAGCACTTCTTTCTGCATCAGTCCATTTTTCTTTTTAAGGATTAGAAAATTCCAGACAAGGGGCACCTGGGTGGCTCAGAATCTTGATTTCAGGTCAGGTCACAGTCCCAGGGTCATGGCATTGAGCCCTGCATCAGACTCCTCACTGAACATGGAGCCTGCTTGGGATTCTCTCTCTCTCTCTCTCTCTCAATCAAATAAAAAAAATGTAATAAAAGGAAACTTCTGGACCATTTCCTTTGTTCTTTGGTGTGTCACTTTGGAAAAAGACTTATCAAGGACTTATCAGTGATTTTTTTTTTTTTTTAAAGAGCCTGTGAAATAAATCCAGGCACATTTTTTTCTTTTCCTTTATCTTTGAAATGGGCACTATATCTGCATAATATGAAAAATTTTGAAAACATTCTTTTCTATAATGTCAGTCTATCAATTTACATTCTGTATTATAGTGACAAGTGCAGAACATTTATATGCAGACAGCTTTTAAAAGAAAATTAGGAGGCGATGAAACCCATTTGAAGTTTTTGACATTAGATTTTGACTGAAATAAATGGACTATTCTTTTTTTTTTTTTTTACTATTTTTAGCTTAGATATAATGTTGAAAGTGTTCAGCATTGATTTTGTATAGACTGGAAACATTTTTCTTATTAACTATGCCACTTTACATGACAAATGGTGTTGCTCTAAATACCTTAATGATACTCTTGATATATAAGGATCTATATATGATAAGATCATCCACACTTTAGTCCTCTTCTCTGCCCTAAATAAAATAACATTTATTAAAAGAGTTCTTTGTTGTCCCTTAGCCTTTATTTGAATGTTGGTATTTC
The DNA here is from genome assembly GCF_008692635.1 of Crocuta crocuta. NCBI lineage: Eukaryota > Metazoa > Chordata > Mammalia > Carnivora > Hyaenidae > Crocuta > Crocuta crocuta. The sequence goes on from NW_027529549.1 coordinate 1,148,531, forward strand.
TATCCAGTAAGTATCTTCCAATAATGCTGTGTAACTAGACAAAAAAAAAATGGGAATATAGGATTCCTGGGGGTTGTAAGTATTTCTTGTGCTAAGACAAAGACTTAGCTGAAACCCAGGGTAATTATTTTCAAGTCTTAAAATAGGTTCATGAGAAAGGTATGCAGAGAGGACACAAGACACTTTTGTTTGTTTTCCTAACTAGGGCCTTGGCCTCAAAATTCTATGTAAAATTACTGACTCTGCTGAATGGGGCTCTGTTTTAAGACATAAAATAACAAATAGTAGACCTAGAGGCTTCCTAGGTGCTTCTCTTCTTGGCCTATAGCTAATTAGAAACATTCTTTCAAAGTCTTGAAAAACACAAGGAAATCTTGAAGAAACGTGAAAACATCCCTCAAGTGTAATCTCAACTGGTTAAATCATCATCCAAAAGATTACCTGCTTAAACTCTACTTATAGTGTTCTTGCTTCACTTTTATAAGCCCTGACACATGAAAGAGAGATAGGCAAGACCAAAGAGGCTGGCCATGGCAGAGTTTATTATTATTTTTTGTTGGTGTACCTATTGGCTTTACTCTCAACAAAATGTCCATTTCTTAGGACCCCCTTAACCTTGGAAGTGGAGTATAAGAAGGGAGAAGCTTTGTGGTTGTCCTAGAGCCCATCAATAGTATTTCTTCTTGCACATATGAAAGGTGGTGCTACAGTGAAAGGAACTTAGCTTGCAAATCCCAGGGACTTGAGTTCAGTTCATAGGTTTGGCAATTATGGGGTGAATGTCTCTAATTAATTTTTGTTTTTTCACTCTTAAGTATGTATGATTAAAGCTTTCTTTCAGGATTATTTGAGAATTAAATATAACAACTATTACACAGGTGTGCAAGGCTGTTTCAAAACAAAATGAGGGGCGCCTGGGTGGCTTAGTCGGTTAAGCGTCCGACTTTCACTTAGGTCATGATCTCCCGGTTCGTGGGTTCGAGCCCCGCGTCGGGCTCTGTGCTGACTGCCAGCTCAGAGCCTGGAGCCTGTTTCAGAGTCTGTGACTCTCTCTCTCTCTGACCCTCCCCTGCTCACGCTGTCTCTCTCTCTCTCTCCTAGAAATAAATGAAACATTAAAAAATTAAAAAAAAACAAAATGAAAAAAATCCATCAATATAATTTGCCATACTAACATATTTGACAAGAAAACTACCTGATATATCAATAGGCATCGAAAAAATAATTAAACATCTGTCATGTTAACAGTGTCAGCAATCCAGGAATACAAAGAAACTTCCTCCATTTGATATAGGACATTTATTAAAAACTTAACATCAACAACATGCTTAATCATGAAAGACTGCCTTCCAAGATTAGGAATTAGGCGAGATTGTCTATTTTCACCATTCCTACACAGTATTGCATTGGAAGCCCTAGAGAATAAAATGAGGATACAAGAGGAAAAGATTTCAATTAGAAAGTAAGAAGTTGTATTACCCTTATTTGCAGACAACATGCTTATCTATGTAGAGAATTCCAAGGAATCTACCAAAATTCTCTTGAAACCATAAAGCAAGTTTCCAAGTTCACAAAATACAGTATTAATAAACAAAAATCATTGCATTTCTATACATAAGCAGTGCACAATTGAAAACTAGAAAATTGAAATTGAAAAGAAATTTATGGGCCGCCTGGGTGACTCAGTCGGTTAAGTGTCTGACTTTAGCTCAGGCCGTGATCTCACGGTTTGTGGGTTCGAGCCCCATGTTGGGTTCTGTGCTGACAGCTAGCTCAGAGCCTGGAGCCTGTCTTCGGATTCTGTGTCTCCCACTCTCTCTCTGACTCTCCCCTGCTCATGCTGTCTCTATCTTTCTCTCAAAATAAATAAAACATTAAAAATTTTTTAAAAAAGAATATTTACCTTTTTTAATAGCTCCAACAAAATGACATAGTTAGCTATAAATCTAATAAAATGTGTGCAGTATTTGTATGGAGAAAACTACAAAAATATGGTGAAATAAAAAAAAAAAACCTCATGCAATGATCCCAATGGGTTCATGGATTGGAAACTTGATACAGTTAAGATGTTAATTGTCTCCAAAGTGATATATAGATTTAATTCAATCTCAAGTGTAATAACAATTATAAATCAATTATAGATAAGGTGATTATAAAGTGTATAAAGTAAGGTAAAGTAACTCAAATAGTCAAAGCAATTAAAAAAAAAATAGAGGACTAGCACTGCCTGTTTTTAAGAGACACTATAAAGTTAGAGTTGTCAAGACAACCTGGTATAGGTGAAAGGATAGACACATAATGAACAGAACAGAATACAAAGCCCAGAAAATAACCTACACAAGAAGAGACAACTCATCTTTGACAAAGGTGCAAAGACAACTGAATGAGGAGTGCAATATTTTTAAGAAATAGTTGACCGTAAGGGACCACCTGGGTGCCTCAGTTCATTACGCACCAGATTATTAGTTCTGGTTCATATCATCATCTCATAGTTCATGAGTTTGAGCCCTGTAGGACATTACTTATCTTTGATATTTTAAAATGGACTTTTTAAAAAACCATAATACTAACAGCAAAAATGTTTTCATCCTAAATTTCTTGAAAAATATCCCAAATCAATACTATTTTTTTCTGTTTTCTAGTAGAAGCTCATTTTTCCCATTCTTAAGCTTTTGAAATAAGCTTCCAATGCTAAAATATCAAACTATGTTCAAAAGGAGATATGGAAGTTGCCAGCCTTTGGCACAGTATGGTGAAACCCATAACTAAAAACAACAGTAGCAGGTGGCAAGAAGTGGGAAGGTCTGTGTTTACAAATGTTCATGGCTGCCTGAAAATATAGAACAGGTTGTCCCCTGGTGCAGTGTTGGTTAGACGAATCATGCTTCTGTTTGGGTTCAGAGTCCACACATCAGTTGCTTCTGGTTGAGTTAACTCGTTTTCCCAGTAACACTGTGCGGTTGCAACATACTGAATTAGATTCAAAATGCCATCATAGACCAGTGAGATGTAATGGGAGTCTTCAGGCCCTTCCCACTTCAAGAATAGGGTGTAGTCCAGGTTTCCTTGCTGGGTCCATGCACTTGGGCAAAATCCAGATGCCATCTTTGAGCTCTTCAGAGTGGAACAGCTCGTCCTGCAATAGTGTAAACAATAGAACTTTGCAGCTTGCCAGAAGTACTATAAAACTTCAAAATTTATATCTTCACAAAATGCAAATCCTAATGCAAATCCAAAAATTTGTTTTCATATGGATTTGCCTTCCATGAAGCAGGCAAGAATGATCAGGAGTTCTGTCTTACCTCTACACACACACAAAATGATGGCAGAAATCTCAGCTAAAGATTTATCTTGTACTCCTGTTTCTATATCTTTTTATTTTTCCACCTGTACATTCTAAAGAAATCCCTTTGCATCTTAACACATTTCACAAATGCCTGCAATCTCTTACTCTCAGCTTCAATTCCTGCCAAAATCTAGTTTGAGTACTAAAAGGGAAGCAAGGAAATGAATGGCCACTGAGGACAGAGGAGTAGGATTTAGAATAGCTCAAATCATGTGTGGATCATTGTTTTTGTAATGATAATGTTCATATTTACGACACTACCATACAAATATTTAATTTAAAGAAAAATCTCATTTGTATTCCAAAAAGTATTATAGGTAATAGGTTGTATGAGCATGTAAGATTCAGAACACTGTTTCCATGGAGAGTAAATGCCTCTTGATTTCCCCTTGAGATTTTATTTATTTATTTACTTATTTATATATTTATTTAAATTTAAATAGTTAACATACAGTGTGATATTGGTTACAGGAGTAGAATTCAGTGATTTTCAGTTACATACAGCACCCAGTGCCCATCACCCACCTATTCCCCATCCACCTCCCTCCAATTCTCAGTTTGTTCTCTATCATTAAGAGACCCTTGTGGTTTGTTTACCAATCTTGTCTTTTTCCTCCTTCCCATATGTTCATGTTTTGTTTCTTAAATTCTACAAATGAGTGAAATCTTACAGTATTTGTCTTTCTCTAATTGACTTATTTTACTTAGCATAATACATTCTAGCTCCATCCATGTCATGGCAAATGGCAAGATTTCACTCTTTTTGATGGCTGAGTCATATTCCATTGTGTGTATATGTGTGCATGTGTGTCCATTTATCAGTTGGTGGACATTTGGGTTCTCTCTATAGTTTGGCTGTTGTTGATAATGTTGCTATAAACATTGGGGTGCATGTACCCCTTGAATCTGTATTTCAATCTCCGTGGAGGCAAGGAGTTTTATCTCTTTGTTCACTGCTATATCCCCATTGTCTAGAAAGGATATCTGGAATCTATTAGAGTAAATACTTCTCAAATGAAGATATTAATTAGTAAACTCATTAATTACTAGAGCCTTATTTGAGTCTTATTTTTGTAAATATTTATTTGCATACTATATATGTAGACCCAATGCCACATGCTGACACTATGGCTGTGAACAAGACAAATGTGGTCCCTGCCCTCATGGAACTTACCAAACAGTTAGACTATATGTTAAATAATAATGCAATAAATAAATGCAAACATGAATTTTATTAAAGCAAAATATATATTTTTAAGAATCCATACAGCAAAGAAAATGAACTTATTTGAGGTGGGCTGTGTGACTTGGAAATTAGAAATAAAACAGAGATAAAATGAGGCCTCTCATTTCAACCTTCGGGGCTTTGAAAATGTATTTTACTGCTTTAAACCCCCTTCATAACTTAGTGCCTTTCTGACAGTATTCTAATCTTGCATTAGACTTATTAGAGACCTTATTCACGCTAATACCTAATATATATTAATATATATTAATTGAATGAGATAATACCTAATATATATTAATTGAATGAGATAAATTTTGATTTCGCTAATAACTCTTGTTTAAAGGCTGAGTATGTATAGTTCACTTTTATCTCGTGCATAGAGTCTTGCACTTAGCCAGTTAGTCAAAAGTAAAAAAATGTCAATAGTTGCCTATTCAGTGTTTACTTGAAAACATCTTAGAATACTTACAACTTATGACCAAAAAGTAAAAAATAAAACAGCCTTATAATTTCATACTCTAATGATAAAAGTATGTAATGCTGCTTTCTATCCTCAAAAGTTGTGCTGAAAGCTCCCCTGAGTTCTACATTTTTGTGTGTGAAGTGGATAATCTTTATTTATCCCTCTAGATCCATCCTGTACCATTTTCTACCTTGTCCTGTTTCCCAGGGAGCAGATATCTATGGACTACAACAACCAAGAGTTTGCGCTACATCTGACTACTATTTAGATTTGACCAGTTGAGAGCATCAGCAGCAGGTTAGAAATTGACAAAGGAGAGGTTGGGGTATTTTGTGCCCTGGCTGGCTGCATGCCCTTCTGTGATATTACAGTGGCTACATTCTGCTATATCATCATATAAGTTCTGCAGGATTTCCTCTCCTCCAGATATAATTATTTCTAGGTTTTTATGTTGCCTCTCTCTCCCTGCTCTGCAGCCCCAAAGGTAATAAAGGTTTCTGCCCCTTGTTGTAGGAAACTTCATCAACATGTATTGGTTTTTCTTAGACCTGCTCACACCTTTGTAAATAATGCTTTTATTAAACTTGCTTCGCTTACTCTGAGTTAGCCATCCTGTTCTACTAGGATCCTGCTACAAGAGACATACTTTTTCTTATTCAAAGTGAGAGTAAAACTGAAAAATGAATGAAGAGCAAACTATTGTGAGAGAAGTTTCTGGGTAAGCAAAGAAACTGCATGTTTCATTGCGAAGAGTAGAAGCCTTGAAGTTGGGTGGACCCGGCTTGTTCCAGGCTCCAACTCTTCCTACATGTGGGACTAGAGACCAGTTACTTAAATCCGTTGTGTCTCAGGATTGTCCCACGTAAAATGGGGATGAAAAGTCTCAACAGGACTAGTTGAAGAATTACTGATACCGTGCAGGGTGCTCCTGGCACGTCGTAGGCACTCAGTAAATGGTGCTTTTATCACCAGCAATAACTTCCGCCAACAAGAGCACATTCAAACAACAAATCAGAAATGTTTCTTTAAAAACAACAGTGGGGTGCCTGGGTGGCTCAGTAGGTTAAGCTTCCGACTTCAACTTCGGCTCCAGTCATGATCTCAACAGTTCATGAGTTCGAGCCCCATGTGGTCCTGATCTCATGGCTCATGAGTTTGAGCCCCACATCTGGCTCTGTGCTGACAGCTCAGAACCTGGAGTCTGATTCGCATTCTGTGTCTGCCTCTCCCCCACTCACACTGTCTCTTTCTCTCTCTCTCTCTGTCTCAAAAATAAACATAAAAAATTTTAAAGACAACAGAGCCACAGTGATTTTGACAAGGAAGAGAAGGAGAAAGTTCTGTGTACATTTCTACGTTTTTTTCACCAATGCTTATTATTTAAATAAATGTGCTTTCCTACAATCTACTATTGTAGGAAATCTACAGTACAAATCTACGATACAAATCTACTTTCCTATACTATTATAGGAGAGTGGTTTATATTTTATAGGACCAAATGGCATCCTGAGACAATGCCCATTTATGGGCCATCAATTCTAAAATATTTCTGAAGAAGATGTAAAGTTTTGCTAAAGCACTTAATTCATTGTGAGATTAGAACAAGAGTCAGACAACTACATTTGTTATTTTTTTAAATCTCTCTCTTATGGACATAATGTAAAACCCATTAAGTCATAATATCATTTTATTTGAATACAAATGTTCCAAAATTCTTCTAACCATTTGCTTGGTAGAGTTTTCAGAGTTCATTCTATTAAAAAACAAATATATTTCTTCACATGAGTCTTAGAATGAGTTAGTTTTCTTGAAGAGAAATCTTACCAACAGAGTTTATCTTTAGAAAATGTATATTTTACACTAAGAAAATCAATGATTTTTTTCTTTATTTCCCAATTGTCTCTTTGAAGTTTTCTAAGAATCTGTTGGGTTTTTGTTTTTTTTTTCAATTAAAAAACTCTGTATCAACTCAAGGCCCATTGAATTAAATGGTATTTGAATAGCAACTTTTCCTCCTTTGGTGTTAGATGTTTTATGAGAATGCATTTTTAGAAGATATCTTATTTGCAATTACATCTCCTGGACATTTGGATATTCACAAGTAAAATGTTATTTCAGGAGATTCCTATAAATATGTCAGCATTTATGAAGTGCTTTTAAAACATTTGGAAGTAGCTAATTGTTGCTTTAGAAAAATCTGTTCTAAATATAGAAAATGACACATTGGCTGCTGTTGACACATTTATCCTTGAACTCAGGAGCTGCACAGGCTTACCCAAATTGACATGTTGCTGCAGTCACTTCTCTGGTTATTAGCTTTAAGGGTTAGTTATCAAATATTATTCAAGGGTAACAGGTAGAGCCACACAAAGAAAGAAATGAAACTTTGGGACAAAGAAGAAAAATGTTCTGAATGCTGTGGGGGTAGCTGATGTTAATCACTCCGTGCAAAGAACAGATACTGTTATGCCAAGCAGAATGTGACAGTATTGAACGTGGAACTTTGAAAAGAAACATTCTTTAGAATGTTAGCATATCAGACTTTCAGCTTAGACTATATTGGTTTCCAGCAAAGATGATGTGTATAATAACTTTGGAAACACTCAGTAGTTCAGGAAATGAGAAAGCACTGCACTGAAGACCCATAGGAAGGGAGATGCAGAGCTGTACGTGGGACGGACATTTGTTTCATTTGTTTCATCTTCAACATCATTTCCTCTGTTTTCCTTAAGTGTTGCATTTGACAAATATTTTCAGCACTTAACGTTTTATATGGGGAGCTTTCTACTTTATATGCATCATCCTTTGAAGAAAATGTGTTGAACCCAAGAATTATAAATGAAGATGGAGAAGTAGGAGTAGGAATACACCAAAAAGAAGCCCCTCAGATTACCTTCATAGACAAGACTTCACTGGCGTTACCACCTGGGATAATTACTGAAAATGTACCTTTCCTGTGTCTTCAATCCTTGCCCATACCTACTATGACCCAGATTTTACTTGGTCTCAAAATTGAATTTAAGATGAGTAACATTCATTAATTGAACATTCTATGTACTAATGCATTTGCATTATCCTTTTCACTTTTCAATCACTACTTTGGAAATTTACACTAACACAGAGATTCAGCAGATGGGCAGGTGAATCTGGAGGTTGGTAAAAACAGATGTGCCTATAAGCTATGTTCTTTATGCATTTTAACCTCTACTGGAATGAACTTGGGCAAATAATCTTTACATTTCAATGTTGTGAATTTGGGGCTGAATAGATGGTGTTCAGGAGTTTTGAACTAATTTGTAGATGCACCTTGATGTGGTAGTTTTTGCTTGGAATATGAATGCCTTTCCCCTTATTTATCTGTGTGACAAAAGTAATATTGCTTTTCCTTTCTAAGTTTCAATTCCCCTTCACTAAAAGATATAACAATACCCAGGGGTGCGTGGGTGGCTCAGTCAGTTAGGCATCTGACTTCATCTCTCCACTCAGGCCTTGAGCTCATGGTTTGTGAATTCAAGCCCTGCTTTGGGCTTTGCACTGGTGGTGGGGAGCCTGCTTGGGATTCTGTTTCTCCCTCTCTCTGCCCCTCCCTCTCTCACTCTCTCTTTCTCTCTATCAAAATAAATAAATAAATAAACTTAAAAAAGAAATAACAATTCCTCCTCTGTAAGATTGTTGAAAACTCAAATGTAGCGTATATATGTTTAAGGGAAATTAGAGTATAAAAAGAAGGGCTCAGTTTAGTAAATAGTAATTTGAATGTGTGTGTATTAGGTTTTAATTACTTGCTACTTGGAGATTTAAATGGTTACCTTTATCCATTTAAATGGTTAGGTTTGTTTATTTGTTTGTTTGTTTTACAGAAGTTTTTAAAAGTATAAAAGGTCAACTGAAAGCTGTTTATTTCTCAGGACTGTTTGACAAAATTCTCACCTTCCCTGACAAAATAAAAAACAAAATGAACTCAATTAGTTCTAGTCCTTATGTGGTGCTTTTCAAGAATACTTTCCTGAAATAGCCATCACAAGAATTAAAATGTATTTGTTGACTTTTGCTGATTATTTCTCACTTCTAAACCTCGCCATTTTGAATTTGCAGGTATGAATATAAGCAAGAGTGAGATAACAAAAGAAACTTCATTAAAACCATCTCGGAGGTCACTGCCTTGCCTTGTTCAGAGCTATGCCTACTCAAAGAGTTTGAGCCAATCTACCTCACTCTTCCAGTCAACGGAGAGTGAATCTCAGGCTCCCACTTCTGTGACCTTAATCTCCTCTGACAGAGCTGAGCAAGGTGAGCTGCTATCTTGTTCTTTTGTTGAACTGGCAGAGTCAGCGTTTTCAAGCCATTCCTTCCTTCCTTCATCCACTTTACTAGTATTTATTAGAGCTCTTAGCAGGAAGGCTAGCATAGGAAGACCAGTATACCAGTCAATGGAAGGCCAGTTCTTGGCCAGATATGTTTTCACTTCTTATTTGCCTTGAAAGTAGCCAACGTCCAGGCCAACCTGGACCTAATACTTTCTGTTTGTGGGAACATACAGACCAGCTAGACCAGACTAGCTCATTCTCATTTCTGGTGAGAATTTATAACCAGTAACTGAGTAGAATATGTCAGCAGTAATCAAATCAGTTTCCTAAAAAGAAAGACCAAAAATTTTAAATAATATTGACAATAAAGCAATGAAGATTTGGCTTTGGTCAAAATATAACCAACCCCCCTGTTATTCAGTGGATTAGGTATGTTTTTATTTTCCCATCCCATCTTTTTGTCTTATGAGAGTGCATTCCTTTATGATTCCTTGAGGTTGTTTCTTCCTCTGGATAACTTTGAAAATACCAGGATTCTCGGGGCACCTGGGTGGCTTGGTTGGTCAAGCGTCCAAATTTGGCTCAGGTCATGATCTCACTGTTCATGGGTTCGAGCCGCATGTCAGGCTCTGTGGTGACAGTTTGCGGAGACTGGAGCCTGCCTCAGATTCTGTGTGTGTCTGTCTCTCTCTGTCCTTCCCCCGCTCATACTCTCTCTCTCTCTCTCCCAAAATAAATAAAACGTTAAAAAATTTAAAAAAAAGAAAATACTAAGATTCTATTTTCAATAATATTGTGAAATCATTACCAATTATCAGCAGCTTACATCCATGCCCAATAACTACTTTTCTAGGAGCTAATTATTCAAGAAAATAAAAGGCTTTAAAATATACTAGAGATACATCTTGCTCTTACTGAGTGAAAATTTAATTAACCAATTTCAACTCATTAACTTAAAAACGTTTATATTTGGCTATCATTTGGGTATCAGCCACCATGGTCATTTTTTATATATTAATGTTTCTTTTTCCCAAAACTATGAATGGCTTTTTTTTTTTCCAGTTAATGCTGAGGAGGATAAAAAAGACTCTGTGCTCAAATGCTCTTTCGCTGACCTTAGTGACTTTTGCTTGGGTAAGTTGATTTCTAGTACTTCCTACTCCTTTACCCCCTCTTCAAACATAAGCTGCCTTCTTCAAATCTATAACATTATTTTTTTTTAAGAAAAAAATTCAGGCTTGGTCTTTAGCATTTGATGGATGAGCATAATAATCTAAGGTGAAAAAATGAGTAAGCTATTTCATGTACAGCTTGAAATTCGAGTAGTATAAGATTTTTAATGAACAATAACCTCATAACTAAAAACTTTAACACTTTCTTTCAGTTCTCTGTCAGTAAGCACATTCATACTGTTGTTTCTAGATTTATCAAATTTCAGCAGTATCCTTTGATCCCCTGTTGTGTCAGATGAAGATTTAGCTTATTTGTATGACCTTTCAATTATTCATAGTTATATTGCCATTTAAAATTTTAAACCTTTCTACTGATTTACTTTGTAGCTTTAAGTAGTATATTTATACATTTTATCGTGTTCCTTCACATTTTAATGATATCTCTTGACTCTGCACTTGGCAAATGTATCACTACGATGCAAATAATGCCTTAGCAGTTCCAAATTTTTATGACCTCTGTGCCACTCTTGAGTAGTCCTAGAGTCAAGGTCACATTGTTGCCCCTTTCCAACCCTCCATCAAATACTCAAAATCATGCCACACTAAACTTTCTTCTTTATCCCACAAATGTTTATTAGTCTTATTTTTCCTAGATTATGTTTTGTTTTGTTTTCTTTTTCTTCTTGGGAGGAGAAAATATCTTCTAAATATTCTTGTATTCCAGATTCTTATTTTTATATCCTTTATCTCATTCTTCTTCTTTAAAAAAATTCTTGGCATTCACTGGCTTCTTGTTGGATTACTGGATTCAGTCTAGTTTCTAATTTCCAACATATTCCTCTTTCTTAGTTTTTAGTCTCATTTTTTTTTTTTGAGGATATCCTGAGGCAACTACCTCTGAAGGCTCATGTAAGATACAGACTTTCTAAATTATTGTATCTCTGAAATTACTTCAGTTCACTCTTACATTTCATTTTATTTTCTTGGTTATAAAGTTCTAGGTTAAAGATCATTTTCCTCAGGATGCCTGGGTGGTTCTGTGGGTCAAGCATCAAACTCTTGATTTCATGAAATCATGGTTCAGGAATTCAATCCCCACATCAAACTCTTTACTGACAGCGTGGAGCATACTTAGGATTCTCTCTTTACCCCTCTCTCAAAATAAATAAATAAACATTAAAAAATAATTTTCCTCAAAATCCAGAGACTGATTCACTGTTGTTTAGCATCCATTGTTACTGCTAAAAACCCAATTGCTGTCTGATTCTCGTCTGTCAATGGTTTTTTCTTCTCTCTGTGCACTTTTATTATCTTTATTTGTGCGTGTTACAAAGTTATACAACATAATGTTTGGGTGTGTGTACATGTATGTGTGTGCATTTGTTTTCATCTCATGATTTTGATTTCTGCCTCAGTTGTGGAAGATGTCCTGCACTTTTCTTCCAAATGAATTTTCATATCTGTGTGTGTGTGTGTGTGTGTGTGTGTGTGTGTGTGTGTGTGTTGAGGGAAGGGTGAGGTCATATACTTATATTTGATATCCAGGAGTCTTTTTTTGTTTTCAGAGCATCTTATTGTATTTCATGAACACAACATCTCTAAACTCTCTAATTACTCATGTGATTATTTAAGTTTTCCTTTGTTTTTTTTAAGGTTTAGGCTACTGTTGCAGAGATTCATTTTTCTGACTGCTTAAATTAGTCATTCTCTTTTAGGCTGTAGAATTTCCAAGAATTTCTGGTGATCTTTGTTCATACATTTACATAAGCTGGATAGAAAGAAAATAAAGTCGGGATTTATCAGAAAGTGATATTACTCTGCTCCAACACTTATTTTCTGACCTCAGTGTGAATTTATTTATAACCTTCAGAAGGTTAGTACTAGGGTTTCAGTAGTGAGCATGTCGGTGGCCTGGCTACAATGCCTGTATCAGTGATTCTCAACTCTGGCTACATATTCTAGTCACCCAGGGGCTTTCAAAACTCTCTGGGTCCCAGCTCCAGAGAATCAGTTGTAATTGGTCTCAAGTGAATTCAGGATCCATAATTTTAACTATGCCTCAGATAAATATTAAAGGTAATGAGAATTAAGAATTTCTAGCCTGAAACATGTATCTTGATTTCTCTCTAAGGGCATCCTCTAGGTACTTTTTCATAATTTTTCAAACAATGAGCTCTGTGATTTATCATAGCATTCTGAATTACTGCAAATTAGTCATATTTCTTATAATACTCACTTTTGTGTGTGTGGCACACACAAAATAGTGCTGGCTTATTAAGTTTCCTAATTAAAGAAAAGACAGCCACCAGCAGGTTCATTTCATCTACAACATCAACATCAAAAATAACTTTTCATCAGAACAAATACAGTCTATCAGAGTACAAAGGTCTTTCCCAGAGTAATTAATTCTGAAAGTGGTGACTATTGTTATTTTCTGATAAGAAGACAAAAGCAAGAATGGAAACCTTGTCCAAAGTATCCATACAGATGACATAGTTTGCAAAGCACCTTTCACTAATAATTCTCCCAAATTAATACTTGTTAAAAGCTAATAATAACTCTGGTCATGCAAACCTTTCCATTCAACTCTATGCATCTTATTTTGATAAATTGCCATCACACATGCCAACATTTTCACTAAATGCTTAATGTAATTGGATGTCCTAACTCCGTGTTTTCTTCCTCAATCTAAACATTTGACTTGTGTTCCTGTCTCTCCAGGCTTTGTACCCTATAGTCAATATTTTAGCATCTCCAGTATCTATATACCATTTATTCCATTTAAGAAAATATCACAGCTTCTAGGGATTAAAGGGATTAAAGCATGTACACATGAGGTATTTGCCTTTACAGTGAAGATGAGATTGAAGCTCTGGCTGATGGTAGTATCGCCAAGCAGTTCAGGAATCCATCTCGATATAACACCTGGCTGGAAAGTACTCTTTTAGAGTCAGCTGCATATCTAAAACATGAATGATTTTATTGTCTTTGAGAAGAGATCCAGCAAAATGACATCAAATATACCAAGCGTGTAATTAAATAAAACATGAGTATTTTAGCAATACATACTCTTTTTAAATTCAACCACATTACATTTTCTAATTTTCCTTTTAGAGTGCAGGCTGCCAGCTTCTGGGTTGGTTAATGCGTTTCCAAGTACCAAAAGGCTCTAATACAATTTTTTTGGAACCTGACTGATGCACCTAATTAATAGCTTTTTTTAATATATAGTGAACTACTTCGAACTGTCCCATGAGAATATCAATGCTGTGGCAAGGTTAACTGCATGTGCTCAGTGTTCCATTGAGGATGAATATTTCTCACCATTCAAAATGATAGCTATGGAAGAAGGAACATTCATGGTTTTGTTGATTTAAAGCTGGACATTTCCACTAAGATTGCCTAACAAGAATTTGCAGAATATTATGGATGAAATGCTGGTTTCCCCAGAAACCAGCCCAGACAGGCATTGGCTACATTCCCATTGTTGTATCTACTGGCTTTGTCACTGTGGCTTATTATTAAATACTCTGAGCTTAGTAATCTCATTTGTAAATTGGAGTTAATGATCAATACTTTGCAAGATTATTGAAATAAATGATGTGACATAACTCCATTATACTCCTAGCACAGCATCATAGAGGTTCAACAATATTTGCCCATTGCTTTATTCGATAACTTATAATCTTATCTTTCACCTCAATTTTTTCTGGGCTCGGGGATATTTTCACTAACCAGCTGTTTCTATTATTACCAAAATGTGATTTTTAAGGCAGAGTGGAATAGCAATAATTTACCGAACACATATTACACAACTCTCTACCTGCATTATCTCACTAATTCTTATAACAGTTCCTTGGGTTAGGTACTATTAATAGCCTCTTTTAATAGCTGAGAAAACTGATTAGCCAAGAGATAAAATAACTTGCCAAATGGCATATATCTAGCCAATGGAGAATGAAGATTCCAATCCAAGAAATCTTAATCCCTTATCTCCCTTAATCATCACAGTAGGAACACAGTCCTTTGGGTTGAAAAGTGATTAGTGATGTCCATAGGCTACTAACTCTGCAAGATGTTGTTAAGTATGAGGCTGTGAGCAGCAAAAGATGGGAGTAACGCTGCATGGCAAAATATATTGGAGAGATGATTGACTGAAGTAAGCTAATCAGGTTGGGAAGGTTAGAATTTGGTTTTTCATCTTTCATTGTTTTTATGGTCATTTGTAAACTTTTAATTCTACTTTTCATAGAGCAGCTTTCAAAGCCAGGGCACCATTTCATCCTGCACCCTCACCTACACAGACAGACACACAGGCACACAGATACACACACACAGATACACACACACAGACACACAAACATACACACACACACACACACACCACAATTATTCTGGAAAGTGCTGATCCATGTAACAGTGAATTCAAGATCTTGATGTAATAGTCCTCTTTCCTGTCAGCCCTGGAAGCCCGCCCATCATCACCCACCACCCACCCCTTCTCTTGTTAGTGTTCCGTAAAATGACAAGGACAGAAAGATCTATACTGACAAGTAACTGATACTTGATTCTGCCCACACTCGTGCTACAGCAAAATCAGGTAACTTCGATGTGATATAATTGGGGCTTATTAAAACCAACATAACTTTAGTCCAACCAACCAAAATATACATCTACCTAACCTTGTGAAGTCTACATTTTGCTCACATTATGAAATGGATCCCTTAGGAGGTGATTTATATTAGAGTGGTAAGATTAGTTGTTTTCTATGAGCTGGAGTGTTCATTTTATTTCTTAAAACAGTTATGGTCAAATGAGTATATGATGATTTTGCTTTCATTTTGTAGTATTAAATAATCTCCACTAATTTTTAAAAAATATTTTAATGTTTATTTATTTTTGAGAGAAAGAGAGAGAGAGAATATCTGAAGCAGGCTCCAGGCTCTAGGCTCTGAGCTCTCAACACAGAGCCTGATGTGGGACTCTAACTTGGACCAGGAGATCATGACCTGAGTGAAAGTTAGCTGCTCAACTGACTGAGCCAATCAGGACCCCCTCTCCACTAATTTTTTATTTTTTTTTAAAACAACATTTCATCTTAAGATGGCGTAGAAAAGAACTTTGTGGTAATGTTACCAACTTATTTCAGGGTTACAGAAATAAGGGAATAACACTGAAAGAACATATTGTTTTCCAGTTTTGTCAACATCATAGTCACTGTAAGTCATTTCAGTTGTTTGTTAAACCCATTAAGTAAGTCCTCTTGGCTCAATTTTCAAATTACATTCAGAATCTGACACAGCTCCGCACTTGCTGCTACAAGTGCTGTATCCAAGTCACACCTTGTCCAGCCTGCCACGTCTCCTGGTAGATCTGCATAATAGCTTCCTAATTGTCTCTGCTCCAATGCCTGTCTCCTTATGGTCTACTTTCCATATAGCAGCCAAAGGAAGCTCTCATAAAAAGAAAATTAAATCTCATGGTTTCTCTACTCAATCCCCCCCAGTTTCCCATTACATGTAAAATGTAAACTCCTCACTGTAGCCTTCAGAGGCCTTAAGGGACCTGGGCCTTTTCTCTCTGGAGCACTTGCTAACCCTTCCTTTGACTCACGGTGCTACAGCCAATCAGCCCTCTTTTGTTCTTTGTTCATAAGAAGCTTGCATTTACCCCAAAGCCCTCCACTAAGAGAACTGGATTCATACAGGCTTCACTTTGTGTCTCCTAATCTTCATTTAGGTGATCTTACCAGGAATTACAAGATTTATTTTTTTCCCTCTTCCCTGTCCAGAGGAGACTTTGTGAGCCTTGTTAGTGGCTCTTCTTAAGTAGTAGGAGAATGTCCTCTAACATTGTTTTTACAGGAAGTCTTCCCAAATACCCATTTAGATGCTTCCTGCTTTCTATTATTAAAGCATTTTGGTTATAATACTATTATACTCAGTTCACCAGATGACAATTACTATTTATATCTGTCTTATTCATATTATCTAATATATACTGTCTACTTAGTGATAGATAGATGGAAAATTGATGATGAGGTGAATGTATGGAGCAATGGATGTAGATAGAATAAACACTGGCACCCTGACATAGTGAAAAGCAGTTTATCTTCAAGATTTTCCCAGTTGTGGGGTTGACTGAATACAACTCTGGCACGACCTTCACCGTGACCAGCTAGTGTCAGGACTTGAGAACACTGCCAATGTAGGAAGAAGTGAACAGCAAAGGAACTGCAAAGAAATAAGAAGTTGGAATCTTCATTACCACCATGTTCTAACCACTGAGTCAACCATATATGGACCATTTGGTTTATTCCTCATAGGACACTTCAGTGGAATAATAATTTTTAAAATCACGGAATTTATTAGTAGCCAGAAGACCCAGTTTCAGGAACGATATCACTCATTAAAAAGGTATACACAGTCTGTGCCTCAGGCTCCTGATTTATGAAATAAAGACCTCAGTATTACAGTTTGATATTTTTCTTATAATGTAAATGGGGATTGAGCAGAACTGAATTAAGAGTTTTTGTGAGATGCAAGTAAAGAGAATGTACTTTGGGAATACTAGTATGCATATTAATTAAAAGTTAATTAATATGAAAAATTTGATTTGGTTTTGCTCAATAATTATTAGTTCTCTTTTCACTGTATCAGGCTCCCTGCTTCAATATATTAAATGATTTTTTAAGCTTTGAGAATCTTTTTTTTAATATAACAGCTTTATTGAGATAATTCACATAACATACACCCAATTCACATACATTTCACCCATTTTAAATACGATTCACCCATTGAGTTTACAACCCAATGGTTTTTAGTATATATAAATTTATACATAAATTATAAAGAATAAAAATAACCTTAAGTCACTATTATTATTTTAATTTTTGGCCCCAGCTACTCTGGCAATCCTCGAACACACTACCATCAGCAATGTATAGGAAGGTTGCACAGGTAAATAATTGTAGGCCAATTAGTAAGATCACCCACACAGATTTAAAATTCCCTAACAGTTACCTCATCCATTTCCAGACCCTCCAGCAGTTATATTACGATGTAGCAAAGGTAATGTAATGGCATTAAAATAAAGAAGAACTGATCTAGAATACTTTGTTGATTAAAATTACACTCTCAGAAACGGCTGTAAGATTTATGCTGTAACCATAGGAGGCTCCCATCCTGATTGGACTCCCTGAGTTTTGAGCTGATGTTGGTTTGTAAACAAAATTTGGAAGAGTTCATGGATTCCCATTTGTCTCAATAAAAGTTTGCATCATAAATTATATCACTGATGATTGGAAAAGGGATTTGTAGATTAGATTTTAAATTATTCATTAGTATACTCAAGTTAATTACATTGTTTCCTGTCCATTTAGGTTTTAAGATAGATGATATGGCTTTTTTTGTAGCCCCAAAATAAATAATTGGTTTTGTAGATTCCTAATTACTAGCATTATAAATTTACAGAAAGATTAAAGAAGAGAATATGTATTTCTTTAATACCTTATGTGTACAAATCACATAGATTATTTCATTTAATCCTTGGAACGAGATGTGGTTATACAGATTTTCAGATTAAGAAACTTTAACTGACCCACTGCCTTTAAACTAATAAATGACATAACCAGGATTAATTTGGGTTTGCTGAAGTCATTATTAGTTATCTTTTGATTACATTGGACTCCCTACTTACACATATTAAATGACTTTTTTAAGCTTTGAGAATCTTGGGTTTTTTCCTAATATAGTAGTTTTATTGAGGTATCATTCGCATACTATACAATTTGACCATTTTAAGTGTACAACTCAGTGATTTTTCGTAAATTCACAGAGATGTGCACTCATCACCATAATCAATTTTAGAATGTTTTCATCACCTCAAAAGGAGACCCTATACCCATTAGCAGTCATCTGTTATTCCCTAAGCTTCAAGTAAACCCTTCATTTGCTTTCTGTCTCTCAGAAACTATGAGACCATGACCTGAGCTGCAGTCAGCTGACTGAGCCATCCAGGCGCCCCCCATAGTTTTTATTATAGCCATCCCAGTGAGTGTGAAGTGGTCTCATTGTGGGTTTGACTTACATGTCCCTGGTAATAATGATGTTGAGCATCTTTTCATTTGATTGTTGGCCTCTTGTATATCTTTTTTTTTTTTTTTTGGATGAATGTCTATTCCAATCCTTTGTCCATTTATAAATTGAGTTATTTGTCTTCTTATTAATGAGTTGTAAGTATTACATTTACATATGTATATATGCTCTTCCTGTTTCTCATATGGATAGAAGCACATATATACATGTAAAACATGTTTATTTGTGTATATATGCATGTATATATAGCACACATGTATGTTATATATCTATTCTATAACCTAATGTCAAGTGCTGATATATATGTACATATATAGCATGCATGTTTGTGTGTGTGTGTGTGTGTTTGTCAAGTGCTGATAAAAGTAATAAAGCCTTATAAGGAGATGAAGAACTATGGGAGGTTCTATTTTAGAAATGGTGGTCAAGGAGAGATTCTCTGAGGCAGCGACATGAGCAGAACCCTGGCTGCAATGGGGATTGAGCATTCCTGGCAGAGAAAGGAGCGAGTGCAAAGGCTCTGTGGTGAGAGCATACTTAACATCAAGGAACCCAGTGTAACAGGATGGGCGGGAGTGAGGATAGAGTTGGAAAGGGTCGAGAAGTGGTAGCAAGGGGCCCAATGATGCTTACCCAGGGTGCCATAATGTAGATAGGACTTTTACTTGGAGCTATAAAACTATTGGAAGGTTTTGAGTAGAAGTTTAATGTAATTTAACGACTACTTTGAAAGAGCCCCACTGGCTGTCATGCAGTGTGGAAAAAGAAACAGGAAGATTGTTTAGGAGACTCTCACAGACTTCTGCCAAGAGAGAGTGGTGGTGTGGGTTAAGAAACTACAACGTTGATAAGCGACCAACTTCTAGATGTAATTTGAAGATAGTTCAGACAGGAGTGATGGATATTTAAATACTGTAGTCATTCAGCAAATTTTACTGAACGGCAATGGCAGGTCAGAACTTGTTCTAGATGTGAGAGACAAAGCAGTGAGTGAAAAAGACAAGAAAAATGAACAACGCAAAAAACTGGCCCGCAATACCCTAGTGAAGGAAATAGATAATAAATGAAGATAAGTAAAAGCATATTGCATGTTCAATACTGATAGATGCTAAGGAGTAAAGCAAAGCAGAAAAATAAATGATACTTCATGCTCAGTCAACAAAATTTACTTAAGGATAAGACATTAGGTATAAGAGAAAATGATGAGTCATGATTTTGGCCTGTGTAACTGGAAAAATGGAGTTGCTATTTATCAAAATGGTAATTGTTCCTATATTTTATTATGCATAGGCTTAGGGAAACATTCTTGTGAACATAGATTTTTTTTTTCTTTTAGATGATTTTAACATTCCTCTCCAGTTGTGCTCTTCAAACATATTGTCATATGTTGTTCCTAAAGTTTGACTAATTTATATTGGCTCAGAAAACAAATGACTATTATCAGTTTCCCTAGCATCTGGATATTTTTTTTTATTTTTTATGCTTATTTATTTTTGAGAGAGTGAGAGACAGAGTGTGAGCAGAGAAGGGGCAGAGAGAGAGAGGGAGACACAGAATCTGAAGCAGGATCCAGGCTCTGAGTTGTCAACACAGAGACTGACATGGGGCTCAAATCCACAAACTGAAGTCAGATGCTCAAATGACTGAGCCACCCAGGAGCCCCTGGATATATTTATTAAAAATGAAAAATGCGATGGGGCACCTGGGTGGCTCAGTCGATTCAGTGTCTGACTTCGGCTCATGTCATGATCTCACAGCTTGTGATTTTGAGCCCTGCCTCAGTCTCTTGGCTGACAGCTCGGAGCCTGGAGCCTGCTTCAGATTTTGTGTCTCCCTCCCTCTCCGCCCCTCCTCTGATCACATTCTGTCTCTCTCTCAAAAATAAATATTAAAACATTAACAAAATGATAGATGCAAAATAACATTTCTGTACTGGCATAAAATAGTACCTTTTTAAATTTTAGGTTCTTGGTCACTGAGAGTATTAAAACACATAAAAATAAATAAGTTTTTACTAAATTTATTTCGTTTTTTAGTTTTTGCCTTTGACAAATTTTATCTTTATCTATTGGGATATTAATATTTATCTCCATTCTTGTCAACATAAGGAGGAGGGAAAGCTGTGTTTATAATTAGAGATTCTATCCTTTTTCATTCAACAAATATAAGTTTTATGTGACCCTGTTATTTTTAAATTTGTGAATATTTTATTGCTTCATAGTTTCCTAAATCATCATCTCTCCAATACTGCAAGAGGCAGTATTCCATAGTGGCTAGAAATGTATGGTTTAGAGCCATATTTCTTGGACTCTACTGCCACACACGAAATATGAGATTCCAGGTAACTGCTACATTTCCTCATTGGTAACAAAGTCTAGAAATAATACTTGTAAAGTATTTAATCAATAATATATGAAAATATTATGGCACCCTTCCCAGCGCTTTGAACAAAACCATCGGGATTATTGTTGACTTTTCTCTTTCATATGCCACATCCAATAGAGTTCTATTAACTTTCCCATTAAAAAAAACATCTTCAGTTCAACCATTTCTCAGTCTTGATACCACCTTGACCCAAACCATATCCTTTCTACATGATTATTGCAGTAACTCCTACCTAGTTTCTTTGCCTCTGTCCTTGCCCCCTTTAGCCTATTCTCACTGTCAGCAGCCAGAATGATTTTATTAAAATCTGCTCAGTTTCACCCTGCTCAAATTCATCCAATGGCACTCTTTAACCCAGAGTGAAAATCAAAATCATTCTTTATTTTTAAATTAAAAAATATTTTTATTATTATTTTTTCTTAAGTAGTTTATTGTCAAGTTGGTTTCCGTATGACACCCAGTGCTCATCCCAACAAGTGCTCTCCCCCATGCCCATCATCCCCCTTCCCCTTTCCTCCACTCCCATCAGCCCCAGTTTGTTCTCAGCATTCAAGAGTCTCTTATGGTTTACCTCCCTCCCTCTTCCCAACTATTTTTCCCCTTCTCCTCCCTCATGGTCCTCTGTTAACTTCCTTCTAACCCACCTATATGTGCAAACATATATTATCTGTCTTTCTCTGCCTGACTTTTTTCACTCAGCAGAACACCCTCAGGTTCCATCCATGTTGCTACACATGGCCAGATTTCATTCTTTCTCATTACCATGTAGTATTCCATTGTATAAGTACCACATCTTCTTGATCCATTCATCAGTTGATGGACAGTTAGGTGCTTTCCATGTTTTGGCTATTGTTGAGAGTGCTGCTATGAACATTGGGGTACATGTGCCCCTATGCATCAGCACTCCTGTATCCCTTGGGTAAATTCCTAGCAGTGCTATTGCTGGGTCATAGGAGAGTTCTATTGTTAATTTTTTGAGGAACCTCCACACTGTTTTCCAGAGGGGCTGCACCAGCTTACATTCCCACCAACAGTGTAGGAGGGTGCCCATTTCACCACATCCTCGCCAGCATCTAGAGTCTCCTGATTTGTTCATTTTAGGCACTCTGACTGGCATGAGGTGGTATCTCAGTATGGTTTTGATTTGTATTTCACTGATGAGGAGGGATGCTGAGCATTGTTTCATGTGCCTGTTGGCCATCTGGATGTCCTCTTTGTAGAAGTATCTGTTCATGTCTTCTGCCCATTTCTTCACTGGATTATTTGTTTTTTGGGTGTGGAGTTTGATGAGTTCCTTATAGATTTTGGATACTAGCCCTTTGTCTGTTATGTCATTTTCAACTATCTTTTCCCATTCTCTCAGTTGCCTATAAGTTTTACTGATTGTTTCCTTTGCTGTGCAGAAGGTTTTTATCTTGTTGAGGTCCCAGTAGTTCATTTTTGCCCTTGATTCCCTTGCGTGCATGTCAAGTAAGAAATTGCTGCACTTGAAGTCAAGGAGGTTTTCTCCTGCTTTCTCCTCTAGGGTTTTGATGGTTTCCTGTCTCACTTTCAGGTCCTTTATCCATTTTGAGTTTATTTTTGTGTATGGTATGAGAAAATGGTCAATCACTCTAATGGCCCCAAGCCCTATCTGATGTGTTCCCACTTCCTGCGTTAACACTCTAACATGATACCCTACAACCCTCACTCTTGTTCATTCCTCACCAGTCAACTAATCTACCTGTCTGTGAACAGACAAGGAGGGTGTGCTCTGACTTCAGGGCCTTTGCACTAGCTGTACCCTTTTGGCAGTTTTGCTCCAAGTTACCTCAGGAAGGCTGTCTTTAACCACCTTATTTAAAATTATAAGCCCCTGCCCTCTCCACCCGCCTCCCATTTTTAAAATTAATCATATCACTTTTTAATATATAGGGTTATATTTGTTTTGTTCTTAACTTTATGACTGTCAACTTCATATGGTAAGGATTTTTGTTCATGTAACCCCTACTGTATCTTCAAAGTAGAATGGTCTCTGGTACACTGTAGAACTAGCTTGCTCTCTCTATAGATCTAGATATAGATCTATAAATATAAATATATATATTTATATAAATGTAAATTTGTATCTAGATCTAATACATATATATTTTAACATTTATTTATTTTTTGAGAGAGAGAGACAGAGAGAGACAACAGCAGGGGAAGGGCACAGAGGGAGAGAAGAATCTGAAGCAGGCTCCAGGCTATGAACTGCCAACAGAGAGCCCGATGTGGGGCTCAAACCCTGAAACCATGAGATCAGGACCTGAGCGGAAGTTGGACACTTAACCGACTAAGCCATCCAGGTGCCCACTCAATATACATATTGACATAATGAATGCAGGGCACTTGATACATATAACAAATAATTATTAGCTATCCATGTAAAAAACAAAAGAAAACAAAGTATTGACTATAAGAATATTGTGTATAAAGTTAGTGTGAGAAAAAAACCTAGAATTTAACAAAAGAATATAAATTACATTAAAGCATTTTTTATATTCAGTGAGAGTATATGTCAGGTCAGTAAGAGTTAAGATTTCTTGTTTCTAACCTAGGAACATTGTAAAATACAAGACATTTATATTATAATGACAAGAACATGCAAACTTGTGGATAGTAAAAGGAAACAAGAAAGCTGTTGTTATATACAGAAGAATCCTTCTGTATAATTTCAAGAAAAACGATAAGAAAGGTAAACATACATTCCTAACAATAAAAGGAAAATTTAAAAATTATATCATTTATGATCCAGATTTTCCAAAATAACAAGTGTATCTCTTTTCTCTTTCTTTTTATTTTTTATGTCGATTAATTTGAGAGAGAGAGAGAGACAGAGACAGAGCATGAGTGGGAGAGGGACAGAGAGAGGGACACAGAATCTAAGGCAGGCTCCAGTCTCTAAGCTGTCAACATAGCTGGATGTGGGGCTCAAACTTAAGAACTGCAAGATCATGACCTGAGCCTAAGTTGGATGCCCAATCAACTGAGCCACCTAGGTGCCACTTTATCTTTCTTTTTAAATTAACTAATCTACTAATGACCAAGTTGTGCTAGACACTGGAGTAAATTAAACACAAATTAAAAAGAGATTGAACGTGGCCCTGGTTTAATTTTGTCTAAATTCAGGAAAAAAGAAAAAAAAACTTCACAAAAAGGAAGGAGAGGTGGAAGGGAAGGGGAAAGAAAAGGAGGGGAAAACCAAGTGTGATAGATTTCAGGAGAGGAAACAATCCATTCTAATTGGGACCTTGGGGCAGAAAGGTGCAGAAGATCTGAAAAGCTTTCATGATATTGGTGGCATTTGGCAAGTCTTTGAAAACTAAACTTTCCTCCAGCAATATAATGATGTAAGGATGATCCCATTCCAGGAATATTTGTGTTATAGGAATTAAAAAGAAAGAAAGGAAAACTAAATTACATTAAAATTAAACAAAATATAAAAATCTCTGTGTAGAAAATTTAATTGTGAATGGAATATGGTTTGTTTGTTGATTGATTGATTGATCGATTGATTTGAATGTATTATTGAGAGACAGAGCATAAGCATAGGAGGGGCAGAGAGAGGGGGAGACACAGAATCCAAAGCAGGCTCCAGGCTCTGACATGTCACCATAGAGCCTGTTGCGGGGCCAGAACTCACATCCGGGAGATCATGACCTGAGCCGAAGTCAGCTGCTCAACTGACTGAGCCACCCAGGTGCCCCTGGAATATGGTTTAAATGAGTGGAAAACTTCTATAAATTGTATCATTTGTATTCAGTGGTAAATGAAATACATTAACACAAATTGCATTTTACCCTTTGTAAGCATTAAGTTAGCCAGCGATCACACAATTAGAGTGTAAAGTACTGTTCTAGACCTTCTTGAAAAACCTTCATTACTGATGAGAAAATGGACTGTCAGGGAAAGAAATGATGCAGGACCAGGCAGTTTTTAGATCAAGACTCACAATTTTGTGACCCACAGGCCAGTGCACGTCCCAGAATATGCTATTTACCTATTGCTGCTTAACCACAAAGATCTCTTGGTCTCCAGTATTGAAAGTAAAGGGTATGGATAGAGACAGGGAGACAGGGAGAAAGAAAAGGAAGGAAGAGGTGAAAGGAAAAAAAGAAGAAAAAAACTTTTGTGCCTTAGAAACCACTAAGCTGGACATGAGAGGATTTTGGTAGCTGCTCCAATAAATGAACTCCAGAATTTCAGTTTCATTCTCTCATCTGACACCCATTCAAAACAAGTCCAAATTTTGCATTTTTTTTTCTCTACCTGGACCATTATTCCTCCAGTTTACCTGTATCACCTACTGCCTCACTGGGTCTTTGCTCAAATGTTACTATAATACTGTATCTAAAATAGGGGCAACTGGGTGGCTCAGTTGGTTAAGCGTCGGACTTCAGTTCAGGTCATGATCTCAGGGTTCGTGGGTTCGAGCCCCACGTCGGGCTCTGTGCTGACAGCTAGCTCAGAGCCTGGAGCCTGTTTCAGATTCTGTGTCTCCCTCTCTCTCTGACCCTCCCCTGTTCATGCTCTCTCTCTCTCTCTCTCTCTCAGAAATAAATAAAACATTTTAAAAAACTTAAAATAACATCCCTCTCTCCACCTTTGACACCTACATCCTTCCTTTCTACTGTATATTTTCGTGCACTCACCACCAAACATGCTTACTATTTTCTTAATTTTTGTTATTTATTATTTTTCTTCTTGTACTTGAATGTCCCACGAAGGCAAGATTCTGTTTTCTGCTATATTTCCAACTATTATCATATACTGGCATATCATAGGTGTTTAACAAATAATCGTTAAATGAATAAAATATAATCTACATAAGTCTAGGGAAAACAGTAGAGTATATTTGCAAGCATCAGCTTGTGAGTTAAATCTGGATACGTTTCAGTTCTAGTAAATTCCTTACTGAATTAGTGACTTTGACAAGACACTTAATCTCCATCTGACTTAACTTACTGTTAAATGTAGGTAAAAACATACCCACTTCGTACAATTGTTATAGGGATTAAAGGAAATAATACCTACAAAGTTTCTGGCTCTTTGTGTGTACTCACTAAATGTTAACCATCAGTCTGTTAGCTCTTTTTAAGAGATCTAGGTATAACTGTAAGTGCTTAGAGCATTTAACAGAATTGGCAATTGATAACATATTAAGACATAATATTACCATCCAGTCTGAATTCATACCATTTCTAAGTTCCCTTACTCTGGCTGTACGTGACATAACATGTGGTAGCAGATTTTAAGCATTACTAATAAAAGAAGTGAGTGCAGGGACACCAGGGTGGCTTAGTCGGTTAAGTGTCCGACTTTCGCTTAGGTCATGATCTCGCAGTTCGTGGGTTCAAGCCCTGCATCGGGCTCTGTGCTGACTGCCAGCTCAGAGCCTGGAGCCTGTTTCAGTCTGTGACTCCCTCTCTCTCTGACCCTCCCCTGCTCACGCTGTCTCTCTCTCTCTCTCTCTCCTAGAAATAAATAAAACGTTAAAAAAAAAAAAGAAGTTAGTGCATGTATAATAAACAATATTTTACTCTGTTACAATACTAAGTCAAATACTTGAACTCTTTACATTTATACATACTTTTTATGTTTGGTGGGTGTCAACAGATGGAATGAAATAACTCCAAAACATTTTTAATTATATGAAAAGGCTAAATATATACGGTTCTGTTTTTGAACTTGAAGAGTCTTGTATCCTATAGAATGTAGATTTTGTGAGGTACATCACAGTTCTTGGTTGTCCTTGTAGCCACCATAGAGACTTCTCGTTTTATACTTTTGTACCTTGACTATAGCTTGTTTACAAGGTCTTACTCTTTTTGTCATCCTAATAGGAATTATTTTCCAATGTTCTCTCCTGTTTTTGTAGTTGTAGTTTCATTTCAACCTCTTAATATTTTTGAAAAGATTTTCTTGTAACATTTGCTAGACTTTGTTTTCTAGTTTTTCAGAGCTTCTGTCACCCTTCAGTCAAATTCACGTTTAGAAAACTTTCCAACTTTTAAGAAAACAAATTATCTAAATTTGTTCAGTTTTTGTTAAGCAAATAAATGTTTGGGAATCTATTGAATTCTTAGAAATATCTTTGTCTTCAATTTCAAGAGAGGTGATGAACTTGCATGATTCTAATTTTATTTTCGAAAAATTTAAGGACATTAAACTATAGAGATGCATTTAATTCTTATGAAGGTTACTGTAGCATCAGCATTAATCCACTAAAAAGGAACCTTTCATGTTATTCCTTTTTTTTTAGCTTACATTTTGGTTGAATGGGTCATAAGAGAGTTATACTTGGCTGAACCTTGGAAAATCATGAATAAAAGAGAGATTAGTACATTTAAAGAGAAAGAAAAGGAAGAAATATAAAAATGGATGTAATTTTCTCTTTCTTTTTTCTAGCCCTAGGAAAAGATAAGGATTACATGGATGAATCAGAACATGCTGCTTATGACCGATCTCGGCTTATTAAAGACTTTGTGCCCAAAGATAATTCTGAATCCAAGGCAAAATTGTCTAAGGTAACACAAACTCAACTATCAGTGAGTCACTTGAAAGCATTATGTTTAAATTAAAACCTTCCATTTCCATTCAACATTAATGTATATTGTGCTGGAGAATGTAAGAGGGCATGCAGCTTAATACACATCCTTAAGGACTTCAAGGTGGAAAATTCTATGTAGATATTATATTCAGATATATTATCAAATTAAAAAAAAATATCTGAGCTGTAACATTAACCTTAGAGGTTTGCTACCTCATTTTTTACATTTTTATTTAAAGGCAGCATGGTTTGATGGGAGCATGGAATGGACCACGATTTGAATTCGAGTTCCACTGTTTCCTAGTTGTGACAGTTTGAACAGGTTAATTAAACTCACTAAGCCTTGTTTTTTTCATCTGTAAAGTTGGATTGTGCTGTCTGCTTGACAGAATTCTTTGATGAGTGCATGAGACAGCTGTATGAAAGTATTTAGAGCATAGGTGACTATGCAGGTTTTTATAACAACACGGAAGCTGAGAAGACCTCATTGAAAGTATAGTTCTTCCACAGAAGAACTGGACTAGAGTTCAGTTTTAAAAAACCCTGGCTGTAGCAATCCCATCACCCCCCAAACAAAATGATTTTGTGCACTCTTCAAAGCATCTGAGTTTGGTCATTCAACACCAAGTAGCATCCTTATTTGATATGTGCCAAGACAAATTCTGGCTCAGTCCAAGCCCACTTTCTTTTTTTTTCATTGTTTCCTATTGATTAAAGTNTGACTTAGCTTTCATTGTCACTGCAAAGCTAATAAACACATCCTTGAATATATATTTCTCTGATGTTTGATTTGGTTTGGCTTGGATTAATTTTGAAAACCCCTTCATTAGTCACCACAAAAGGATCAGTGGAATATGGCACAATTTAAATATTACTATCATACATGAGACCAACTTTGATCAAAAGATGTAAGAGTAAATTCTTGTGTCAAATTTCTTCATCCCTCTTTCATTTTGTTTTGGTAAATGCGGTCAGTATTTTGTGCCAATAATTCTTAGGTTATCTTTACAAATCAGGAGTTTGTCTACCCTGTTTACCTCACCAGCCTCTTTGTGTCTGTCTGATCAACATGATGCTTAGAATGTTTCTTCTATCTGTGAACCATTTTTCCAAGTCACCTCAGAGGAAGAGTTATTAGAAATACTGAGGAAAAAAACAGATATTGTTCTAAGATGCCCATAGCACCAATCAGCAGGCAAACACAGTATGCTTTACATAATTAGGAAATGAACTAAGATAAAATAAAATCTGGCTCATCTGCTTCTCCAGAATTTACCACATACCACCAATGATACCTACTATTTCACTTCTGCTCAACAGTATCCCACCGTTTCTTTTTCTTTCCTTCTTCCTTTCCTTCTGTCCTTCTTCCTTTCCTTCTTTCTTTCCTTCTTCCTTTCCTTCTCTTCTTTCTTTCTTCCTTTCCTTCTCTTCTTTCTTTCCTTTTTTCTTTCTCTCTGTCTTCCCCTCCCTCCCTCTCTTCCTTCCTTCCTACCTTTTGTTCTTTCATTCTTTCTTTAAGTAGGCCCCATGCCCAATGTGAAGCTTGAACTCACAACCCTGAGGTCAAGAGTCACATGCTCTACAGACTAAGCCACCCAGGCAACCCAACAGTAGCCATTTCTCATTCTCACTTTGAATAGACTTGAATTGCAGAATATCAAAGTTAAGAATAAATAAATAAAAATAAAATAAAATAAATTAAACCTGCATGCATATTTTGTTTTTGATGTTAAAATAAGGGAATGGTATGTGATGATGGTAATAGATCACAGTTGTTCAAACTAAGAAATCCTAAAAAGAAACATACTAAGAAATCCTAGTGTAATGTCTTATTGAATCTAATTACAAACTTTTCTGCTATTGAACTTCTACTCAAAATGTAAGAAAAAGTCATGCATCAGCTGGATGGTTTGGACTTACTTTTTTTTAGTTTCTATTAAAATATGTCCACTTTTATCCATTTCATAGCTTAGAGTACAGTACAAATTCCATTTGAACAAGTGGTCCCATTATATAAGGAAAAAATGTTTAAAAGCCCTTAACTGGTTACTTCACTATCTACAAACGAAGGGCAAAATAATCTGCTTGGATTATGTTATTTGTGTACATTTGTTACAGGAAACCTTGAAGAGCAGTGACTTTTATTTCTACTATTTGGGCCAGCATCTGGATATCCTTACATTTATAAATTGGTCAGCCTTCCTCTTACTCCATCCAACTACTAAATGATATGAGTATTTATGTGCATATATTAGATATATATTTCTTTAAGTTGGACCTTATGAAATTGACATGAGCCCTTCATTTATGTGCTACAAAATATAATTTTCATATTGTTTAAATTAACATATATGAATATATGCATACAATCTGTGGCTGAAGATCTGTGCTTCACACATTTTTTTTGGTTGGGATAATTGTACTGATTGCCACATGCCCCATGCATATGATGTGATGCAACTGATATTTTATGCCTTTTCAAAAGTTACTTAGCTACAAAGGGATCTTTTTAGAGGTGGCAAAGCAAGTTTATAGAGCAAAAACTTGCAGGGGAAAGTGACTGCTAATATAAACTATATTGTAAGTAATGGTAAGTAGTGGATTACAGAAAAACAAAAGGAACTTTCCAACAAAATTTGCCATTAGCTGTAAACTAGGTTCATAGGAAATAACTCCAAATGCTCCAAGGTAGTATCTTACATTGAATTTATGAGGAAGTTTGCTGAGCTCATCAGCTGTAAAAACAAACAAGCAAATCTGAAAATGTATGGATTATTTGATTTGTCAACCATTGTGCAAATGTTGCCTGAATGATCTTGAGTCAGCATGCTGAGTTTAAATTTTGATCATATATCCGTTACTTATAATATTTTAATAAGCTAAGTATATTTGTAGGGCACCATGGTTTGTTCTAGAATTAATTTTCAGAACAATGAGTTGTAACCTTAAGGTATTTTACTTCTAATCATGAACTTTTGTGATATGATTTACACTAAAATTCTTTAATATTTGAGAAAATAAAAGCATCTACAATACTAACGTCTACTATGATGAAGTTATATTGATAAAGTAATAGTAAATAGTAGTAAATGTTTATTTTATGTATTTGGAAGATACTATGCACAAAACTTGTAGGACAGAGGAAGATGGCACATATGGATAGGTGTTGCTGTGCAGGTATTGGGGCGTAGCACAAGATACATGCATATAAATGGAGAAAGCTAAAAGACTCTGGAAATGAGAGGTCATGCTAACTATGGGATAAATCTAGACTTAGCTCACCTAAAGCTTTTTGATAAGAGCCATTTTAAATAACTAGATGTACTATAGTAGGTGGGAAATAGGCCACAGTCTTTCTTATATCTCTATTTTAAGCAACTCCCATCAAGAGGTAGAATCATTAGAATGGCCTTGGCCCTTGCTTTGGCTAGTATAGTAGACTGCTGCAGAAGTCACAATGTGACAGCACTGACTCTTGGACTCCAAGGATCTTGTGCTCCTATTCTTTCTCTTGGGACTGTGCCTCCACCATAGTAAACAAGCCAGAATTAGCCTGCCTGAGGATGAGGCATATGGATCAGAGTCTAGTGAGCCCAGTTGCCCCGACTGAAGCAGTGACATGAGAGAATTCAGTGGCAAAGACCAGGAAACTCGGACACTTAGAAAGTCCAGTTGAACCCAGATGAACTACCCAGTTGGGCGCACCATGGAATCATGATCCAAATAAAAATTGGTTGGTGATAATTTGTTTCTCAGCAGTAGATAATTGATGCAGCCATGAATGTTAAAGAATAGCGTGTTGGCTGATACCAGTGATTGTTAACATAAAGTGGGTTCTTCCTTGATTACTGGGAAGATTTGAAAAATTGTCTTAAGCTTTCCACAACATGCTCATGTTATCCATTTCACTCTACAGAGCCCAAGTATATTTTAAATGTCATAACCTAAATAATGTGGTATCTAACCATCCTATCTAAAACATTCTGACATTGTCTATCTTAAAAAAAAAAAACTATTTACAAAAGTGTTTTATTTGTGATAACATTAAATCAAAGTAGAATTTCAAGATTACCTTCAATTGAACTATTTGTGGATAATTAGCAGTAGGAGTCACAAGTACCTACTAAAATTGGTGAAGAATTATTTTTTATTTATTTAAATTTTTTAACATTTATTTATTTTTGAGAGACAGAGCATGAGCAGAGGAGGGAAGAGAGAGAGGGAGACACAAAATCTGAAGCAGGCTCCAGGCTCCGAGCTATCAGCACAGAGCCCAACGTGGGGCTCAAACTCATGAACCACGAGATCATGACCTGAGCCGAAGTTGGCTGCTTAACTGACTGAGCTACCCAGGTGCCCCAAGAATTATTTTTTAAAGACAAATTTCTTTCTTTCTTTCTTTCTTTCTTTCTTTCTTTCTTTCTTTCTTTCTTTCTTTCTTTCTTTCTTTCTTTCTTTCTTTCTTCCTTCCTTCCTTCCTTCCTTCCTTCCTTCCTTTTTCTTTCTTTCTTTCTTTCTCTCTCTCTCTCTCTTTCTTTCTTTCTTTCTTTACATTTTGACAAAAAGTCTCTGTCACAGCTATATGGATAAAAAAATTCAGGAAGTAAATTTGTAATAAAAAAAGGAAAAATTCCATAAATCCATAGAAACTGAGTCACCTGCTCTGGTTGCAAGCAGAGTTCTAGAGTAGAGAGAGATTTTTTCTAAAATACTTTGGGTGAATATTGTCTTTTTCTGTCTTATTAATATAGAGATCATTATGAATAACAATTAAATATAAGGTCTTACTGCCAACTGGATGACCCCCAGAAGCAAAACCCTTCTCTCTGTCAGAGCACCATGTCCTACACACCAGTTGAGGCCTCTAGATGTAGATAATTTACAGGGAACATCTACAGTTAATTTAGGTTAGAAGGAACAAATCTGTGATGCAGAACCCATGGCTTCTGTAGTGGACATTAATGAAGAATTTGCTGCTGCTGCTACTATCCCTCAGGATGCCAAGAACAACTGCAGATGTGGCCAATCATCAGTCTGGGAATACGAATCTATATTCCAAATTTGAGTGACTTCTCCTCTTAAAGGATGGTGAATATCAAAACAGACAAGAAAAAGGTTATGGATCAGGAAAATTTTGATATGAATATTTTAGCTGTTCATTAAATTTAGATCACAAAGCCATTCAGTTTGACTGTGTCAACTGGCATTGGCAGATGGTCTTCATCTTCAACTCAACTGGTAACAGGAATAATGTCCTATGGAGGCTGGAGACACATCATATGTCAGAGAATGTAGAGGAAGATGGCCTTCGCAGTTTCCTGTACCTTTCATGTGGGCATCCATTGGCAGCTGTTTCATATGCCTCAGTGACTCTTTGCCTCCAAATAATGCACAGGGATTATTAGCATTCTGAACTTGCATACTTTTTCCTAGCAATTATGCGATAATGATGACTTAAACTACAATATAAATGACTAAACTGGGCCCTATGGGGCTGCTTTAATTGATAGAATTACCCATGAAATTAAATGCTAATTATTTGCATGTATTGGGATAGTCAGTTTCTAAGGAAAATGTTAATATTTATATAATCTTAGGGCCTGAAGTAATATTTTTTTATTTAATAATACTATTGTGGGAAATGGTACCATAAATATTTAATTTTCATATATATTATAGAACATACAGCAAGTTATCTTGATTTGTTCATCTTTTTGGCCACTGTCTTAGTTTATTTTCTTGCCCAGTATAAGAAGGCTTCTTTTCCAACAGCCCAAAAGTTGTTTAGTCTTGTTTGCAGAGTCCTAGTCTAAATAGAAAAAAGTATTATGCTGCCTGCAACCATAGGAGACATCTCCTTACCTTGTGCCATTTAAGTATTTATCTTGACCCTCAGAAACCTTCCCTAGTAAGTAGTGAGGACTTGTCCTTCTCTAGCCTATTACTAGTCTAGATATTACAGAAGATTTAGCATAAGATTTTTCTAGAATTGGTCTATATTATCTGTAGATTACTTAAACCTAAATGTAGTGTGTGCACGTGTGTGTGTGTGTGTGTGTGTGTGTGTGTGTGTGGTGTTATGATAAAGGCACTTCAAGTAAGTAATGAAATACTGATCTTTCAAAAATGTGCAAATGTTCTCACAATAATAGTTCAATAAGAGGCTACACTAATTTTAGATGCCTAGTGTATCTTATACCCAAAGGAATTATTGAAGAGCTAAATAGTTAATAAGCTTACAGTGGATATATAAATATAAAATAAGCAATTTTTTTTTTTTTTTTTTTTTTTTTTTTAATNCCAACAATAAAATCGATCATGGGGGTGCCTAGGTGGCTTAGTCAGTTAAACGGCTGACTTGATTTTGGGTCAGGTCATGACCTCAGGGTTCTTGAGATTAAGCCCTGTGTTGTACCCTGTGCTGAAGCAGGGAGACTCCTTAGGATTCTTTCTCTCCATCTGTCTTCTGCACCCCCCACCCTCTGCTCTCAAAATAAAGAAACATTTTTAAAAAACTGATCATGGAAAACTTGATAGATTTGACTGTTTACATACTAATCCATATCAATATTACAATAAAATTAGAGAATGGAGAAACTTAAGATATGATAATGAACTGATATAATAGAACATACATACCAAACAATAGTTAATATTCTTAATTTATAAAGATATATACTCAATAAATATAAGAGTGAACAAAATTGAAAAGCAGTATAATTTAACATGTAAAACTATCAGCAGTACTAGCAATTGCAGAAATACAAATATAAGCTGCCGGAGGCCGGCTCCAGCAGGTTCAGAGGTCCCTGAAGGATGGATGGTGTCGGCGAGGGAGGGATGAGAGAGTCATGAGAATCTTTCTGGTCACCAGGCAGGCATCTCTGCTCTGACTGGGGCTCAACTTTATTTTATAATTAAGTGTTTGGGGGACGGCACAGAAGTGGCATTTGCCTTAGACAATGATTTCTGATGACAAATTTCTTTGATATGTAAGAATTTCCCAGAACATAGATTTGTAGAAGACTCCTGCATAACCTTTATCAATAGTGATTGAGGTAGGGGATTTAGATGCTTATCATATGGGAAAGGAAGGCATCTTTAGCATACAAGACAATGTTTTTAGCATCAAAAGGGTGAAAGTTAGTTCTTTGTGACCAGGGGTCAATAGCTTGTTTGTTTAAGGGGAAGTATTAAGAAAAACAGTTCTTTCAGGAAACACAAATGTTTGCTCCCATAATCACAAAAGAAGAAATTCCTACAATAAGTTCCTTCACAGGGTGCAATCAGCATATTCAAGGCCAGAATAAGTCACTCTGAATACCATCACAAGATACCTTGGGGGTCGGAGCTCCAAGCAGAAACAATTGGTTGCAGGTGGATATTGGTCGCCATCTGACCAGTAAGAGTCCTTATAGCTTACCTTAACCTCATAGGGAGTTCTTTCTCAACTTATGAGCTCAGAAATGGCTCTCAATAGTAAGCAATGTTCTTTTTTAATATTTATTGATTTTTGAGACACAGAGTACAAGTGGGAGAGGAGCAAGGAGAGAGGGAGACACAGAATACTAAGCAGGCTCCAGTCTCTGAGCTGTTAGCCCAATGCGGGGCTCGAACTCACCAACTATGAGATCATGACCTGAGCCAAAGTCAGATGCTTAACTGACTGAAGCCACTCAGGTACCCCATAAGCAATGGTTTTTTTTCAATCAAATTAAAAAATAATTTTTCAAAAACCAATATTGACAGTATAAACTGTTACTTATTATTGCTACTTGGTAGACATGTATATTGATTCTCATTTTCTGGAAAACAAGTTAACAATAAGGATTAAAAGCCTTAAAATAATTTTGCCTTTTGACCCACTTCTAAGAATTTATTCAGAGAATGTAATTAGATGTTAGCCCATATAATTATGTTTAAGGATGTTTCTCACACTGTAATTTGTGAAGGGGTGGGGACTATAAACACTTAAATGTTTGAAAGTAAAATTAAAAATAATAATGCTTTCATTTGCAACAGCATGAATGGGACTAGAGTGTACTATGCTAAGTGACATAGTCGGTCAGAGAAAGACAAATGCCGTAACTTCACTTATATGTGGAATGTAAGAAACACAACAGATGAACATAGGGGAAGAGAAGGAAAAATAAGATAAAAACAGAGAGGGAGGCAAACCATCAGAGACTCTTAAATACAGAGAACAAACAGGGTTGCTGGAAGAGAGCTGGGTGGGGGGGGATGGACTAAATGGATGATGGGCCTTAAAGAGGACACTTGTTGGGATGAGCACCAGGTATTATATGTGATGAATCACTGGCTGCTACTCCTGAAACAAATACTACACTGTATTTTAACTAACTTGAATTTAAATAAATAAATTTAATAAAAAGTAATAATGCCCTCAAATAAGTCAATTAAAAAATAAACTTCCAAAAATAGGTAAGGATGATGAGAAATTATCACAATGTATGATTATATAAAGAGGTTGTTATAAAAAGCAATATGTACAGTTTGATATCAATTATATAAAAATATCTAACTACTACTGAGAAGGTACTTAACAAATTTTGATAGTGTTTATCACTGGGTCATAGAAGTGAAATGACATAAACTTATTTCATGTGTTCTTAAATTTAAACCATAAGTATTATCACACATTGATAGTTGAATAGTTAACTGTAAGAAATATACTTACACATTAACCACACCTTCAAAAACCTTGAAATATTGCTCTGAAATAGGCAGCTTTGCTTTTCTGAACTGTGTGGCTAACTCACAACATCCCAGGGATGAACTGACCTGTTTGTAATTAAATTTTGTATCAACAAATAAGTAAAAAAGCAGGGAGTTTGTTTCAAAGTTAATATTACTAAATGTCAGCAAAAATAAGTCACAGGGGAGTAGGTGTGTATTCCTTGGGATTATATAATAATCAGTGGATGAAATATTTTCAAATGTGCCTACTCTGTAGAATGGGAATTCCCCATGTCAATCAGGAAAAAAAAAATTGCAACAGCTATGTTTGGAATGGAAGGCTAGGAAATCAGGACATGAATCCATTTTAATTCTGAGAGTAAATTTAGGTGAGGGATGAATTTGATGAAGTTGATGTCTTTAGTTCTTTCAAAGACTATAGGAAAAACTATGCCTATTTAAGAAGTCATATTTCATAGCCAGTACTAGTAAACAAACGAAATGCACAGTTCTTTTCTCTTTCCTGACACTAATGTTTAGGTAATAAGACATGTAGGAGGTTTCCTGAATCATCAACTCACTCGTTTTCTCCATGAGAGCTTAAGAGTTCATCTTGGGAGATCTATCTTCTAAGCCTCCCTGGGGAACTTAGCTCTAAAATGAGAGCTGCAGCAAGCTGTCTGCAGAATTTGTCCATGTTTGTGGGATGTGAGAGTAAACTCAAGAAATTAGTGTTGTCAGCCTACCAGTGAAATGGTTCAGATGATCGTTCCACTTGATATTTATACATTCAATCAATGATAGGTCCACATCAGACCCTTTCTCTGCATAGACATAAAGGCAGTCAGAGAGGTTAGATAGAAACTAATGTTATTTGAACACATTGAAAGTCAAGTTGACTTTAATCTCCCACCTCCAGGCCCCCAGGTTATGTGTGTAGAGGACCACAGGATTGGGGGGTGAAACATTAATAATAATGCCAATATTAAATAACTTCAACAGCTAATATTTATTGAAAATTTTTCAGTGATTTTGTTGATACATTCTGTTAGTCTCACGACAATTTTAAAAAGGTAGTCTGTTTTTTTACTCCCATCTCATAGGTGTAGAAATGGAGGCTCAGAATGGCTAAGTGAATTCCCTGTTCATATACAGGGAAGTAGTAGGCAGGAGTTGTATAGAGTCCACCACCCTGATAAGCACTAGGCGATGTTGTACAGACTGGAGGTGCACGCAAGGGACTGTAGGAAGCTGTGAGACAAGTATATCGGGTAGAGAACAGATTGACACTACGGGGGAATGAATGACCATATGTATTACAGTCCATGAATTTTATACTTTCTTCAATGTTTTATGCTTAAGGAAAAATACAATGAAACTAAGACTGCCGTGCTCAGATCCAGATAAACTACAAAGTATTCGTACCTTCTGTGCTGCTTCTAGCCCTTTGCCTTCCCATGTCCTTTTCCTCCATTCACACTGGCATGGAGACTTTTGTGGTTTTTTAAAAAATTCTTTTAAGTTTGTTTATTTTTGAGAGAGAAAGCACAAGTGAGGGAAAGGCAGATGGAGAAGGGAGAAAGAATCCCAAGCAGGCTCCGCACTGTCAGTGCAGAGTCTGATGCAGGGCTCAAACTCAATGAACCAAACTGTGAGATCATGACTTGAGCCCAAATCAAGTCAGATGCGTAAATGACTGAGCCACTCAGACACCTTAGGGGATGTAGACTTTTTAATCTCACCAAATGAGCCAATCAAAATATGAATTATCTGAACAGCTGTCACTATTTTTAAAGAAAATGTCAGCAAATATAAAGTTCTGTTGTATTTATGAAATAATCTTTGATGCTTGTGGAATTTTTTTAATTGAGTAGCTGCTATCGACTTCTTTGCAAGATACAAATTGAGAGTTCAGATAAGGGTCTCAGTCATGGAAACCTGGATGATTTGATTAATCCCTTGATGACACAGGCAATTTAAATACAAGGATTACAAAAATCTACCCTTTGTCTCATAAAGGTTTCAAATTTTTGTGTGAAGTTAAAATTTCCTATTTTGTGGGCTCACTGGAAAATCAATTTTTAAGCATGTTGATTAATTCAAGGCCATATCCATTATGTGGCTGTTTCTTAGTTCAGTATTCTGTCAATCCCAATTCCAAGCTGTCTTGCGGAGGCTTTCTTGACAGATACAAATGTAATCCTCTGTTGGGTCTCATCATGTGAATGTTAACCACAGGAGGACAAAAATGCTCAATTGTATGTTTTAATTTATTTTTATATAACAGTTACTTTTGTTGCTTCAGATTACAATCACTTCATTATATGTAGCCTTGAGGCAATATGCTACAATGTCAAGTTTAACCAGATGGAGGATTTTTCAGAAACCACAAAGGTTTCTATTGTACCTTTTCTCCATGAACAAGAAAGTGAGGCAATTTCCTTGAAAAGCTGAAAAAAAAATAGGAAATCCTAGTGAACACCACTCGGCTATCAAAAACATTAAATAAAAAATGTTTCACCAATAAAAAAGTTAGTTTTCTTTGCCAGACCACTATTATTCAGACTGAAAGATACCTCCCACCTATTATGCTAATCTGCCCAACTCATTCAAATAACATAGGAATGTGCAATAGGTTATTAGAAATTCACAGTAAAATTATCAAAATGTCACTGACATTATATGACTAAATGTCACTTAGGTGAATCATACATAGAAACTATTAACCAATGACACATGAAGGTATCCCTCTAACCCTACCCCCCAATCCATAGCCAATCCTCTTAAATAAATTTTTAAACAAATGAATTCTTATAAAGAAAGGAGTTGTCTTTTTTTTTTTTTTAATCATTATTCAGACTCAGGCATTTAAAGTGTTGTTTAAAAACCCTCCAGTCAAATGCCTACTGCAGCATTCAATCTGTAACACTCTAGCTAATGGGAAAAAAGCAGGCAGCGGAAGGGAGAACTTTCTGTTGTCATGCTGAAGAGTGCTTGAAAGAAGATTGTCATTTGCAATTCTCTTGTCAGCAATGAAGGATTCCAAATGCAGCTGAACCCAGAATTCTGACTGTGGTATGTTTAAAAGTACATCATCAATCTAGGAATTGTGTTACTTTTTCTTTCCTTTGAAATATGTACAGAAGCCAATTAAGAATAATTGATACTGGTTTCAGAATTGCAGATGAGTAAGTCTCTTACTTCAAAATATCGGAAATGCATTCTTAAAAATTTGAAGTGTATGTTCTAAATTGTTACATTTTGAGCATCTGTGTTTGTCTTGCATGTAGAACAAATGGTGACTCTGAAGTTGTTACTGTTTTTAAATGCTTTCGATTATTGGTTTCACTAAAATAGTTACTCCCAAATTCTACTCTCAAATTAGGTCTTGATTCAAGAATATATAAAATACAATTGTTTGTGAAAGTATGTATTTTTAAAATATTCTTAGGAAGTTATTTTTATATAAAATATTCTAATAAATAATTTCTGTCGAAATAGAAAATCTGAGAAAAAAATCTGAATTGAAAGAAGCATAACTTGCAGCAAAAAATGTTAAAGTAAACAAGTGGCAACAGTAAAAGTCACCGTGATTTAAGCTACAGAACAAAATGTTTCAACCTGTTACCTTTATTTTCTCATGGTTTTCAAAGGGATAAAATTAATTTTCTTCTATTCTAAAGGCTTCATTTTGATTCCTTTGTTTTAAAATATTAACTGCTTCCCTTTGGAGATCAGAAGTTAGGTTTCTAAATCTTAATTTAAGGTGAGATCACTTAAAATGGAAGTGGAAATAAGTGTTCTTTTCTTTAAGAAAATGTAAGTTAAGTACTCAAAAGAGCCCTTCTATAACATTTAAAATACAAACATTAGTGAGCAGGAAAGGTCTACCCAAATATATTCTCTTAGTGCAAGTAAATTACTAAGATGCTATTTAAAGCTCACATATTTTTAAAAAATGTCTATTTAATTGAGAACCTGGTAGAGAATCAATCAGTCTGTGCTCCATCATAGATTATTCTACTTAGAGAGGCTTGACTTTTGGTTTGCTTTGCCTAAGCCAGAAAACCTTTGATATTTTGAGTAAATAAAAATGAGTGGAGAGAGAATAATACAAGATAGCCTACAAAACACCACTTAGTGCGATGCCTGTCACATTATCGAAGTTCAGGCAATATGTGTTTCTCTCCTCTCTTTAGTTTCCTTTTTAACTTCTTAAAAGAGCATTTACACTTGCTTCATAATTTTGACTCTTTCTGTGGATATATACATCTTAGCAGATGGTATTCAAACCCATATATTATCCACTTACGCAGGTCAGGTAACACGGGTGCTTTGGATCCGATCTGAAGTCTTATTTTCAATGATTAATTTTCCATCTTCTTTGTGAACGCATTGATACTGTGTTGACCAATGAACCAACTTGATTACATAGGACATTCCAAACATGAAAACCTAATGATTTCCCTTAAATTTAATAACTAAATCACTCTGGGAAAATTTCAGCTCAAAGGCAAAGTGTCTGATAAATCATCCAGATCAATTCATTGTTTGAACCATCTTGAGAGAAGTAGAAAATGTAAATTTCCATAATTATATCTGAATTTAACTGAATTAATACTCAGCCATCAGTATAAAAGTAGCTTTATATTTGAAACTCTTTTCAGGAAACAGTCTGTGCTGCATAATCAGACTTAATATTCAGAAGAAATATGCATGCTTTACTATCTTAAAAGCAAACTTATAAACAAAACTATAACTATTAGATCAAAGTATATAAAAATATTCTTGGACATTATTTTCTTGAATAAAATGAGAGACTACATTTAGTGATATTTAATAAGGTTCAAACCTCACATTCTAAGAAATGTTGGCTGCAGCAACTTTTAAACAAAGTAGGTATTTTTCTCATCCTAGTGAAATACCTTACAGCAGTAATTGTCAGACGGGGAACAGCAGAATCACGTGTAGATCCTGTTAAAACAAAACAAAACAAAACAAAAAAGAACAAAAAACACCACAGATGACCAAGACTCTACCCCCAGAGCTTCTGATAATAATAATTCCAGTTGAAGCCCGAGAATTTGCATTTCTAACAAGTTCTCAGATACTGTTGATGTTCCTGGTGCTGGCACTACATTTAAGAATGACTGCTTTAAATTTTCCTTTAATGTCACTAGTGGACTCTGCATTTGGACTGCCTACCATGTGCCAGACTCTGTATTAAGTGTGGATACGCATTCATGATGCATTCCTGAATAAAACAGGCAAAATCTCTATCCTTGCAAAACTTGTAGTCTAGTGGAGGAGTCAGAAATTAGTACATAAATCAACACATCAATATCTATTTACAAGTTATCAGTAAGTGGGTCCTTAGTAGCAGAAGGGAAGCTGCCTGAGGTGATCAGGGAGGCAATCTCTGAAAAGAGATTAAAGACCAGGAATGAAAGATGAGGAGTCAGCTGAGGAGGGAAGAGGAGAAGAGTGGGAGAAGAAGGCATTCCAGCAGAGTGCCCTCTAGGAGGGCCTTGGGGTGGGAAGAGCTTGGTGTGTTCCAGAAACTGATATGTGGCCTGTGTGGCAGGAACACAGAGAATGAACGCCAGGATGGCCGACATGAGAGGAGAGAGAGAGGTAAGCAAGCACAATATTGGAAGGGCTTATGATAGGGAGTTTGGATTTTCTCTTAACTTTAAAGGGTTTGGAACAGATTTCTGTTTTCATGGAATCACTCTGTGTGAAGGCAGGGGAACAATGTTGGAAGGAGGGGTGACAGTATAGCATTCCTCCTGCAGGAAGACTGTGGTATAGCTGGGAGGGCTCGCAGCTGAGGTGGATGTATCAGTTTCTAATATCAAAGTGTGGAAACCACAGAGACAGCATTTATTTAAAATCACCTTGAGGTTGATTATAACGACATGGAAACATGTCAAGGGAAAAAAAAGCAGGTTTGAAAGCAAAATTATAATCATGTGTATGAGAGAGAGACCAGTTATAATGGCAAGATTGTAAGTGATTTTTATTCCCTTTATTTTTATGCAATAAGAAAAATACACATTATTATAAAAATTCCTAAATTCAAACATTTAATGAGAAAGAAAAACCTGTAATTTTGAGAAGACAATCATAATTTGAATGACTAATTAAGTCATTTGTGGTGTGTGTGCGCTTGCACATGATGTGAAGTACAGTAGATACAAAATGAATAAAATATATTTCTTGTCCCCAAAAAGATTGCAGTCTATTGGGGAGGGTAAGAATAGGGACATAGAGCAATGGGTCTCAATTGTTAAAGTACGTACGAATTATCCTTTATGCTTCTGACAGCCCTTTCAGGTACCAATTGCTCCTCTCGCAACTAACACCTAATAAATCTGTGTGTGCGTGTGTGTGTGTGTATTTATTTTATTTTTGAGAGAGAGAGAGACAGAGCATGAGCATGAGCAAGGGAAGGGCAGAGAGAGAGGGAGATACAGAATCCGAAGCAGGCTCCAGGCTCTGAGCTGTCAGCACAGAGCCTGATGCAGGTATTCGAACTCACCAACTATGAGATCATGACCTGAGCCTAAGTCGGTGCTCAACTGACTGAGCCACCCAGGCACCCCAACAACTAATAAATTTTGAATATACTCTCCCTTTTCCATACTCCTTGCTTTTGCATGTAGAGTTTTTTTCCCCTTTCTATTCATTTTTCATGAATCAAATCAAATACTATTTTTAAGATCTTTTTAAGGAGCCTAAACCTAAAGATTTGCCACGGAACGGAGAAGGTGGTA
This sequence comes from Crocuta crocuta, assembly GCF_008692635.1. NCBI lineage: Eukaryota > Metazoa > Chordata > Mammalia > Carnivora > Hyaenidae > Crocuta > Crocuta crocuta. The sequence goes on from NW_027529549.1 coordinate 1,191,575, forward strand.
CAGAGATTTCCTGTGTTCCCTTGCCCCACCCATGCATAGCTTCTCCCATTGTCAACATCACCCACCAAAATGTACATTTTTTACAAAGGATGAACCTACATTGACACATGATATTCACCCAAAGTCCATTGTTTACCTTCCAGTTCACTCTTAGTATTATACATCTGTGGGGGTAAGCAAATGTTTAATGACATCCATCCATTATTATAAGGTCATACAGAGAATTTTCACTGCCCTAAATATCCTTTTTGCTCTGCCTATTCATCTTTCTACCTGTCCAAGACCTTTCCCTAAACTCCACAGCAACCACTGATCTCTTTGTGTTTTTATTGTTTCCATAGTTTTGTCTCTTCCATAATGTCATGTAGTTGGGATCATACAGTGTACCGCATTTTCAGCTTGATGTCCTTCACTCTCCACTGCATTTAAGGATCTCTCTGTCTTTTCACAGCTTTATCAACCGTTTATTTTTAGTGCTATATAATATTCCATTCTCTGGATATACCATAGTTTATCTGTCCATTCATCTACTGAAAGACATCTTAGTTGCTTCCAACTTTTGGCAATAGCTGCTCTTGACATCCATATGCAGGATTTGTGTGGCATAGTTTTCAACTCCTTTGTGTAAATACCAAGGAGTACAATTTCTGGATCACACGTGTTTAGTTTTGTATGAAAACCCCAAACTGCCTTCCAAAGTGGCTGTCTATCTTGCATTCCCACCAGCAATGAGTGAGAGTTCCTGTTGCTGCACATCCTTGTCAGTATTTGCTATTTTCAGTATTTTGGATTTTGCACATTTTAATACATGTGTAGTGGTAACTCATTGTTGTTTGAAATTTCATTTCCCTGATGACATATAATGTGGAACATCTTTTCATATGATTATTTGCCATATTTGCATCTTCTTTGGTGAAGCACCTATTAAGTGATTATATACCATTTTTCAATTGTTTGTTGTTGTTTTTATTGTTGAGTTTTAAGACTTCTTTGCTTACTTTGAGCAACAGTCATTTATCAGATGTGTCATTTGAGAATACTTTCTCCCGGTCTGTGGTTTGTCTTTTCCTTCTCTTAATATTGTATTTCCCAGAGCAGAATTTTAATGAAGTCTGGCTTTTGAGGGATTTCTTTCATGGATCGTGTCTTTGGTGTTATATTTAAAAAGGTATTACCATACTCAAGGTCATTTAGGGTTTCTCCTGTGTAAATCCATGTATGTTTGGGTTTCTTTCTTTTTTTGCATTCAGATGTTTACTTTGTTCCAGCAATATTTGTTGAAGAGAACATATCCCTTCGAAAGGAAGATGTTTTCTGTTTCTCTGGAGGGTCCCTTTATCTTTGCTCTCATGACACTTATATTCACCCCTCTTATAGCATAAATCACACCGAATTGTAATTACTTGTTCCTCCCATTTGTCTCCCTGACTAAATTACTCTCTCTTAAAGGATAGGGATCATGGATTATTTGTCTTTGTAATTTTATTACACCTTGCCCAGAGCCTTACTCATAACAGGAACTCATGATAAACTTGTTAAATGAGTGAATCTGAAAAAGAATATTATAACTCTAGGTGGAATACAATAGAATTATTAGTGTGGCTTTCAAGAGTTAGGATAAGGTTTCTGAAGAAGACAAAATCAAGTTTTTCTTTAGATGAAAGTTTTTGAGTGATTTTACTTCTAGGAATTTGTGTTAATTAAATAATTAGAGATATTAACAGAAATGTAAGAACAAGGATATTCATTACATCATTATGAATCATAGCCAAGGATAGTTTAGCAAAAGAAGCTGAAATATCCTTCAGTAGAATGTAAATAAGTAACGATCTAACCATAAAAGTGAATAATGTTCAGCTTTTTACAGTGTCTGGCTGTTTAACAGTGTAATAGGATATAGCCAACCTCAACCACTAATCCTCCTGTGGGCTGATGGCACAACAATAAATAAAACAAGAGAATCTAAAATTTCAGTACTTCTGACCCTTGGTTCTGGATTCCCTGACCCAGCAGATCTAGTCCACACAGCTGCTAAGACCATGAAACCACAGACACTCCACTCTGTAAAGCTAGAGAAACTATAGGGAACCTAAGTATCGTGTATCCTTAATCTCATGTGTATCCTTTGCACCAAAACAAGATGAAAATAACACATTACTCTTACCTAGAACAGCCTTTGTTTTTAACAAAGCTCAAATTAAATAAGATAAAATTTTATGTATTGATGTAAAGATGTACAATGGACCATTCCTGTTGTTTACCCAAACATCATTTCCTTTGTTGTCCAGATGAAACTGACTCTCTTTCCTACCCTGAGATTGATTGCCAATCAGAATTTTCCATCCTCTTCATTGTAACAACAGGTACACTGACAGACAAGATCCTCCAAGCTGAATTCTGCTCTGGGATGTTTTCCAAGCGCTATAAGGAAAGATGCCTCCTCCCCAACTATAGGAAGGAAGTTATTTTTAAAGGAATGGAATAAGACAAACAGAAAAACAAACCACACAAAGCAAATAAAAACAAAATTAAGAGACAGAGATAGAGAAAAGATGTAATAGAGAGAGTGGGCATTTTGACAACTGCATTCAAATCTCTAAAACTAGCTGTTTTTGAAGTTCATTAGCTCTACTCCTGGACTTTTTAGAGGTTGAGAGCCGAATAATTTTTACAGTGTGAGCAGAAAAAGTCTTTCGTGTTAGGGGAAGTCATAGTTATCTGGTTTGTGTTGGATTTCTGTCATTTGGAACTGAAATACTCCTGATGGATCTAGATATTTATGATATCCTGTGAGCAAGAACAGATTTTATAACAGTATGTGTAAAATTCCATGTGTGTGTTTTGTGTTGTATATTGCATTTTATATCATATAAATGTGCATACGTACACACATACAGTTACATCTAGGTTTTAGGGGAGGAAAAAAAAAAAGAATGAGAAATTGAACTCTGAACTTGTACTAGCAAATATCCCTGAGCTGTTATCTTGAGCAATACTTGCTCCATTTTGCACTATCATACATATTATTGGAAAAACAGTGGCAGCGTTGGAAAAAGTAAAAAGAGAGTTGAAAAGAGCTATTGATAGGAGCAGATGGAGGATTGGGATGATTGGAAGAGCAACATGAGCATAAGTCCAGAGTCTGGACTAAATCATGCGTGTACAGTGGCCAAGGCAAGAGATGCACCTGGCTATAGTGCATTGTGTGGGGAGGAACAGGGTATGGAAAGACTACAGATCATAGGACAAGATGGATTCATGTAACATGTCTTATTCGCATCTTGTGCCTCATGCCCATGAACTCAGACCCCTTTGTGGCATCCTGCTGACGTACGGTGCACTTTGAGCCACATTGCTGGATTGGAGTCAGCTGACTGAGCAGCTGCTGGATGGGCTCAAACATGAAAGCAAATTGGGCTTTGTTACTACTTAACTCAGCACCATGTGTAACCCCTTATATAAAATGACATAGTGGACCTTCCAGTTTGTAGAATAGGCCCTTGTTTGATGCTGCAGAACAAATATGGCATTGGAGGATCTTTTGTGGATGATACTGGTCTTTTATATGCCTGGAGGAGTAGTAAGTAAAAAATCAGAATTAAAAATAATAATAAATTATAGAAGGAATTGACAAATAATATGTGCCAAGGAGTACATAGGGCTTTATATAATAAACATATATGAGCTAGATATGATTCTTAGCACCTTTTATAGATCTATGTCTTTCAATATAAGAAGAGTTACGAACTTGGCTCCTGGACTTAGATACACAGGTTTGGGTCTTGGTGCTGCCTCTTAGAAGCTGCATCGGGAAACCGTTAAATTCACTGCATCTCAGATTTCATCTCCGTAATATAAAGGGTGGGAGTAGTAGCTGTCAGTATACCTACCTCTTAGGCTGTTTGTGAGGAATGAATGAATATTCATTTAAAAAGTTGGAATTGTACTGATACATAGTAATTGTTCAGTAAGAAAAAAGAATTCAAGTTACTGAGGATAGAGAAATCAAATATTTGAGAGATTAAATAACTGGTCCGAGGGCACACAGTCATAATGAATGGCAACGCTGACCTTTTGTCCCTTTAGTGGTCTCATTCCAAGCTGAGAATGAGAGGGAGATGAGGACAGAGAAAGAAAAAATCCAGAAGGAGGAGGCAGGTATTTTGAAGTTTTAGAACTGTAGGAGAAAAAAGAAAACCTAAGAATACAATGATCTCGGAAAAGAGACTTGTCTAATGAAGTGTGTTGTGGTATGAAACCTCTCATTTTCCTCTATATTACAGGTGACAAATTATACTTTGTTTACTAGTGCTCTCCACAACTGGGATTTGGGGGGGGGGCGGGGGGGGAAGGAAAGAAGAGGATGAGGGAAGTTCACAAATGCTAGATGTTGTATGTTTATAACTGAAGAAAATAGACCTAGAAAGTTGAAGTTGGAATACTCACTTCTCCCTGTGCCACCAAACGAGTGGTTACTAGTCTTTCAATGACTTTGATCATGTCTAGGTTGGGCCTTATCGATAAGATTTATCTTCAATATTGGATGGAAATGGAAGGTAGAGAAGGAAATAAGGCATCTGAAAAAATGGGTTATGTGAATTCGAGAGGGCAAAGAGGTATAAGAAGTCCTGTAAACAAAATAGGAATCTGTTGTTTTCCTGAGAAACTTTTTTTAAAAAGTTTTTAATGTTTATTTTTGAGAGAGAGAGAGACAACGAGAGAGAGAGAGCGAGAGAGAGCGAGCAAGCAGTGGAGGGGCAGAGAGAGAAGGAGACACAGAATCTGAAACAGGCTCCAGGCTCCAAGCTGTCATCACAGAGACTGAGACAGGGCTAGAACTCGCAAACCCGTGAGATCACGACCTGAGCCAAAGTCGGACGCTTAACTAACTGAGCCACCCATTCATCCCTTCCCTGAGAAACTTTTAAAAGGCCAGCAAAACCTAAAAAATATATATTTTAAAAAATGTGTGTATATATATATGATATATATATCATATATATCATATACATATATGATCAAAATGTATTCAGTTCTCTTACCCCACTTCTTGGATCATGGAACCTTCTGGGGATTATGCTTGTCACCTGGGATTGATTTTGTAGAATACTTATAAACCTCGTCTTTTACTTTTATTTTCTCACTCTGAAGTAAGATCAATACAGATGTTTTATATATGTATCTAAGAAGACATCCTACTTAGAAATTATCTGACTTGAGATGTTTTATATCTGTGTATAAGGGTGATTCATGTATCCATATAATTGGGTTCCATTATACTAACAAAAATATATTTTAACATTGTCTTTTTAAATTAAAAAATGTGTACATCAATAAGGCAAATATTTTTTTAGGAAATTTATTTTTAAAAAGCAAAGAGGATTAAACAGGTAAGAGAATGCCTTTAGGATTCCTAAATAGAGATGTCAGGTCTGCCATTATCTTTAACTGTGTTTATGTTTTCCTTCATGGTGCCACTGCATTGGAAAGCAATATTTTCAAGAACTACAAATGCCTGTCAGAGCATTTCAAGTGTTGAACATTTCAAAATGTTTATGTGTTTATAGATGTGAATTTTTATCCTAGTCCTTACTTCTTAGGTAAGTGGGTTTTGTTTTTTTTTTTCCCCTTTGGTAACAAGGGGAAATGCAAGACACTGCCCTCAAGGAATTTCTCATCTTGGCATAAGATCTTAGAGTTCAGCAGATATGACTGGCATCTTTGTTTGACATTAGAGTAAAGTGTTTTTATGAGTGGATATAAGGCAGCCATCTGCCATCCTGGGGAAGAGACAAAGATTAAAGAAGCTACCTCTCGTAGAAGCTGGACCTTGGAATCTGTCATCTTTGTTTGATAGGGTCTTGAAGTGGTATTGGGTCAAAACAGGCAGATAAGAGAGGGGGCTTTTAGTGGAAAAAGTAGCACTGGCTAACATTTATTGAACACTGTTATTAAGAATCACCTCTAATGTTGCGTGTTCCTCATTCACCGTTACTTAATGCAGTGCCCTGCCGACCTCACCCTGATTTGCAAGGACTCTGGTGGCATACAATTCTCAGGCTTCCAAAGTCTCCACGAAATGAGTCACAACAGTCTTTTAGCCAAAACCACTGCATTCTTTATTCCTACACTATGGTGGATTTTAATAGCAGGAAGCCAAAAGGCAACTTCAAACCTATAGCTCCCCAAAATTCTGCTCAGAAAATAGATTATTTATCCTATTTAAACTCATGTGCTGTGAGCAGCTTTGTTGCCCTGCTGGGAAATGTCCTGCCATGAAGTAGACTGAGTTCCCAGAGATGTTATAAAAGTCATGTTTTAGGGGCATCTAGGTAGCTCGGTCGGTTAAGTATCCGATTTTGGCTTAGGGCATGGTCCTGCGGTTCATGGGTTCGAGACCCATGTCAGGCTCTGTGTGCTAACAGCCTAGAGCCAGGAACCTTCCTCAGATTCTGTGTGTGTCTCTATCTGCCCCTCCTCCCCTCCTGCGTGCTCTCTCTCTCTCAAAATAAATAAACATTAAAAAACATTACAAATATAAAATAAAATTGATGTTTTGCTCTTCTTTCCTTTCTATATATAATTTATTCATGTGCATCTCCTCCTTATCATAAGGGAATTATGGAAATAGTAGAATAGAGACACTAAACCAATTGGAGATTTTTGCGAGGCTGAGTAGTTACGATTTTAAGGGTAATATATAGATTTTGAATGAATTATTGAATTTAAATGCTTATTTATTTTTGATAGAGTGAGCAAACATGGGATAACTCTGTCTGACTTATCTACCTTGTATGCATTCACCATGGAGCAGATACTAGACTAAGCATCACATAAACAATTGTAAAACAACAAAGATGTGTTCTGTATCTTCATGTACTTGAGATAAATAAGCAGTGGTGGTAAATGGCTTCAAGAGAAAAAAAATATTTACCCATTCCCACTTTGGTTTATTTAAGTTACTAATGTGCTAATTCTCAAAATTCCTGGAAATTTCAAAATCGGCTCCTGTGAGCAGGTGCAGGCTGGCTGTGAAGAGGGAAGGATGTCAGTGTAACAATGGGTAATTCAGAAAGTGGAGGCAGGGTGTCCCAGGGCTTCATTACCAGGAATCCGTAAGCAGTTCCAAACATAAGGAAACATAATTTTCTTTGTTCTTCCTTTGCTTTACTTTTTTAGGCTATGTAAAGATAGCCATAAGAAATTATGCTTTTAGACACATTTCATCCATATCCTCTCCATACGTAACCTACCCTTCACATGGAGGCCCCGTCTCCATTCCACTTTTCCCTTCTACCCCACAGCACCAGACTGAGAGCAGCCCGCTCTAAAATTCATAATTTCCTGACATTTTCTTATAAGCAAGCAAAAATATAAAAATTCAAAGGCAAAGCATTTAACTACCTATACATTATCTGCTAAATGGCAACTTAGGCTAAGGATATTTAATTTTTTCATAAGTACACTTGAATATATCTTTTTAACTATCATTTGTAAAATGTAAAGCCAAGTAATGTCTTTAAATCAACCATAAAAGGACAAGGGCACCTCTGTTATTTTTCACTTGAGTTTGGATAAGCAAATATATGTTGATTGTGAGCCATGGCATAGGGATAGCATAGGTAACCAGAGTTAAAATGGTGTTTGATACAATTGTGTTCTTCTTGAGACATTAGATTGATACCAAACCTTGGTGTCTCATTATGAGTCAGGGCGCTGAGGTGTATATACCTCTGGGTCTACCTCAGCTCTTCTATGTTGCTTCTAGAATGAGTGTTCATAGATGCTTTTGCTTAAATAGTTGTGACACCATCTGATCTGGATTTTTTCTGTTTTTTTTTTAACATATTTTTCTTTTTCCATGTATAAAGTCATTTTACTTGTATGTTGTATGATTAGGAGAACTTATATGTTGAGTGAGGCTACCTTTGGTTAGCCCTGGTTGGTACCATAACTTCCTCTGTTTAACTTCTGCAACAGCAGTTACTTATCTTTCTAAACACGTAATTGAAAATGCTTGTTATTTTACCAGATAGCCACTTAGTCATTTAATGCCTGCCATTTATTTTGTTTTGTTTTGTTTTGTTAAAGCACATGCATTCCTCAGCCTGATGCCCATTCAGAGCTTCATCATTTGAGAACTACAGCAGTTAAGTTCGCACTCGCTCACCCATGTGGTTGGACTGTAGGGTGTGTCTGTCTTGTTCACTGTTTTTCACAAATGCCTAAAATAGTAACCAGAGCAGAAGAACCCTAACTTCACACTTGTTAGAGAGTACCTAACTTTATATCGTCGGGAATATTTTGCTACTACTTTAGGAATGAGGAAATCAGTGAGTACAAAGTTTAGTAAAATACAAGTCGATATAGACTTAACAGGCAAAATCAGAATTCAAATCCAGATCTGTCTGCCCCCATTAGATGGAAAAAAACAACTGAGATAAAGAAAAAGCCACAATTTGCATCATATCACAGGTGATTAATAACTGTTTTTTGTTCAAACTGAAATATACGGGGCTTCCCTTTAGTGCTCATTTTGTTCTTCTGATTGCTGTTGACCTCTCTATCCCCAGTCACTTCAGCAAGTGTCTGGGACTGAGCTGGAGCTAAAAAGAGATTTGTTGAATGATAGATGCCTCTTTGTTTCTACAGCATGTAGCTCAGAGTAATTGTTAGGTACATTAGGGGCATGTATGTGGTGCACGTACATGCGCGCATGAGAGAGAGAGAGAGAGCAAGCATGCACTTTTTAGGTTAATGAAAGTTGCACCTCTTGAATTTTAATAATCTGGCTTTCATGTGATGTCACTTATTTTCATAATCGTTTGTTTGACTTATTTGTTTACTGTCTATATAGGAACATGCTGGAAGAGGACTGCAGTGGGCAGTTCCAAGGGCAATATTGGATAAAAGATAGCAGTGGTTTAATGGCTTTACAAATCCTTCAGGAAACTACAATTGCATTAGGGGTACCTTGATGGTTCAGTTTAAGCATCAGACTCTTGATTTTGGGTCAGGTCATGACTTCAAGGTTCAGTTCATGAGATCAAGCCCCATGTTGGGGTCTGTGCTGACAGCAAAGAGCCTGCTTGAGATTCTCTCTCTCTTTCTCTCTCTCTCTCTTTCTGTGCCCTTTCTTAGATCCCACTTGTGCTCTCAAAACAAATAAATAAACAAACAAACGGGTGCATTACGAAAGATTTGCTTCAGTAAATCAGCAGTAGATAGCCAATTTTTCTGCCTTCCAGGCTAATGTCCTGACCACTCCTGCCTTATGTTATTATTTCTATTTTTTAAATGATGAATTATCTATTAATGTCTGCCAGCCATAGACTACTGCAGCCACTGAATAGAGGTGCAACTTTTACATGGTAGGAAGGACACAAGATAACCCAGCTCTGAACCTGAGATCAGTAACATCAGTCTTTAAAATTCATGTGTCTCTGTCCTGGCCTCCTTCCTACTCCCATGCGCCCAGTCCTCAGTGACTGTAAATCCCAGGCTGAACATCAGATGCCCAAGGCACTGCCACTTCCTTTCCTCGGGGGCATTCCTTCTTCCCTTTCCACCATCAAAACTCAGACCACCTTTTCTCAAGTCTTGCTTTTGGCCAATGAAAATAATAAACCCAGATTTGATCTAATTTAAGGAAAGCATTCATGGCTTGTTATAGCAACATGTTTGCCAAAGTATGTTTTTTAAAATAATTTTTTAAATGTGTATTTATTTATTTTTAGGAGATATGGGGAGTGAGCGAGGGAGGGGCAGAAAGAGAGATGGATAGGGAGAAAATCACAAGGACGCTCCTCTCTGTCAGCACAGAGCCCTAAGTGGGGCTCTAACTCAGGAACCATGAGATCATGACCTGAGCTGAAATCAAGAGCCAGATGCTTAACTGACTGAGCCACCCAGACACCTCTAAAATAATTTTTAAACTCCACCGCAATGACTTGAACATTTTTAATAGATATTACTTTATTTTAATGTTGGGAAAAAACATAACAAGCACACTCAACTTGTTAACTTTAGGTTAATATTATTTTGGCAAAGGCTATTTTTAAAGAAAAAGTGCAATCTAAAGAAAAAAATTAAATGCATGTCTGTGGCTCTGTACAAAAATAGAGATACATGATTAATGTTTGAGAAACAATGACATATTGTAATCACTTCTCAGATGACAGTTACCATTTATACAGAAACTAAGGAGTCTGGTCCTCTTATTAGTTATTTTATTTTATTTTTAATGTTTTCATTTATTTCTGAGAGAGAGAGAGACAGCATGAGCATGATAGGGTGAGAGAGAATCTGAAGCAGGCTCTGGGCCCTGAGCTAGCTGTCAGCACAGAGCCCGACACGGGGCTCAAACCCACGAACCGTGAGATCATGACCTGAGCTGAAGTCGGACGCTCAACCAACTGAGCCACCCAAGCACCCCTCTTATTAGGTAGTTTATAAACTTCAGCCACCATCTTCACAATCTTCAGAGAAATAAATAGACCACTTTATTATTTTAGGAATAAAGATGCTTAAGCCTTAATGAAGTTTTTGGGGACAGTGACATGAGATCAGGAGCAAAAGTGGGTCTTCATCTCTGCTGCTCCAACTAGAAGTCATACATCTTCACAAAATTAAAGAAATACGAATGTCTTCAGTGACCTCCATTTCAAAGATGGGCCATGGTTGTGCATTAGTTTTTTTCATAGCCTCCAAAAAGGAAAGATTAGTAGGGGGAAAGAAAATGTTGCATACCTTTACTCATTGTCTGTTTTTAAAATAAATTCATGTGACTTCATTGTTAGATTAGCTATAGGGTTTCCAAAGTGTTTGGGCACTTTGCTCTAAGAGATTCAACCTATTTCTGTCCAGGCCTACAAGGGAGTTTAGTGTACAGAGGCAGGTGTTCCTAGAACTGGGAGGATTCTTAGACTGCCTGGTCCAGAAGTTCTCAGCCTGGTGTCTTAGAGCTATAAGGGGGCTCATACATGAGCCCAGGGCATCCACGAACTCTCTGAAATTATATGCGTAATTGTACAAATACATGAGTATGTCTGTTTTTCTCAAAATACTGTCTATTACCAAGGAGGGACTAACAACCACTAGTTTTGTCTTGATATGCCCTTCTACAGCCTGAGAAACTAAACTACCAACATTGGAGAAGCCCATACAAGTACAGATAGCCAAGACCATAATCTTAAATGACATTCATGGGGACCTTGGAGAGTTCATCTTTCTCTGTATCTCCTTATAAATAACTAACTTAATAGCAGCAAGAGTAACTCTGAAACTGGAAAGAACTAAGCTCCTGGTATAAAATAGGCATTAATATTCAATGATATATTTTCAGTGCCAACTTTACAAAGTTTCCAACATGACCTGATTTATTTTGTACTTACTAGATTCTTTGTAGCCAATGTGATAAGGCCATCTGCTTTGTGATGTTAGCAAAATTAGTTGTCTGATGATGTCTCTTCTTCTTGTGGGTCTCAAGAGACCCTTGTTTTATTGATAGAGCTTGTAAGGAGAAGCAAAGAGAAACAACGGACTGCTAGGTCATGAAAAATAATTTTCTGCAAATGTAAGGAACACAAATCTCATCTATTCTGCAGGAACCAATACATTTCTCATTAGATCAAATCCATCTAGGTGTGAAGGTTATGGGTGATTTTATCCTCTGCCTTCTTAATGTATGTAATTAATGATAAACACTGAATAATTTAGAATAGTTTCCTTCAGAGCATTTTCTGAGTTTTCCTAATTTCCACTATGGTCAAGGACACTAATGATGATACTAACCATTTATTCAGGGCCAGAAAATTTGATACTTTGATCAGAAGGTCTGCCATTTCAAGTTAAATATTCAAGTGAAATAGTAGCCTTTGACCAGGGTAATGTTCTGGCCACTCCCATGGTTCAGAGAGATTTTATCCCATGCCATATTTTGACTTGACTTTTATTTTTCATTTGCAAAACTGCAAGTGAATTCAACCTGCCCTTGTATAAACTGGACATTCCTGTATTGAGCTTCCCATTCTTTTTAGGCATCTGTTATGCCTTTCATCTTTTATGAATCCAGAGCCAAAAGAAGGGAATATTTTAATATTTCAGGTACATTTACTACTGACATGTCCTTAAAATATATTGGACAAACTAGGATGTTTGGCTTATTCACCTTTGTGCTCCTGGTGACTGCACACAGGAAAGTGCTAATACAAAAGGCAACCAACATGTCCTTGAGGGTAGTCGTGACTAAGTGCTCAGGTATGCAGCTTACCTCTCCAGTTCTGATTTCTACTCTATTCTGAACTTGAGCTAGCAATTCCTCACTACCTTGTGAATTCTTTGATACTTTTTAAAGTTTTTGCTTTGCATGTTTGCTTGTTTTTGTGGGAAAGGTTGATCCCCCAAACTAGAAATAGTGCAGCATTTTAAGGAATATTTCCATTGCACTTGTGAGATTACCATTATTTTAAATCACTTCCTTAAACACATGTTGGAAATTATCAAGTGCCCTTTTATTATGAATACTCTTTTTTGTTTTGTTTTAAGAGCTCTGTAAGGAAGAATATGGCATTCTTGATAGGAAGCAATGCATTAATTGTAACTGATTCTTTTCAAACCCTTTAAATGTTAATATCCTCAAACTCCTTTACAATAAAATGGCATTTGATTTTGTTTTGCATTTAAAATTTGATGGGGCACCTGAGTGGCTCAGTCGGGTTAAACATCCAACTCTTGATTTCAATTCACATCATGATCTCAAAGTCCTGAGATTGAGCCCACATCAGGCTCTGCACTGGGTTTGGAGCCTGCTTAAGATTCTGTCTCTCTCTTCCTCTGCCCCTACTCCACTTTCATACCTCTTGTGCACTCTCTCTCTCTCTCAAAAAAAAGTAATAAATGATAATAATAAAATAAAATTTGATCTTTTAGTCTAAAAATCTTCATTCTGAAACTTCCAGTAAATTCTTGAGTGGTCTTTGCTTTTCTTTTTTAATTTCCCACTGACTGCTGGCAGAAGTGTAGAATAACTTCAGGCTTGATATAAGTAGAGTTTATGCATTACGTTGTCGTAGGTGGCTGACATGAGACTTGACAGTGTTCACGTCTCTTCCGCATGTGAGCTCTGAGGGGATCATTTGTTTCTAATGATGCCCCCTGAGACCTGTGTTATATAACAAATATTCAACCAGGTACATTCTGAAGCTCTAATTGGCTTTATTTATCTATTCATGAATTGGGGATAATTCAAGTAGAGGGGAGCTTCAGAGGGCTACAGAGAAGGAAAGGTTTTTAAAGGCAGAGAAGGAACAGAAAAAAGGAAAATTATTAACAAAGAACCCACTGTTTTAGGCAAGGTCACCCTCCCAAGGGAAATGAAAGGAGTCTATCAATAAATTGCCTAGTATTGACCAAGAAATCCCCATGTTAACTGGTTAAAGGTTAGTTCCTGGGGTGGGTGAAAGAGTAGGTAATTAGGTAACAAGTCTAGGTTTACTGACTTGGACCTTAACCTAAGTAATGCCATTTTGAGCCTGTGGTTTTCTTTAAAGAGACCTCGTAGAATTCCTTCTGAACCACCAATGATCAAATATGTTCAGTTTAATATCTCTGATAAAGTTATTTTATCATATTTCATTTTTTTAAAATCATAATGTAGGCACGACTGTAGTTGACTGAAGAGGTATGCAGCTAGTGACCATGACTAAAATTGGAGTTTTATTGTTTAAAGGTCTTTGATTATAGTAACTATAGTGTGTACCATTTTATGTGTCACAGAGTATTTCTTTGTCTAAATAGGTGATGGGCATTAAGAAGGGTACTTTTCAGAATGAGGGCTGGGTGTCTTATCTAAGAGATGAATCACTTGGTTCTATTCTTAAAGCCAAGGCTACACTGTATGTTAACTAATTTGAAAAAAAAAAAAAGTTTATTTTGAGAGAGAGAGGGAGAGCACAAGTGGGGAAAGGGCAGAGAGAGAGAGAGAAAAACCCAAGCAGTGCTGTCAACACAGTGCATGAAGTGGGGCTCGATCTCACGAACTGAGAAATCATGACCTGAGCTAATATCAAGAGCCAGACACTTAACCAACTGAGCCACCCAGGTACCTTTGTGGTAAGTTTATGCAACAATAGAACTAATACATAAAATATGGTATTCTGATACATTAAAATATAGCCTAATCAGTGAATGTCCAGTGTACTGTTAATGAAGCAAACTGGAAAATTCTTTATCTAACTAAAATACACAGTAAGTGCTTGCCAGCAGGCCAGACAAATATAATCAATAATATGCTTCCTCTGACTGACTGAAACAGATTCGAAGTTTTGAGTAAATTATTTTTGCATAATTCATAAGCATTAATTGAATCAATTCAATAAAAATTAAGCCAACAAGATACTCTATGAGCACAATCCCAGGTATTTAGTTTGACAAAAGTTACAATGACCTAATGTCATGAGTCTCTTTACTTTAAGAAGCTATATTTTCTAAAAAAAACTTTTTTTGTACTTTCCGGTTACACAGAGGAATCCCTCTTTACAATTTCGTCTCTCTCCTCAATATTCCTACTTAATAACATCACATAATAATAGTAATAAGAAGAAGCATGTCTGTGATATTTTTTTGTTTTATTTCCTTTAATGTTTATTTTGACATAAAGGGAATGAAACAAACATGTGTGTGAGAGAGAACATGTGTGTGAGAGGGAACAAGGGGAGGGGCAGAGAGAGAGGAAGAGAGAATCCCAAGCAGGCTCCACGCTGTCAACTCAGCACCTGATGCAGGGCTTGATCTCATGAATCATGAGATCATGACCTGAACTGAATTCCAGAGTTGGATGCCTAATCTACTAACCCACCCAGGTGCCCCAACATGTCTGTAATATTTTACATAAATTTGTTCCTGTCATTTATGCATCGTTGCATTTAACATGCATTTATTGAGTGCCCTATGTGTATATTCAATGATAGGATGTTAAAATGGACAAGAGGCCATCTCCCTTGTGAACATTGCCATACTTAATTTCCACTTCACAACAACTATGTGAACTATTGTATTTATACCCCCTTTTATAGGAAAAGAAATTTGACTTCTATCTATAACTTGAATCTTTTTGCCCTATCTGCAAATCCCATTTTTCTTTTTATTTTCTGTTTATTCACTAAAAGGAAAGGGCTTGCTTCTCTTTAAATAATCTAAAACAGGCTTTAATGGTGTTCTCCCAAGGCACCAAATCAACTGAGCCACCCAAGTGCCCCTGCCTCTTGTATTCATTTCTTTACTATATCTGCCTTACCAGGATATAATCTCATTCTGCTCTGCTTATTACTATATTCTCAGACCACAAGCATTCCTAGCACATAGTAGATATACAATGAATACTTTATACATATAAATATAAATACAAATACATAACATAGCTAAATGAAAAGAAATAGAACCCTTTCGCTTTATTTTAGGAACCTTCTGTGACTTGAAGACTTCTCTCTCCTCCCCAACATGTGCATTTAATTAGTATGGCTGGGAAAGTGACAGTAAGAGATACAAGGGAGCTTGTAAGGTTTATGACACTTAAAAAAACTTAAAAATACTTCATTTTTTAGAGGAGTTGTAGGTTCACAGAAAAATTGAGCAGAAGGTCACAGATTTCCCATATAGCTCTGCCCCCACACATTTAGCCTCTCCCATTATCAACATCCCCCCGCCCCCAGAGTGGCACATGTATGATAGTTTATGAACCCGCATTAACACATCATAATCACGCAAAGCCATAGCTTACATCAGGGTTCACTCTTGGTGCTGTATGTTCTGTGCATTAGGGCAAGTGCATAATGACATGTATCCATCATTATGGTATCAGTTAGGGTAGCTTCACTGCCCTGAATATCCTCTGTGCTCTGCCTCGGCCTCCCTCCGTCTCTCCTATCCTTGGCAACCATTGACTTTTTACTGTCTTCATAGTCTTGCCTTTTCCAGAATGTCATTAGTTAGAATCGTACAGTATATAGACTTCTCAGCTCTGCTTCCTTCACTTGACAATACAGTCATCTTTGAACCTGAAAAAACAACTTTATATAATTTAAAAACAAATCACCAAACTTTGGATGCTATGACAAAACCAAGCAACAGGAAGAACGGGCATCTTTAGTCCTACCCATTCCCAAGAGTCTCTCTTTCCCTCAAAGTCTTGCTGGAAGAATGAAATTCAAGAAGTAGACCTAGGTTGGGATTGGAGTATGGTCTGGAATGTCTGTAATATGTTTTGTTATTGTTTAGTTTCTGTTGTTTATATGTGTGCCATTTGGAAGCTAAAAGGGGCAAAGAGATTTGTCCCACCTGTTAACATATCCTGTGGGCAGGTGAGGCTGCAGAATACATGTGCACCTGCCTCTAGGTCAGGGTAAGGGGCAGGGGGTTACCTCCTTCTTGCTCTGCATTCCCAAGAAGCATAAGCATGAGAGAGAAGAGGCCCTGCTCTGCTTCTCCGAACTGCATTCTTTCATCTGGGGGCTACACAGAGCCACACAGCCCCACTTAGTGTCAAGTAAATGGGACACGAAGGGAATTGGTATGGAAACCCCAGATGGGAGAACCTGATCTTGGGCTACCACAAGATCTTTCTATCTGCCTCAATTTCAGCATCTGTGAAATGGGAAAAAAAGTACTTATCTCTCAGTTTTTGTGAACATGAAACGTGTAAATATATGCAAAATGTGTAGAAGAGTGCTTGGTTTCAGCTTAGCTCATGTTAGTGTTATTTCTTTAAATACTAATTTATTAGTTATTATTTTTTAAATGCCAGTTTTCTTTACAAGATGTATTAGGAGCTAGAAAACAATCTACCATCTGATAAGAGTACTCCAGAGTCACTGATCAGAATAATTGTATTCCTTTTTTTTTTAAACTATATTTTGATGTTTATTTACTTATGAGAGAGTGGGAGAGAGACAGACAGACAGACAGTGTGAGTTGTGGGGGGCAGAGAGAGACAGAGACAGACAGAATCTGAAGCAGGTTCCAGGCTTTGAGCTGTCAGCACAGAGCCCAACACAGGGCTCAAGCTCGTGAACCGCGAGATCATGACCTGAACTGAAGTCTGATGCTTAACTGACTGAGCCACCCAGGTGCCCCGAGAATATTGGTATTTCTAAAGATGATGTGGGTTAGCGGTAGGGTTGATATTCTGTTAAGGAGGCAATAAGCCTGGCCAGGTTCTTATCCACAGTGAAGGTCACACCTTTATACCACTGAAGCCTGATTTTTTTTGTTTATTCCTATGACTCATAATTAAAGACGATTTGGAAAATCATAGGAAAATTTGCATAGTAATTACATTTCTGACATATTTTAAGTTAAGCTAGGTGCATTAAAATGTATATGTTTAATATACTTCTTATACCAAAGCTCATTTAGAAACTAAAAACATTCTTCCCTTGTTAAAATTATTTTATTTATTTATTTATTTTTTAATGTTTTAATGTTTTATTTATTTCTAGGAGAGAGAGAGAGAGAGAGAGAGACAGCGTGAGCAGGGGAGGGTCAGAGAGAGAGGGAGTCACAGACTCTGAAACAGGCTCCAGGCTCTGAGCTGGCAGTCAGCACAGAGCCCGACGCGGGGCTTGAACCCACGAACCGCGAGATCATGACCTAAGCGAAAGTTGGACGCTTAACCGACTAAGCCACCCAGGCGCCCCTAAAATTATTTTAAAATGGAAAATTTCTATGACAGAAAAGCCAGAATTTGTATAAATTCAGCAGCACTAAGTAAATCTGTACTCACGTGCAGGAGTTTTTCTGACCTAGAGTGCTACCTACAATTAGTTTATTTTAACAGAGATTGCTTTCATTGTTGTAAATATGTGACTTTCTTGACAAAACTTTTTCTCATTTGTCTTGAAATGAAAAAAAGATATTAAAATCTTTTCTTTTCTGTATAATAGGTAGGGTAGACCTCAAGAGCTATTGTGAGCCATAGCTTTAACTCTGAAATAAATTGTAGTTAACATACTGAGGCTGCTTGGATTTTTCTCTAATTAAGGAGGGTAAAGCCAGAACTTCTGAGTAAAATATGACATCAGACTATCGATATCTGGACAGTCATTTCCCCATTTCCCATCAATGATTGCCAAAAATGGGTACAGAAATACAAAAACAAAAACTACTGTTGAAACCTAATGAAAACATTTCACTATTTGAAGATTTGGTAGGAAAAGATTAAACACAAGCATGAAGCACAGACACTTGGCCTTAAAAACTGAAGCCAGCCTGATGGCCCCCCAAATGACAGTGGAGAGTTGAGCTAACCTGGCCCATCATTGGTCCTCAACATGGGACTGCAGGAGCCACACAGCCAAGGAAACTAAGCATCCACCACCCTTCTCAACAATGACAATCTTTTTTTTTTTTAATTTTTTTTTTAATGTTTAATTTATTTCTAGGAGAGAGAGAGAGACAGCGTGAGCAGGGGAGGGTCAGAGAGAGAGGGAGTGACAGACTCTGAAACAGGCTCCAGGCTCTGAGCTGGCAGTCAGCACAGAGCCCGACGTGGGGCTCGAACCCACAAACCGCGAGATCATGACCTAAGCGAAAGTCGGACGCTTAACCGACTAAGCCACCCAGGCGCCCCTCAATAATGACAATCTTATGAGCAAGACAAGACCTGCCTGCTCCCACCGCCTTGCCCCACCTATACCTCTCTCTCTCTCTCTCTCTCTCAATCCAAACAAAAACAGAAGTCGCCAGTAAAAGGACATTGCAATAATTGATTGCATTCTGAATAGCTGAATTTGGATAAAAAGACTATTACAAGTGGGAGCTGGTACTGGTCCCCATGCATACTGCACTCTTTCATGCCAGAGAGTATAGCAAAATAAGTCAGTTTTTAAAGATAGACCAGGACTCCATAACCAAAAAGAGTCCATATGTACAGAAACATGTTTCTTAAAAGACATGTTTCTTTAAAATCTTAAAAGACACCAGAAATTAGGGATGTCTGGGTAGCTCAGTTGGTTCAGCATCTGACTTCAGCTCAGGTCAGGGTCTCACGATTCATGAGTGGGAGCCCTGAGTCCGTCTCTGTGCTGACAGCTCAGAGCCTGGAGCCCACGTCGAATTCTGTGTCTCCCTCTCTCTCTCTGTTCCTCCTCCACTTGCACTCTGTCTCTCTCTCTCTCAAAAATAAATAAAGATTAAAAAAAAAAACAGTTTTTTAAGACACCAGAAATTGAATTAGAGCCTGTATACAACAGACTTCATTCTGAGTTAAGATTGGCATGCTGCTAAGGTTGAAAGCAAACTTCTGGGAATTAGCAGTTTTCTCCTAGGTGAATACTGATAGAAAGGTATGCACACATATATTGCAAGATTTACACATGAATGCTTATTAAAAATAGGCAAGACTGGAAATAAATAGCCCAAATACCCATTGTTAGTAGAAAGCATAAATAAACTTCATTTTTTTTTTAAATCTTAATTTATTTTGAGAGAAAGAAAGAGGGAGCATACATATTTTATCTTATTTTTTGTGATAATAGCTGATTTTTTTAATCTCAAAAGGTCAGACAACGTTGAGACTGCTGTCTGTGCATTATCTCATTTAGTCACAACAATAATCTTATATGTTGATAATATTATATTCACTTAAAAGCTGTGGGACTTGAAGCTGAGCAGTGAGGTTAAGTACATGTCTAAGAACGCAGTTAATTAAAAACACCAGTCTGTCTTATGCAGAAATCAGTACCTTAACCAGTGTGTCATACTGCATTTTACTAACTCAAATCTATAGTTAACATGTAATCAGTCAGCAGTCACTTACAGATTAATGACCTGACCTAATTTTATATCTGCCTGACAGAGGCTGGTAAACTCCCCAAGATCATGACTCAGTGGCTCCTGGCACCTGTTGATCAGTCTTCCTCTGGTACACCAGGTCATTCTTCAATTCCGTAGCTGAGGCCTCTATCCCTACACCTATTAGATAACATTGCAACTAAACATCTATATGCCTCCTACTCCATAGATAGGGTAAAATCCCTAAAAGTCTTTTGTGTCCTCTTATTTTTTCCAAGTTTAACACAGTACGTAGCACACAGTAAGTGTTCACTAAATGCTTGTTAGATTGTAAAGAATAAATGCTGAAAAAATATGCACGTCACAAACAAGCAGTTACTGCCATAATTTTATTTGAAAGATACTCAAAATGTGTTTTCTTGCATCTAGGTAGACTTTTATTGCTGTTTTGCAAATGGTCTTAAACCTTTGCAAAGGGTTCTTTCTCTACATGGGCCATACAATGCATATTTTCAGGATCTTCTTTAGAAGACCAGCTTTGCTGAAAGTACCTGAGCTTCATGGCTTGCAATGCATTACATAATTAAGCTGTTTTCAGCACTGTTGTAAGATAAGGTACTTGATGGATGATCAGCATCCCAGCTTCTCTGAGCAAAACTAGTTTTATTCTGTCTTCTGGGAATAATAAACATGAAAACTCTGTTTTTAAATTGAATACATTCTGCATCGTAATTGGAAAGAAAGCATTTCACTATTCCAGATAACTTAAGAGAGGAGTCTTGTTTTCATGTTCAAACAACCCTTATGTTATCAGACAATTAAAAGAAGTTGTTCTTTTGGTGACCAGACACAATGATATGTAATAAATTTCCTGTCAGTTCTGCATTTAAGCGACAGGTTTGAACATGGGTTAATCAGCATCTTGGTTAATGGGTGCCATATGTGTAGTAAAAGAAAATATAAACTCACAACCTTAAAATTATATAGAGCTTATACAATGTTTTTGTAAACATAATTCGGGAGATATTTCCAAATCTTGCTATGCTTCTGTATTATCATTTTGATAACAATTTTTCATTTTCCCTGGTAAAACTCTTCTAATAATTTAGAATTCATAGAATAATTAGATAAATTAGAATTCTAGTTAATATAGTTTGATTGTGAACACATTTACTCAGAAACAAAAAATGTTTTGAGTAATGCCTAAGGTCACTTATTGTAAAAAAAAATGGCAAGTTTTTAATGGCAAAGCAGCTGTTTCTCTGTGAGAGTTTAGCATTTATTTTGCTCAGACTTCGAACAATGGGGAACAATACCTGTCAGAGTTCCACTTTCAGCCTATGCTGCTCTTAAAATATGAAAAGCACATAAAATTGATCAAATAGTATCTTATCTCCTCATACTTCTCCTACCAATCCATCATTTACTTCTAGGTTTTCTCACTGAAGGACTCTTGCCTTCGCTTAGCATTAAATATGTTATTAATACCATAAAACACAGAAGACACTTAATAATGAACTGGAGGGCCACCTGGGTGGCTGGGTCAGTTAAACGTCTGACTCTTTATTTTGGCTCAGGTCATGATCCACAGTTCGTGAGTTCAAGTTCCGAATCAGGCTCTGTGCAGAGCCTGTTTGGGATGCTCACTCTCTCCCTCCCTCTCTGCTCCTCCCCTGCTGTCTATCTCTCTCTCTCAAAATAAATAAATATTAAAAAAATTAAATAATAAACCAGAGAGGATGATATACTTTAAGTGAAAAGAAAATGAAGAAGGAAATTTGTATATGCTTTTATTTTAGCTCAGTCCTTGTTGAAATTACTATGAAGATGTCTGGGGGCAGTGGGGTCATAGATGTAAAACAAAGGGCCCAACATGACTGTTCAGTTCTGCTGTAGTTTTGTGATTGTTTATCTTAATGTATTTTAATGTGATTTGCTGTAAATACTGGAGGCAAGAGGAGGAGAAATGTCATCATGATCCCTTCTTGGCTTCCTGTTCTTGAGATCAGCCTTACCTGGACACACAGGATTATGGATGTTGCCTTCCTTTCTTCTTGCCACAAATATTTATTGATGCCCACTATGTATATGACTTGTGATGAGATGTCTGGAATAATCAGAGACAAAGCAGTAAACAATCCTTAATACGGCAGATGGTAAACAAAAGATAATTAATGGATGGTTTTGTGTCATATAACATATTAGGAGTGAGTAAGTGCTAAGGAAAAGTTGACTGGGGAAAGTAGGATAAGAGTGGAAGAACTTGAAGCATCTTGAGGGCAGTTAGATGCTATAATTTATAATGTGGAGGATCACACAGGTGTCTTGACTATCACCCAAGGTACATCTTGCAAGGCAGGAATTTGGTGGGCAATTGCCAGTCTATAAAAAATAGCTCAGGTGGATGGATACAGCAAGGTGAGGGCCATAGAGCAGTCTTGATGAGCAAGTGATTAAGCTCGATAAGTAAGCTGTCTTAGTTGGATCACAGTTTTATATCCTCTGGACAAGTATCTTGGAGCAAGCAGCTCAGGAATTATAGTTTGGTTTAGAGTTGTTGAACAGAGCTTTGGAAAATTATATCTATTCTGAGTATTATTTAATATGGAAAATTATGTTGGCTTCGGTACTTATGTTAAGCCTTAGTGTCTTAATTTTTGCAATGGGAGTTATATGTGTTAAATAAGATCAAACATATAAGGCACTTATGCCTGAACCTGATGTTGAATATATACTCAGCATACGCTAGCTGATATTATTTTTACAGGATCTTGCTAAATAAAATTTACTATATGCATTTCGATGCCAGCATCAGAGAACCCAAGGTTTGGTATCAGACTGCCTAATTTCAAATTCTGGAACCTCACCTACTAGCTTGTCTCCTATTATAGACTATGGACTTTCTTTAATCAACTTTCCACGTCTCATAACTGGAATGTAGAAACACATTTTTGCTATTGGAATGCCAGTATCCAAAGCAAAGTGACTGAAACCAAAACGGTGTGCTTGTCCAGCCTACACTATTAACAATCATTGCTTTATTTGCAGAATGACATGAATTACATAGCATCCAGTGGACTTCTATTCAAAGATGGCAAAAAACGGATTGATTACATCCTGGTGTATAGAAAGTCAAATATACAATATGACAAAAGAAACACATTTGAAAAGAACCTCAGGGCGGAAGGCCTGATGTTGGAAAAGGAGGTAGGTGCTTTAACAACACTAGTTGTGTGGTATAATATGCTGGAAAAGATGTTATCTCGTATGTTTTAGTATGAGAAGCAGATAGCACACAGCTTTATAAAACGTGTAGCTGTTTTCTCCCTAATGTAAAAGAAATACATATGTACAGTCCCACTTAAATATGTATTCCTTTTTTACTCATACATTTCCGTAAATTTAAATATTTTTCAAATGGCATAACTATTTTTACAGTTTTAAGAATTGAAAAAGGAATAATTATACCTATATCAAGTATAAAAACCCTATGAAAAGAAAAAATGTTAAGAGTGCCAAGCTGTTGTCTTGGTTTCAATATTGGAATGAAAGATTTGCTTCTCAATCATTTGTGTTTTTTTTTAATGCTTTTATTTTTATTTCAGGCTTTAATTTTGGAGGGCAGTTTTAGGATCATGGTAAAATTGAGAGGAAGGTACAGAGATGTCCCATAGTGCTCTTGCCCCCATACACTATTTCCCATTACCAACATCTCCCACCAGAGTGGTGCATCTGTTACAACTGATGAACCTACATAGACTCCTTATTATCATCAATCGTCCATAGCTTACATTTGCGTTTACTCTTGATGTTGTACATTATGTGGGTCAGGGCAAATGTAACACGTATCCACCCTCTGGTATCATGCAAAGTATTTTTACTGCCCTAAAAATCCTATGAGTTCTGCCTGTACATCTCTCTGCCATCCTCAGCTCTTGGCAACCACTGATCTTTTTACTGTCTCCATAATTTTACCTTTTCCAGAATGTCATACAGTGGGATTGTACAGCTTGCAGCCTTTCAGACTTGGCACCTTTCACTGAGTAGTATGCACTTTAAGGTTCCACCATGTCTTTTTGGCTTTATAGATAATTTCATTTTAGTGCTGAACAATATTCCATCGTTCACATGTACCACAGTTTGTTTATTCATTCACCTGCAGAAGGACATCTCTGTTGCTTCCAAGTTTTGATGATTATAAATAAAGCTGCTTTAAATATCTTAGTGCAGGATTGTGCGTGGACAGAAGTTTTCAACTTTTTGAGTAAATACCAAGGAGTAGATTGCTGGATCATATGCTAAGAGTATATTCATTTTTCTAAGAAGCCTTCATAATGTCGTCCCAAATGGCTATGCCATTTTGCATTCCCACCAGCAAAAAATGAGAGTTCCTCTTGTCCAATTCCTCAACAGCACTTACTGTTGTCAATGTTCTGGATATTGGCCATTCTAATAGGTGTCTAGTGGTAGCTCATTTTTTTATTTGCATATTCCTGATGATGTATGAAGTAGAGCATCTTTTCTTGTGCTTATTTGCCATCTACCTATCTTGTTTAGTGAGATGTCTGTTAAGATCTTTGGCCCATTTTTTTTAAATTGAGTTGTTTGTTTTCTTATGGTTTTAAGAGTTCTTTATATATTTTGGAATAATAGTTCTTTATCAGATGTGTCTTTTGTGAATATTTTCTCTCAGTTTGTTGCTTGTTTTATCATTTCCTTTGACATTGTCTTTCACACAGTGGAAGTTTTTAATTTTAACCATGTCTAGCTCATTAATTATTTTTTAATGGACTGTACTTTTGATGTTTCAGTTTAAAAAATATCACCAGGGGCACCTGGGTGGCTCAGTCAGTTAAGTGTCTGACTTTGGCTCAAGTCATGATCTCGTTGTTCCTGAGTTCAAGGCCTGCATCGGGCTCTGTGCTGACAGGTCAGAGCCTGGAGTCTGCTTTGGATTCTGTCTCCCTATCTCTCTCTCTGCCACTCCCATGCTTGTGCTCTCTCTGTCTCAAAAATAAATAAACATTAAAAAAAAGAAAAGCATCACCATACCCAAGGTCATATAAGTTTTCCTCTATGTTATCTTTTAAGAGTTATATAGTTTTACATTTTACATTTAGGTCCATGATCCATTTTTTACTAATTTTTAAGAAGGGTGTAAGGTCTGTGTGTATATGTAGTAACATTTTTTTGCATGCAGATGTCCAATATTCCAACACCACATGTTTATAAAATTGTTTTTGTTCCATTGTTTGACCCTTGACTTTCATAAATCAAGTTGATATTTATGTGGGTCTATTTCTAGGCTCACCATTCTGTTGCATATATCTACTTGTCCACTTATTCACTAATACCACTATTGTAGCTTTATAGTAAATCTTGAAGTCTAGTAGTGTCAGTCCTTCAAGTTTATTCTGCTCCTTCAATATCGTGTTGGATATCCTGGGTCTTTTTTTTTTTTTTCCCTCCAGATAAACTTTGTCAATGTCCACAAAGTAACTGGCTGAAATTGTGATTGACACTGCATTAAATCTGTAGGTCAAGCTGAGAAGAACTGGCATCTGGAAAATATTGAGTCTTCCTATCCATGAACATGAAATATTTCCCCCACTTCTTTACGTCTTCTTTGATCTCATTAAATACAATTGTGTAATGGTCCTCATATAGATCTTGTATGTGGTTTCTTGGGCTTATACCTAAGTGGTTAGATATTTGTGGTGCTAATGTAAATGGTATTGTATTTTTAATTTCAAATTCCCCTGTTCATTGCTGAAAGAAAGCAATGGGCTTTTTATATTAACCTTTTATCTTAAAAGCCCTGTTGTAGTTGCTTATTAGTCCCAGGATTTGTAATTGTTGTTATTGTTGATTTGTTTGAGATTTTTACATGGTGATTATGACATCTGCAAACAAAATAGTTTTATTTATTCCTCCCCTATCTAAGTACCTTTTTTTTTCTTTTTATACTAATATTGTATTTGCTAGGACTGTTAGGACTTCTTATTGAAGAGGAGCAGTGAACAGGTGCTTTCCTACTAAGCATCTAGTTTCTCACCATTAAGTATGTTAGCTGTAGGTGTTTTGTTAATATTCTGTATCATGTTGAGGAAGTTCCCCTTTATTCCTACTTTACTTAGAGTTTTTATCATGAATAGGTTTTAGATTTTCTCAATGCTTTTTATGCATCTATTAGTATGATCATATGATTTTTCCTTTTCTACCTGTTGATGTCATAGATCACATTAATTGATCTTCAAATGTTGAACCAGCCCTGCATATTTAGGATAGATCCCAATTGGCTCTGATGGATAATTGTTTTTTATACATCGTTGGGTTCTATTTCCTATGTTTTGTTGAAAAATTTTGCATATATGTTTATGAAAGATATTAGCCTGTAGTTTTGGTTTGTTTGTTTGTTTGTTTTTCTTGGAATGCCTTTGTATGATTTTGGAATAGTGCTGGCTTCATAGAATGAGTTAGGAAGTTTCCCCTCTACTTCTATACTCTGACAAAGATTATAGAAAATTGGCACAATTTCTTCCTTAAATGTAGAAAGGTAGGTAGAAACCATCAATGTACCCATCAGAGCCACATGCTTTCTGTTTGGGAAAGTTACTAGTTAATGATTCAGTTTATTTAAAAGATATACATCTATTCAAGTTGTCTACTGTTTGTATGTGAGTTTTGGCAGACTGTGTCTTTAAAGAAATTTGCCCATTTCATGTGGGCTATCAAATGTGAGCATAGAGTTAACCATAGTATTCCTTTATTAACCTTTTAGTTACAGCATAGTCCCCTCTTTCATTTCGGATATTGATAATTTGTGTCTTCTGTCTATTTTTCTTAGTAGGCTGACTAGAGGCTTATTGATTTACTGATCTATTCAAAGAACCAAATGTTTCATCAGTTTTTTCTGTTGTTTTATTCTGTTTTCAATTTTACTGATTTATGCAAGAATTCTATTTTATTGAAATATTGTTGACAAAATGTTATATTATGCTTTAATTTTTTCTTTTGATTACTTTGGATTTAATTTGCTTTTTTTTCTAGTTTCTTAAAATGGAAACTTAGATCATTGATTTTAAACCTTTCTCCTTTTTAAATACATGCAGTAAATGCTATAAATTTACCCCTGATCACAGCTTTCGCTATACTTAAAGTTTAAATAGTTTAAACCTTGATAAATTTTATTTTCATGTAGTAGAAAAATATTTTTTTTTTCCTCTGGAGCTTTCATATTTGTCCTGTGTGTCATTTGTAAGTATGTCACTTAATCTGCATATATTTTGGGATTTTCCAGTTATCTTTCTGTTATTGGTTTCTAGCTTAATTCCACTGTGTCTGAGAGCAGACACTGTATGATTTCTATCCTTTTAAATTTGTTAAGATGGGTTTTATGGCCCAGAATATAATCCATCTTCTTGAATGGTCCATGTGAGTTTGAGAAAAATGTGCATTCTCCTGTGGTTGAATAAAGGAATTTATCGATGTCAATTACACCTAGTTGATTGATGGTGTTGTTGAGTTCAACTATTTCCTTACTGCCTGTTGGATCTGCCTATTTCTGATAGAGGAGTGTTGAAGTTTCCAACTGTGATAGTAATTCATTTGTTTATCTCTGCAGTTTTTGCCTCGTATAGTCTGGCCTTCTTATTTGGGGCATACATGTCAAAGATTGTTATATCTTCTTGGAGAATTGACTCCTTTATCATTATGTGATGCCCTTCTTTATCCCTGACACCTTTTCTTTCCTTGAATGCTTTTCTTAAGTGTTCTTTAAAGAATGGTATACTTTTCTAGTGAAACAATAAAACTGAAAATGCTCACTAGAAATAAAAAAGGAAAATAGAAAGGAGGTAAAAGCATACCTTTCATACTCCTATTATAAAAAAAAAACTCTTGCTATTTTAGTTAAACTTCTAAGGTCTTAAAAAGCACACATTAAATACATATTTATCAAGTTACAGAATGAAAACATGTTAATG
This sequence comes from Crocuta crocuta, assembly GCF_008692635.1. Taxonomy (NCBI): domain Eukaryota; kingdom Metazoa; phylum Chordata; class Mammalia; order Carnivora; family Hyaenidae; genus Crocuta; species Crocuta crocuta. Next base: position 1,219,348 of record NW_027529549.1, read on the forward strand.
TGAAAAATTGAAAGTAAAAAGGTGCAAAATAAGAAGTCAAAGTTCACATCTACTATCTCCCAAGTCATATCTTTTTATGTTTTAGTAGCCTTGTTAATGTCTTGATTTTATTTAGCTGGGTGTCCCTCAGTATATTTTCTAGATATATACAAATATGCGTATTTTTTAGAAAAAATTAGTCATGATATGTGTTATATTCTACTACTCAATTCTGTTATTTAGCAATATATTACAAATATCTTAAATTGCCATTATATTTAGATACAACTCATTTTTTTATTAGGTATGTATTATTACAACTTGGGGACTTAGTCAACCATTTCTCAATTCAGAGAAAAATTTTAAATTACATATTTGAGGGGCTCCTAATTTATTACAAGTGGGATTTAACTACTTTTCTAAAAAATGAGACAGACAGGTGAAAATTTTGATTTCTTTGATTAAATATCTAGATAACTTGCTAATAAGTGTTATCAATGGAAGAGAATGCTCACTGGTACTTAGATATGATATTGGAGCCCCCACTCTTTTCTTCCACAGGACTGCTTCTGTGATTAGCCTTCTAAGAAACACATTAGGAAGTACTGAACTATAACTTGAGATGGATCTAGAGAACTGATATATTTATTAACAGTTTTTAATATATATAAAATATCAGTACAGTGCCTTGACTCTTTACAAGGTAAGGATTTATTCACACACTGCCTAGTGTTACAAAATTGGGCAAGTTGAATTCTGGTCTCAATTTCTATTGATTCCTTTATTTCTGTTTCCCTTTTTATGTCTCTTCTGGAAATTTTAACCCAGAATATCCATATCACTGGACTAATTCAATCAATAAGTACTTATTACCAAAGTATATGAACTCAGTCTTGTAATAAGATTTTATTTCCCTGTGATTTCTCCTCCATACAATTAATCATTTCCTCATCTGTTCCCAGAGCAATTTATACATACATTCTATTACAACATTGATAGTTATTTTGCTCACATATCTCCAATTATTTATCAATTCAGCAAATAATTGTGACAGGTACTATCCAAGCTACTGGGTACTAATGAGTAAGGTAGACCTTGTCCCTGCCTTCATTGAACTTACAGTCTATATGTGAGTCAGTCGTGACAATTGTATAATCATAAAAAAGGTATGACTTGGTTCAGTCTCCACCTAGTTTTCTGGGCAGAAAGTCCAGATTTTCTTTAGAGTCTTCCTCTCCCTTGTTCTTCCACCTTTTTCTTAGGAATAATACAAGATGTTATTCATCCAAAAAGAGTCTTGTTCTGTTTTTTTTTTTTTAATTTTTTTTTAAATGTTTTATTTATTTCTAGGAGAGAGAGAGAGAGACAGTGTGAGCAGGGGAGGGTCAGAGAGAGACGGAGTCACAGACTGAAACCGGCTCCAGGCTCTGAGCTGGCAGTCAGCACAGAGCCCGATGCGGGGCTCGAACCCACGAACCGCGAGATCATGACCTAAGCGAAAGTCGGACGCTCAACTGACCAAGCCACCCAGGTGCCCCAAGTCTTGTTCTGTTTTTAAAGGGAAGTCCATTCACCCTTGAGCTGTCACTCTTTAGTCACTGTCAAAAGAATTTTTTTCTTTTTTTATTCTTTTTTGTTTTTATTTTTGTTTTGTCTAGATTGGCTCTCAGCAGGACAGTGTTTCTAAGTACTGTTCTTGCTGGACTGACTTTTTTTTTTATTCTGGGTTCCACAGTTGTAGCTCTTTTACTTTATATTTATAGGCTTGGGATTTAGTTCCCATGATTCAATAAAGTATCATGACAGATAGATGATCAGGAAGTATATTCAGTCCCATCTGCACATTTCATTGAAATCGAACATCTCTACAAACTGTAGCCATTGTGCTGAGCACAAGTTATCAGCCTCTGCTTCCTTTTCCTTCCCATTTACCTCCCCACTAAGGTAAATGACTTTTTTTTTTTTTTCCTGAACATGGAAAGTGTTAAGGCTACCCTAGTTCTCCAGAATAGACATTAATTGTTCTGAAACAGAATTGAGGGATTTGTATGTCTTCCTTCCAAAAAGGGCCTAAAAGCACTATGACATTTAATCCAAAACTCTCAAAGTAACTCTGCTTACTCAAGCAAGGGAAAGTGCTGCAAATTAAAAAAAAAAAATCTCGTTACACTCTTTCCATTTGACCAATATTTGTACAGCTAAAGATACTACTGTAAATGGCCTAATAAAGCCATTATTATTGAAAGATGACTTTCAATATCTATTTATGGGTACAATGTCTAAAATTCATCCTTAAGAGGATATTTTTCATAACTTCAAACTGTGATAAGTGACCTTCAAGACAAGTAGATGATGTTAGAATGATTTATATCCAGGGCAGTGATCTAGTCTGGAGAATGAGGGAAGACCAGAAGTGAAATTGAAGAAATAAACTTTGAATCGAGGCTTGAATATGAGTAGTACCTAAAATGAGTTAAAGGACTAGTTGTGATTTTAAGCACTAACTGAACATTATAATCACCTAGAGATCTCTTAATCTATTAATGGCAAGCCCCATCATAAGAATCAATTGAGTATCATGATGATAGTGGAAAGAAGGACACTGGCATTTTTCATTCAATACCAGAATGAAAGGGGACTAGGTGAACTTGGAAAGAATGGTGAGCGCTGAATAATTACTTCTAGTAGCAGAAGACTTCTGATGATTTTCTAAAGAAAAATGGGAAAATATTGAATAATTTTAAGCATGGCAAGATCATGACCATATTTGTTTTCTAAGAAAATACCTTGGATTGGATGAAAAGAGCATAGATTTGAAGAGCAAGACTGGATGTACAGACATCATGACTGGCATTGAAGAGGGAGAGAAAGGAGTAGATTCGATAAATGTGGAAGTTAAAATGTAGATACTCAGTGGTTTGGTTATCATAAGAAAAGAAAAGAGATCTCAAGGATAATTTGGAATTGTGGCTTGAGCAATTTCTTTATTCAGTGAAGGAGAAATAATGAAGTATCTATTATATGCCACATTCTGGGGATAAATAAGAACCAAGATAAAAATGGACAATATTCTCAGGGGAGCAAGGAAACTGTAAATAGACAAGAAAAATGGAAATTATTAAAATAATAATTTAAGGGTGCCTGGGTGGCTCAGTTGTTTAAGTGTCTGACGTCGGCTCAGGTCATGTTCTCACGGTTCATGGATTTGAGTCCTGCGTCTGAGTCTGCACCGACAGCATGGAGCCTGCTTGGGATTCTCTTTCTCCCTCTCTCTTTCTCTCTCTGCCCCTCCACCGCTCTCTCTCTAGCCCCATCAAAATAAAAATTTTTAATTAAAAAAAAATTTTAAATTAAAAAACAGAATAATTTATGTAGGGATTGTGGCTAGGTAGTTGTTTTAGCATGAGTGATCTGAAAGAAAGTGCTCTAAATGAAAAGGAGTCCCATCATGGGAAGATAAGGAGACAGAATACTATCTGCAGAAGGAATAGCCAGTATAATTCTACTTTTGACCATAAGAGAGCTAATTTGGGGAGAAAGTGGGACAGAATTATGGGAATAAAGATCATAAGATAGTAATTGAGGGGCCCTTAGGAAATACAAGTAGAAAATGTTTGAAACCTGTGGTAGAGCCCAATGACAAGTCTGAACCCAAGGTAAATACTTTATTCTTTAGAATACAGATGGTAATATAAGCCATGTATTAGGGTGAAATCACTAGAGAGAATGAGGGAAAAAAGGGGTGTAGACATGAGCTTATAGAAGGTAGGAGGGGAGAGGAGACATTTGCAGGAGTTGGAGGTAGGTAGAGGAGACAGAGATGGTGAGGAATCACAGGGAGAGGTGGTTAGCAGGGGCAAAATACTGCTGAGAAGTCCCTTAAGACCAGAAAGAGGCCAGTTCCATTGGAAGTTGTGGAGAACTTTACCAAAAATGATGAGAATCATCTCTGGGGAGATGAGAAGCAAACGAAAAGGACATGAGTTGAAGAATGATGAGGGGGTGGAAAAACAGGCAGAAGCAAATGTCATCACCTTGCTCTGTGGTGGGAGGATGAAGAGCAAGTGCCACCGAGGGGGAAGAGCTCTCCTGAGGTTCGTTTCTCTGTGAGACGCTTAAATGATGGACAGATCCAGGAGAGAAGGGTGGAGGCAGGGAGGAAAGTGGGTGGGGGAGGAAAACAAAGGCTTATGTCAGGAAGACCAGGGATGTGAAAATGTGAACCTGTCAGCAAGTCTCAGACTTGTTAGCTGAAAAGTAGGAATATCCCTTAGAGAACAAGTCCCCATTTTTTTAAGTTTTTTAATGTTTATTTATTTTTGAGAGAGAAAGACAGAATGTGAGTGGGGAAGGGGTAGAGAAAGAAGGAGACACAGAATCCAAAACAGGTTCCAGGCTCAGAGCTGTCAGCACAGAGCCCGACGCAGAGCTCGAACTCACTAACCACAATATCATGTCCTGAGAGGAAGTTGGACGCTTAACCTACTGAGCCACCCAGGTACCCCACAAGTCCCCATTTTTTAAATTTACATTCACCGGAGCTAAGCACTGAGTCCAGCAGAGAATAGGTTTCAAATCCTCATTATATTGCATGTTGATATGGACAACTTCTAGACAGGCTCATCGTCAGTAGACAATGATCCATATTTAAACATCATATGAATAGATGTATGATCTGTAATTGGGTCCCAAGTTCATTTCCAGATCATACAAGCTCTTCATCTTCTTCTTAGACTTACTCGCATGAGCTGCCACATTCTGTTTTCTTTCATCTCTGTGCCACCAGCTTGCAGAGACTGACTTTATAAAAACTCAGTGTTTAAATTCCTCTTCTCTCAAGAGCGACTATTCTACCTCTTGGGAAGTTTGGATGGAATAATTAAATAATAATGTGAAGTGTGAAGGTGGTGGGTGTGTTGTTCCCTCTGAAAAGCCTGCCTTCATCAGAGCGAAACAGAGTAGTGCCAGATTGGGAGCTTTGGACTCCAAGGGAGAAAGTAATCCTTCTGGCAACACCATCGCTTCACAACCCCCTGCTCAGTAGCTGCAAGAAAATGAACTACTTTTGTTTTGTTTTAAGTGGAGGTATAACAAAAGAGAAATTAATTTGAGGAAGTTATAAAAGAAGACAGTTCACACTGCTTGAGAAAGATCTATATATATTTAAACTTAAGTCATACAAAATTAGAAATGTTCTAGCTGTATGTGCACTTAGCTTGACATGTCACTCGTTGATGGTAGAGTTAATGCAGAAACATCCTTCTAAAGCATCTCCTTTATTTAAGTGTATTAGATTTTTTTCATCTTAACAGTTGACAGGAATGAATTAATAATCAGTGCTATGCCAGCTATTCATGATGCTAATTTGAATTTTGACATAGCACCACTTCCAGAATAATTCTGGCTTATTTGCACTCTGTTTCCATCATCTCTGGGTTAGGTACAAGTTACATAGAATGTGTATGCAAAATAAGTTAACTCACTCACTCACTCATCCATTCAACAACTGCCTAGTGAGTGACTACTGTATGCCCAGCATAGAACTAGATGCTTGATATACATAAATAAATAAAACCAAGATCCCATCTTTTATGGCACTTACATAAATAGACTCACTTATTAGAAGATAATAAATACTATAGGGAAAAGAATAGACAAGGTAAGAAGGATGAGGCAAGAACAGGCAACTCGTAGCAAGTGACCAAATGAGAGCCGTAGAGTGAGTGAGGGGGAAAGTAAGAGGAGAGGGTGGTGAGTGTGTGATTGTACAAGGCTGTGTAGGTCACTGAAAACACTTGGCTTTCACTCCGAATGAAATAGGGCTCTGAGAAGTTATGTGATCTGAGTTGCATTTTAAAGAACACTCTGGCCATTATGCTATGAATAGATTCGTGGAGGCAAGATTGTGAGCAAAGGCCCTGTTGGACAGCACTGCAGCAGTCTAGGCCAGGGATGATGGGGGTGTAGAGCAGGGTGGGAGCTCTGGGGAAGTGGAGAGTGATCAGATTCTGCCTGTATATTCTGTAAGGTAAAACAGATCAGGAACCATCTGGTTGTATGAAACCCACGCTCTCCTGCTGTGGAGGTTAAACCTTCTCAGGCCTCTCCCAACACGTACGTCACTCACACATTGTTCATGCTGTGTCTGTACCCTGGCAGCCAACATATCTCAGCTTCAGGGATCATGATGCTCTGAGGGAGAATGAGAACTCCATTCATACAATAATAAGCTCTAGCTCCTGAGAAGCTATTTTTTTTTTTTTTTTTTTTTTTTTTGTTTTTNTCTAGGTGTTGTCTGTTCCACAGTAGACATCCCTGCTTTCAAACTCATGAGGAACCACTGAAGGGAATGTGCATTTCTCACAGGCTTCTTTATTCAGTCTTAAATCATTCTACACATAGAATGTATTGGTTTTTGTCTGAGTCTAGATTCATTCATTTTCATTGAGGCCTCACTTCCAGATTCTAAGGAAAATGGCTGCTGAAAAAAAAAAACCCACCTCCCAACAAACAAGCAATAACATACAGGTATAGGATAATTAAAAAAAAAATTTAATGTTTATTTTTGAGAGACATAGATATAAAGTGTGAGTGGGCAAGGGTAGAGAGAGAGGGAGACACAGAATCTGAAGCAAACTCCAGGCTCTGAGCTGTCAGCACAGAGCCCAATGAAGGGATCGAACCCACGAATTGCGAGATCGTGACCAGAGCTGAAGTCGGATGCTTAACCGACTAAGCCACCCCTAGGATAATTTAAATATACATGAAGGAAGTGATATCTTCCACAGACACTATAGTCTACAGATATAGTTTTAGTACAACTTATACCTAGTTTATATTACAAGAAAAATATTTTAATTCTTCAATAACTTGATCTAAGTCACTCTGCTGTAGAGTGTTCCCAAATTATATGTTATTGCTTTTATACTTATATAATTCAAAGTCTTGTTACTGAAGGCTTAGAAAACCAAAGGTTAAAGATAAATCTGGTAGTGATTTATGAAGAAAAAAGAAAAAGAGAGTGCTAGAGAAAGATTCTAGTGAAGTTTTGAAATTAGCTATTAGTTTGGCTGGGGTCTGGTATAAGAAGCATGACCTCAACAGAAAACGAACAGTTCTGGATAACCTGTTATACTTGGGTACTCTATACGTCTTGTCTTTCATAGTACTCACACCAGCTCTGTGAGTTAAGACCATCGTCTCCATTTCTCAGGAGAGGAAACAGGATCACAGAGGTTAGGTAATTTCCTCACGCTCACAGAGTTAAGTAAATGGTAAAGATGGAATTTGTACTTAAGTCTTTGTGATTTCAAACACTATGTTCTGTCTACCATACCATGTAATTTCTTCTAAGTAAGCAATTAGGGTTAAAGAAATATAACTTGTACTTGGTAAGTAAAAGGCAAGTTGATATAACACCAGTGGCCAACACCATAATTTTAAAGGAAGGATCGTTTGAATATAAGAACTTTTGTACAGCTTAAGCAGGAAAAACTATAATAAAACATGAAATTCTTCTTTCACTTGCCTCAATGAAGGAGTCATTTAAATGCCTGTGCTTTTTCTATTTTAGATTTTCTTGATTCTATCACTGCTGCACAGAAACCTTTCAACCAAGTCTGGAATAGTCACAAAAAAGAACCCAGAGATAACATCATAATTGTTCTCTTTTTTTCCTTTCTAGCTGGCTAAAAAATACATATTTTAAGCAAATAGTTGTTTGAATAAATTAATGCTCATTTTCTTAAAAAAATTAAGTTTATTTATTTTTGAGAGAGAGACAGAGCACAAGCAGGGGAGGGACAGAGAGAGAGGGAGACACAGAATCTGAAGCAGGCTGCAGGTTCAGAGCTGTCAGCACAGAGCTCTATGCAGGGCTCGAACTCAAGAACCGTGAGATCATGACTGAGCCGAAGTTGAATGCTTAACTGACTGAGCCACCCAAGTGCCCCAAATTAATGCTCATTTAAAAAAATTTCTACATGTTATTTTCTCAAGCATAGCTAATGTGTATGACCTTGGTCTGAATTCAAAGGCCTGTTGATATTTAATACATACTATGTCTCCTCTGTCCTTGTCAATTTTATTCCTATCATTCTTTACATATAATTTAAAACATATCTGAAGTAGGAAAACCCTTTGGAAATTGTACTTATTTGCAAGCATCTTTTGCTGTTTTTCCCATGATGATTTGCAAAATAGAAATGCTCCAATAAGCTATCAGGAAAAAACTAATCCATGGTCCAAAATTTTGAAAATTTACTTTTTCACCATCTTGGATATTTTTAGTAAGTATATGCATATTAAAGTATCTCACAAGTCCTCCAGGGAGAAACTCAAAATTTTCATGACTGTGAAATACCCTGCCTCTTTTTTTATAGTACTCCATGGAATAAACTTTAGCAAATGATAGTCTGTGAAAGTGTCTGCCCAATGGCAATGATGCCCTCTATATTTGAGTATTAGTCTGATGATTATCCCATGGCTCTCTAATAATACTTTTATATTATTTGTATCATGATAAGTAATACAAATTTGAAATATTGCTTGGGCGAACTTGTGAAATTAGCCACATCTAAAACAGTGCTTTATGAATGTATGGATATGAAACTCTACAGTCTAATTATAAAATATATATGATTTTAAATTAAACTGATAAATTCCTTCTATGCTTTTGAGATTTTAAGATTGTTCTGTGTCTTGAGAAATTCCATCTGGGTGAACTTTATTTTTATTTAATAAAAATATTTTTTAATGTTTTTTTTTATTTTTGAGAGTCAGAGAGTGAGCAGGGGAGGGGCAGAGAGAGAGGGAGACACAGAATCCAAAACAGGCCCCAGGCTCCAAGCTGTCAGCACAGAGCCTGATGTGGGACTTGAACTCACGATCCGTGAGATCATGACCTGAGTGAAGTCCGATGCTCAGCCAACTGAGCTGCTCCGGTGCCTCATCTATATGAAATTTAAATAAACAATGTTAACCACGGGCACCTGGTTGGTTCAGTCAGTTAAGCATAGGACTCTTGGTTTCAGCTCAGGTCATGATCTCACAGTTCATGAGTTCAAGACCCTCATTGGGCTCTGTGCTGGCAGTTCAGAACCTGGAGCCTGCTTCAGATTCTGTGTCTCCCTCTCTCTCTGCCTCTTCCCCATTCATACTCTGTCTCTCAAACATAAATGAACACTAAAAAAAAAAAACTTGTCTGGAGGCCCCTGGGTGGCTTTGTTGATTGAGCATCTGACTCTTGATTTCGGCTCAGGTCATGATCTCACAGTTTGCAAGTTCGAGCCCCGTGTCAGATTCTGCACTGATAATGTGGAGGCTGTTTGGGATTCTCTTACTCTCTCCTCTCTCTCTACCCATTTCTCTCTCTCTCTCTCTCTGCCTCTCTCTCCTCTCTCTCTCTTTCTCTCTCAAAATAAATAAATAAGCATTAAAAATCATTAAAAAATCTTTTGTCAGAATCAAAGACTCTTAAGTTTTTGTGGACTAAAAGGTTAAAGTAAGTATACAAATTTGACGGTTCTCTAAGGTCATGGACTTGCATGATTTGTATTCCATTTTCCCCAAGATTTTCATAGGAGCTTGCAAGTAATAGCAACTCAATAAAATATGCTAGAGGAATAAGTCAAGGAATTAAGGAATGACTGGTGGCAAATGTCCATGTTCTTTATTCTCTCTGAGCAGGATCATGATAAAGCATCCAATGAGATTACTTTCAGATTCCTGATTGGCTCATGATTTCTCTGATTAGGTATTCTGGATCTTGATAACAATCAATATAAGAAAATGCACTAACTCACATAGGTGATTATTGTATGCATGCAATGGCATTAGTACATTTTTATGAAGGTGTTGCTGTATTGAGAATTTTTATTCACATAAATGTCCTTTAAATCAGTGACAATATTATGAGGAGACAAGGTGACAGTGTTTCTTCCTTTCAAATCAAATTATGGCATGGTATCATCAGCTCCGATTCTAAATAATGGTGCCTGTCTTTCTGTCCTTTGCAGCCAGCTGTTGCAAACCCTGATATCATGTTTATTAAAATTCATATTCCTTGGGACACGCTGTGCAAGTATGCAGAGAGGCTAAATATCAGGATGCCCTTCAGGTACTTTCAAATTTTCTTCATTCTGTCGCAATATATATTAAGATGAGTCTGTTTTCTGCAAAACTTTAGAGCAAGAAATGTAACTCTTTCCACAGAGGAAATGCTTTTTCTTCCAAATTTTAGAATATCCTGGAAAATTTTTTTTCTTTTAATATATTTGCCAAATGTGGTAAATCTTGTGGTCCCTTGATGCTTCATATCATTTCTACGTGGACTTGCCTAGAGGGAGGGAAAAAGTTATTCTGAAGATTAATCTCACTTCTTATTTCACATGGTTGATAAAATTCTGTTTTTGTGGAAGGCAGGAAACATAGGGGTGTAGCATCCATTTGTAAACAAATACAATGTTTTTCAAGGCTTTACAGTTACCAAGAATCATTCCTCACTTGTAATTCAACCAGATGGTTTCTCAGCTCTGTCTTCAGTACCAAAGGACAAATGGAGATGAGAAGCCTACTTCATCCAAAGATTTTTCCATCTTCCTTTAGACACAAGGATTGAATAGACATGAGTTTCCTTATATTGTGTATCCTGTGTTATATGCAGAATGTATCATTTCCTCCATAATTTCAAAGTAAAAATCAATAGTGTTCCTACTATGTGCAAAGATATAAACATTTATGCTGATTTGGAACTCAATGTGCTTCATTATCTGATAAGAGGGTTTAGAAGAGTAGCAAGATATCAAGTAAAAGAGCCTCTAAATAATGAATATGAATGAACAGTAAGAGCACAGTGCAAAACTATAGAGAAATGTCTCAGACCTGGTAGCATGGAAAACATCAAGTCTGGTAAGAGTTCTGACATTCTCAAGTCTTATGAAAAGCTATGTTATTCAAGATAAAATATGAGATAGTGATTCTTTCTTTTTAAAACTTCTTTTTAATGTTTATTTATTTTTGAGAGAATGAGACACAGAGTGTGAGCAGGGGAGGTTCAGAGAGGGAGGGAGACACAGAATCTGAGGCAGGCTCCAGGCTCTGAGCTGTCAGCGCAGAGCCCAATGTGGGACTCGAACCCATGAACCTGAGCCAAAAGCTTACTGACTGAGCCACCCACATGCCCATGTGATCCTATCTTCTTAGTCATTTGAAACACCTTAGGCTCTGAAAGATGCAAACACAGTCATTGTCCATAAAAACAGAAATTGATTAAGCATTCACAACTACTGAAGAATCTTACTGACAGTTTTAGAATTGGATATCTAAATTGGCTCATATTCAAACTTCACTGAGTTTAATGTTTGTTTGTTTTTTTTTAATTTATTTCAGAGAGAGAGAGTATGAACAGGGGAGGGTCAGAGAGAGAGGGAGACACAGAATCTGAAACAGGTTCCAGGCTCTGAGCTAGCTGTCAGCACAGAGCCTGACGCGGGGCTTGAACCCACGAACTGTGAGATCATGACCTGAGCCGAAGTCAAACACTTAACCAACTGAGCCACCCAGGTACCCCAAACTTGGCCAAGAGTTTAAAAGTTCTCTTTAAATATGATATTTAGGAGAAAAGCAAATAATATCTCAAAAAGCTTGGCAAGGAATAGTAATGATAACAATAAAAAGCAAAAGATGATAAAGGAAATTCTTTCTAATTCTTCAGCACTTTATACAGACAAGGTACCTGAGAAAACCTATAGTCTGTACATTTATATGAAGCTTGGTTCCTAGAAGAAGCAAATAAGGGTCTATGAGATGTTATTTATTATGATTAGATAATTTGAGGTCTACAAAGGACTGTTTTCAATTCAAGTCATTTTACTGAACTAATTTTGAGAGTACAGTTTGGCAAGTATATACTCATACTATTCTACATGTGTTTACTTCTGAGGAATTTTCCCCTTTGACACTATGTCATCCTCTAAGAAGTCTTAAAATACTTGCCTGGGATTTATTAAAGGTGATAGTGGGAGAATATTTGCCATGGCTCTGTTTGATTTCTTCTTATTTGGTTTGTACATATTCATACAACATACTATCATGCAGAATTAAAACAATCTGATAAATTTTAACCTTCACAGTTTAAATAATTTCATAATTAGTGGAGGGTTTTTCAAATAGTTGTGTTCAAACATTGCACAGATATGGTAATTGATCACCTTTGTTTATTTATGATGGGAGTCAAACTTCATAAAATATTCTGAAACTCATCTTGAAAATATTTTCTGTGAGCTTTGAAACTTTATACCTCCCACTTCTTATCTCAAAAAGATAATTGAAAAGTGTGTAAAGATATTCCCTGAAATATCATTTAGAATTGTGGAAAATGGAAACATCTTATGTATTCAACACTAGAGGATTTCATTAAATTTCATTAGAGTATTTCAGTATACTCTTGGACTAGAATATAATTCATTTATAAAATGAATGGGTATAGGATTTCTTAATGATTATAAGGAAATAGTAAATAATAAAATTTATATTATATATAATGATATGTAAATACTTAGACAATGTAATTTCAACAATGTAAAATGCATAGAAATAAAATAGGAAGAAACTGTAATATGCTAAAAATGATCACTCCTGATGGGAGATTGTATTTTATTTTATTTCATTATAGTGTTACAAAATTATCCATTTTTAACAAATTCTAACTTGATTGCATGACATAAACACAGGATGCAAAAGAAGTCGGACACTCAGGGGCACCTGGGTGGCTCAGCCGGTTTAGTGTCCAACTTCGTCTCAGTTCATGATCTCACAGTTCATGAGTTCAAGCCCCACATCGGGCTTGCTGCTGTCAGAGCAGAGCCTGTTTTGGATCCTCTGTCCTTCTCCCTCTGTGCCTCTCTGCTCCTCCTCCATTCAGGCTCTGTCTCTCAAACATAAAGAAACAATAAAAATTTTAAAAAAAAAGAACAACACTCAAGATGATGACCTAGTTCCTGATATCATGATGACATCGCTAAAAAATTTACAAAGTAATCTTAACTAGTCAGGTGCCTTTATCTTCCCCTAGTCCTGTGATCCCACCATTGTTTCAAAAAACAGTTGTGATTAAATTCATGTACAAACTAATTTCCTTATAGATCTAAAAGGAGGATTCCTTTCAAGTCTATCGCAAAGTGTCCTGTTTCCATGGGTTTCTGCATTCGGGTTCAGTTCAAAATCAGTGAACATTGTGTGTAAACATCTCACCAAGTGTGACGTCTGGCTGGCTCAGTCAGTAGAACGGTGACTGTTGATCTTGGGATTGTAAGTTCAAGCCCCATGTCGGTATAGCGATGACTTAAAAAAATAAAATCTTTAGGAAAACAAAACATCTCATCAACAAAGGGGCAAATCTTCCCTGGGACCTCCTCTGGACTTGATGCAAAAACAAGTATCTTCCAAGAGTCCAGAGGATTTGTTCCTTTTGTGTTACACAAGAAGGGATTGGACACAATTTGACCTAGATCCTGGCAAAGGCACCTTATTCTTATACATGCAGTTATACTTTCATTCACTTAAAGAACAGGTTATGAATACAATCTCAGTTAACATGTTTGCTTTTCTCTGAATATTTGACAATGGAAATTCAATGATTTTTTTTTTTATTAGTTCGTTTTCAAAATATGTTCATTCTGCTGAATCTATGGGGAAAAATCTTCTAAAGACACTGGCAACACAGTTTACAGTGCCATAATTTTCATATAACTCTTTTAACCATCAAGTTGAATTTTACTGTTTTTTTTTTTAAAATTGGAAGTCTGTTTGGAGTACATTGGCTTCCTTTTCATCATTTCCCTGATTCTTACCTTTTCAGATAAATTTTGAGAAATTCAGTGATAGAATAATCATTTTCTCATAACTTTAATTTTAAAAAACCCTGTACTGAATTCGATTCCTTTGTTTCTTTTTCTTAGAAGTTCATTAAAAAAAACAGTTCCCTTGCCAGATTGTGAGTGTCCTTGGTCAGTATGAAGTACAGCTTAGGTCTCCAGGCTCTGTGCCATGGTGTCCTGACTCAAGGTGACTTTTAAAGAAAATATTCTGTTCAGATAGATGGGGTTTTTTTATCTTTTTAAAATGATATATTTTTAAAAAATTTCCTGGTAAAATTGCATTTCAAAGAGTTCTGATAGATCCAAAGAAAGAGATATGAAAACCCTGAAATGTATGCCATTACTATTTCTTCTCTTTGATGCTGTGGCTGAAATTTCTTCTTTATAACATGTGCTTTAAAATCATGTTCACATGGGGTGCCTGAGTGGTTCAGTCGGTGAAGCGTCTGACTCTTGATTTCAGCTGAAGTCATGATTTCATGGTTTGAGAGATCGAGACCCACTTCGGGCTCTGTGCTGGCACTGTGGAGCCTGCTTGGGTTTCTCTCTTTCCCTCCCTCTCTGCCCCGCCCTCTCATGCTCTCAGTCTCTCTCGCTCTCTCAAAATAAATAAAACATTAAAAAAAACAATTCAATAAAATAATGTTTTATTTTATTTATTTTTATTTGTTTAATGTTTTATTTATTTCTGAGAGAGAGAGAGAGAGAGAGAGAGAGACAGTGTGAGCAGGGGAGGGTCAGAGAAAGAGGAAGACACAGAATCTGAAACAGGTTCCAGGCTCTGAGCTGGCAGTCAGCACAGAGCCTGAAGCAGGGCTTGAACCGTGAACCGGCGAGATCATGACCTGAGCCGAAGTCGGACGTTTTACTGACTGAGCCACCCAGGCACCTCAATAAAATAATGTTTTAAAGGGCTGCATTCCTAAAACTGTTGGAAAATTGCATTGATACCCTCATGATTTAATAACATAAATATTAGAAAATATGCAACACTTTCCAAAATGTATCAAAGGAATACTAGTTTCACAGGTTCTTAAGAGAAAAATTTCCTGTAAGCAAATATGTTTCTGAATTTCTGAGTTAAACAGTAAGTTTATTTATTGTAGGTTCTCATTCTGCCTTTAAAGTACATTATAATCACCTGGGAAACTTTGTAAAAATGAAGCTTCCAGGCACCCCCCATCCTATGAGATCATGGAATATTAATTCTGGAACAGAAGGTATATACATTTTTAACAAGCATCCCACATGATTCTGATGCAGATGGTAAAGAAATATTGTCTTGACAATTTTAATATTTTAATAAATCTTACCATTTTTAAGAATTAGTTATACAAAGCATCCCTTCCATTTGATGATGGGATTTATTTTTAATCTTAATATAATGGTGTTCTTGGGAAAACAGTTTGACAAATCCTAGAACACAAAGTTTTCTGGGACCACTTTCCAGATCAGTTTGAATAATGGATGTAACATTAACAACTTAGTAACTAACTTCTCATTTATTTATAAGGTACACATGAAACTTGGCATAGCCATCACCTCATAAAGAGAGAATGCTATACAAGCATAAGTGAAGTGGCAGAGTGTTTTTATAATGGCAATTCAGTTTCTACTTGTCAACTATAACCACATTTAAGAACATATATACTGACTTAAAATCAAAATATGCAAGAAATACAAAAAACTTGAATAGGAAAAACTCCTATCTCTTTTTAGGGTGAGAATTTTTAAAAGGTTTATGCATAAAAAAATTTACCCGTACTTGTCTGTCCTGCATATTTATTCAGTGTTGAAAACTACATATTCTATTTCTCAAAGAAAAATTGCAAATTTATTCTGAATAAATTATTAGTTATAACCCTGCCTCTGAAAGTTTTCTGCGTATTGCATGAACATGAATTTTGAGCATTTATTCTAAATTCTCTGCTTAAATACATGTGTAGAATTCTATATACCTAAATTTTCTAGCTATTTCTTGTTTTGATTACTATTCCAAAGTAAATATAGCCTACATATTAGACTTGGTGTCTTGAAACTACCCAAGAAAAATTCAGAGGATTAAAATAGTTTACATTTTCTTATTTTTATCCCATCAGCAAGGACTTAGTCTGTGTTTGCCACTTTCCAGAAATATTAAATTCTGCTTTCATTATTTTTCTTGTGTTTCAGAGATGATTCCTATTCATTCATAACTTTCCTATTAAAAGAGGCAAACATATTGTAAGACGAATCAGCCATCCCCTACCTCTCTGTTTGAGTTCCTTGATGGGATTCTTAAGCTTCTCCCACGAATATTTTAAACACATAGATTTGAGGAGGGGAGATATTTTTAAAACATTAAGAATAATCTTTTTATCATAATTGGGATTAAACTTAGATCACTTTCATTTGTAAAGGACCCTTCACTCAAAAATAAAATAGCATAGGAACATTCAGACAGCCCAATATATGAAATAGTTAATAGTGAAGTAGTTCTGGGGCGCCTGGGTGGCTCAGTCAGTTAAGTGTCTGACTTCAGCTCAGGTTATCATCTCACAGTTTCTGAGTTCAAGCCCTGCGTCAGGCTTTGTGCTGACTGCTTGGAGCCTGCTTCGGATTCTGTGCCTCCCTCTCTCTCTCTCCCGCTCCCCCGCTCCACACTGTTTCTCTCTCTCTCAAAAATAAATAAACTTAAAAAAATTAAAGAGTGAAGCAATTCTGTTTGACAAGGAGCGGGGGACGTAGGGTTCCACTCATGTGACTGCCCATTTCCCTCAGCCCTCTAGGCATCTCCACACGTAACCACTTGGCTGGTGTTTCACATAACAATTTACTTAGAGTTTTGAGTGGCAGTTGTGAATAGGTGGGTGGGTAGATACATAGATAGATGTTGTCCTGATGCAAGATATAAAATGGTAGAATCTTTCAAATGAAAAATTCAGGGAAAAATAAAGAAAGCTCTGTCTATGAACAATATGTAATTAATAAAGCACAAGGTGGAGGATTATGGATAGAAAATGATATGGTCCTGCAGGTTCATTTATGAACAAGAATTAAGGAAAATTGCAAGTTATTATGGGCTTCAAGGATTTAAAATACACTTGTGTATTGTTGGGGGAAAACCAAAGTGTCACCAACCCAGAAAAGTTTACAAAGGTAGAAGAGAAAGAAAACACTTGTATTAATAAATATGCATTAAGTCAGAATGTGGTGTGTGTCACCAGCAATTCGCCAACAGATTGTAAAGACAGAAGGAAATCCCATCTTTTATTTATTTATTTTTTTAAATGTTTTATTTATTTCTAGGAGAGAGAGAGAGACAGCGTGAGCAGGGGAGGGTCAGAGAGAGAGGGAGTCACAGACTGAAACAGGCTCCAGGCTCTGAGCTGGCAGTCAGCACAGAGCCCGACGCGGGGCTCGAACCCACGAACCGCGAGATCATGACCTAAGGGAAAGTCGGATGCTTAACCGACTAAGCCACCCAGGCGCCCCGGAAATCCCATCTTTTAATATAGCCAAACAGATAAACAATATCCAGTCCTCAAGTAAGAGGACTCAACAGCAATAATTGTCCCACATAGTTTACCCTAAATTTGACTGGTAATTAGAGTGTTAGTTATTTGGGAAAAGTGAGTCTCAATTTTTATTTGCTTTTATAATATTAAAGGTCTAAAAAAGTATGTATATTCATCTTTTATGACTTCTTTCCTTCATTTTTCCTTATTGTTCACAAAACAGTTTAAAAATGTTTATGAAAAAATTTTAACTAGAGCAATAAAGAAAAATACAGAATAGTGTTTAATCCAAATGCCCCTCCCTTTCTTTGCTAATATACTTCACCATATCTATGGTCAATAATTATAACTTTTATCTCCTCTACATAACAGTCCTAGATTTTTTTGTGCTGAAAATTATTTTAAACTAATTTCTACATTTGTAGCTTTAAAAATATATAATACCTCATTTAGCAAATGTTTATTAAATGCAAAGTGGTCTCAGGCCTTGAAGGAAATAAATGCAACTGTGAATTAAACAAAGGCTTACCAGCCATTGGAACACTTACTGTTTATCAAACGATGTACCAAGTATACACCAGGAATACAAAGTGAAATGAAATAAAACTACTATCTTCAAGAAGCCCAATCTCCTGTAGAAGATAGTCAGTGATCAGTTATGTAATGATGTCTAAATAATGCAAGCTAATCTGTGTAGAGGAAGTTCAGAAAGAAGATGGGTTTATATTCCAATGAGGATCAAATTGTGTGTACACACAAATTTATGTATATTTGAAAAAATGAAAGGGAGAGATAATTAAATGAGTTTAGGATTGATGTAGCAAACCTTGAAATCCCACACTTGAATTTAATATTGAGGTATGGCAAGGACAACTGAAAAAAATTCGTTTCTAGCAATATAACCAGTGTTTACAATGAAATACAATAGTTCAGAAGATTTTCAACTTTTCTAAGCAGTTAATAACACAGTTAGGACCATATATTGATTCCTGACTCAACCCTGCTTTCTAGATACCACACAGGGAGGAATTTACTGATCCTCTGAAATGAGTTTTGGTGGGTGGGGATAAAGAGTTATCTTAGAAGGCCCAGACTATGAGATTCCTGAGCTCCAAAATGAGGATGTGGTAAGAATCGTTTAAGAGACGAATTAACCCCTGTCACCAGAACTTTTAGCTTCTTTAAAATCAGACATGGTACACATCTACTTAAAATATTCCATGTTTTCCCTTTGTATGTCATCCAGAAACCTTAGAATCAGTGGTAGGACCACTCATTATCTGTGCCTTGTTCATCGTCCCTTTTACCACTCTGCTCAACTTACAATTTATACTCCAGAGATTACTAAAGTACTTGCAGTTTCCTGAATCTTACAATACTTGGTGTTGTTCACATAATCATGTCAAGAATACCATGTCCTAAGTATTTTATTAAGAGGACGACTCTTACTCATGTATCAAGATTCAACATGGAAAGCATATGATATAAGAAGGTTTGCCTGATTCCTTTCTCCTTCATCTACAAATACTGAGATCCCTTTCAATGTACACCCATAGCCCTCTGTTTTCCTGACTTATCACACTTTATTATAGCCATCATTTGTCTTTGCAACTATAAAGGAAGCTCTTTAAGGATAGATAACCTCATTTTTTCTCTAAATTGTTAATGGTTATACTTTAACATACCTTGCAAAACAATAAGCATTCATTACATATATGTTTAGATGGATAGAAATATAAATGGATGGATGCATGGATGGATGCATAGATGCATGGATGGATGCATTGAAGGCTTCATATAACATATAAGCCAATGATCCAGTTAATATGCTTTGTGTAGCAGAATACAGGCTCAAAATATGAAATTAAAAATATTCAAAAGTGATATATTGATTTATCAAAGTTCTTTTGTTACTAGTAACTTAGATTCTGAAATTTTAAAAATGCATATTCAGAGTTCTTACTATTATATTAGCTTATTTTATGTATTTCATAGGCATGTGGAAATTGTAGTGTTAAAATACTCAATGTGATTGAATGTAGTCACTCACTGGTTTCTCTCTTTTCACGTGACTCTCTTTAGCTGTTTCCATTATTTTTCAGGAAAAAATGCTACTACACTGACCGGAGCAGCAAATCAATGGGCAGGTCAGTGTTGATGTGTAATTTGTTTATAACCAATCTGTCATTTGGGAAAAAGAAATAAAAAGAAGACATTCAATTACCCACACCAGCAGTTGTAAATTTTAGAGAGAAAAACTTTACTGATTTGTTCTAAGATTTCCAAAATGACATACATGAAATTTAGCAATGTTTACAATCAGATAGTCTATTTTTTTTCTATTTACCATTGCCATTTCTGCAATCCTCTCTTGATGTAATGTTGTGGCAGGAGGATTTTAATTGCAAGTTTGCTTCTTAGGAGATTTTAATGTAAAAAATAGTCATAAAACCTGGATTGAGGGGTAAATGATGACCCACTAGAGTAATGGAAGAACAGACATGGCAAAGAACCCTCTGGCCCATTCAGTTTAAGTCTCTTATTTGACAAAGGCGGTCAAGGGAAGACCAGCATCCAGTGCTGAAGTGGTTTATCAAGGCCACACAGCACATTTTTGAATCACAGATCTACTCTTATTTCACCAACTGAGCTGCCTCTCATATTCTAGTATTCAAAATGAACTCTTTTTCCAAGAGCATCATCTCAAAACTTCTCTTTAAATATTGTGTTAACGGTAGCTATGACAAAGGAATTAATCAAACCACAACCTTGAGACAGGAGAAGCTCTCCCCACCTGGATCACCTTTGCCCTGTTTCAGTAAGGAAAGTGAGCTTCCATTTAATGGATGCTAGAAACAAAAGCTTCTTACACTCTTCTGTTCTGCTCCTTGCAAAAGAATCTGTTAACGAAAGCGGAATGTGAATGTGACAGAATATACTCTATTGAATAATGCTGTAGGATATTACAAGTCAGAATGACACAAAACTAGAATCATATAGTATGAATATATCAGGATGTTTTAGAAAAGGATTCTGTAAATGTAGTTCCTTTACCGAAGAAAGTGGCTGAATATAATTTGGGACTTTAGAATAGGAAAAATGTTAATTTTAGGATAGAAGAATGTTGGACTCTCTGAGGCATTAAATCTAGATGTGGTAGGAACAGGTGACAAGAAAAGTAAATCATAGGGGCAAAATTTAAAATCAGAATGATTATTAAAGCAACTGGTACTTAAAAGTCTCTTTAAAATAATAAAATTCCTAATGGTGCT
This sequence comes from Crocuta crocuta, assembly GCF_008692635.1. Lineage (NCBI taxonomy): Eukaryota > Metazoa > Chordata > Mammalia > Carnivora > Hyaenidae > Crocuta > Crocuta crocuta. The sequence continues at coordinate 1,239,973 of NW_027529549.1, forward strand.
CCTCAGCCAGGTCAGACTTTTCTGTTTGTCAGGGTAACATGGTCAGATTTAGAGTGAGCTTCTATCATTTCCCGTGGGCAAATTTGGTCCTCATCTGTGTAGTACATTTTCAAAATTATTTTTATATAATAAAGTAGAAGTCATTGGACTATCATAACAATATAAATTTACAACTAAAGAGGGTTTTTTTTTGTTTTGTTTTGTTTTGCTTTCTCTACATGAGCCTTCATCATGTTGGATGTGCTAACACATTGTTGGGTTAAGTTCAGTGTGCTCTATAGAATTAGTGAGATTTTGCTGCTGTGTAATTAGTAGGTTTTCTGATAAACATCTTTCTTTCAGAGACTTGCAGAAGAATAACATCCTGTATATTAAAATACCAACAAATTTCTACATAATATTATATAATTTAGTTTTAGCGCACTTGCTTTTGGAATGTGTGATAAACGTGTGTATTAGTCTCTAAAGAAGACATATTTTATAGTGGCAAAGGTGTGTTTTTTTCTGTTTTGGTCAAACTTAAAAGTAAACTAGAAAAAAAAAACACCATAGTGTGTATCAGAATATGTTTTATTATCTTTTGTATTTATTATTATTTTCTGTTTAATTTCATGAAATGAAAATTCAGTTATATTATTCCAAGTAATTATTAAATTACTTTAAACATTACTTCATACAATTTACTTATTACAAATAGTAGCAGTAAGTATCTACTACTAGTATTTGCAATTTACGTACTATAAATAGTAGTAGTTACTGACATTTTGGATACATCTGGGAAGGGTAACAAATAAATAGGACAGACATTTATAAAAGTATATGACATATTAAACTGAGAAAGACAATGTCTGTTATTTGTTTGACTTTAGACTTTCAATTAAGGAAAGGAAATTTTGATTTTTTTAGACTTTAACTTTGGAGAAGAAATTTAAATTTTTTCTCACTTTCTTCTGTGTGTGGGTGACAACCATCGATACAAAATTTTAATACCTAATTTGCAGACAACTGGAAAGAGAGAAATGAAAATCAATTATGTGCACTTCGATTTCACTTGTGCTTTTTCTTTCTTGAAGTGGGAAAGATGTTTTCTGCATAAGTATTTTGACCAGTAAACATTAGGTGATTAATAATGTACAGGCAATTATCTAGCTTTTCAAGATCATCATTTCTCCTGGCAGTTTGAAAGGAAATGGCTGTAGTTTTATTATTGCTGCTATTTATCATTTGTTTACAAAGCACTTTCGCATTCAGTTATCAAAGCATCTTCAAAATCACCCTTCAGGGAGGCAGAACAAAGAGTAACTGGTTTTGCAGAACAGGGAAAATAAATGACCATTCACCACTCTGCACCACCCTGTGCCGTGCCTCGTCCCCTGGCTTTCACAGCTGGTTGGGTAGAGCTTTTGCTCTGACCAGGTTCTTTTGGCTCTTTAACCAGATATCTTATCAATTTCCATAGACTTCTCTGCTTTCCGTTGATTTTAGCAAAGGAACTTAAAGTTCCATTGAGAATCATCTCCCCAATATGCCATCCATGAAGTCTTGAGTCTGTAAGATGGCCAAAGTGACAACACAGATTCAGCAGAGTGTAGATAAAGCATTAAATTGTCTTGGTGATGTGTTGGCGAGACTGGTACTAATAGAGTAGTAATACTCTTTTTCCTTATTATTGTCATAAAAATTATTGAGTGTTTACTGGGTGGATTCAGGTGTTACATATTTAATTCTCAAAATATCCGTCTTTTGAGATATCAGAAAATTGAATGAGAATCAAGGGAATTGAGTAATAATCCAAATTTTTGCACCCCATGATTCAAATCCAGGCCTGACCACATGTCATGATCAGAATCATTTGCTTCCTCATAGGAAGTGTATATGAAGTCTTAATTATAATATGTTTAGTTCTGTAGAAAATCAGTGATGGAGTGAAAGCATTTGTATTTTTTTAAATAAAATGCACCTACTCTTCTAAGATGTTTGTATGTTAACAGAAGTAGGCCCTCAGGAGCTGTAGTTCATGGACATTTCCTAAGTGCAGTCAGAATGTATCCTTTTACTTGATCCTTCCAGCTACCTAATAAAGTAGGACAGATAGAGTTGTTTCCTCTCTTGAGAGATGAAGAACCTGAAACTCCAAGGTTCAATTCGCCAATGTCAATAGCTGACAAATTCAGTCTGGGGACCCTCATCCTCCACCTGCTACCCTATCGTTCCCCTCACTGTGCTGAGTTTGAAAAACTGGAGTGATTGCTGTATAATCCATTCAGTGATTTATAAATGTCTGTGCACTAGCCACTGAAATACAGAGATACCCTGTGATTTCAGAAGCTTTTGTTATCATGAGAAGAAGCAATGTGAACACCTAGATACTGTTCATGTATTATTTTAGGTTAGAAAGAAATTCTTTGGTCCCTCCAAAACCAAAAATGACTTGGCATCTGTATCATAAACTACTTGGCAAAAGAATGGTCCAGACTATCCTCCACATGTTAAACTTTAGGTCAGGAATTGATTGCCCTTTCAAATAATTCATACTAATTTTACCATAATAGATTTGAATGAAATAATTCCTAAGATATACTATATTACCTGCCTGCAAATTGCTATACTACATTTTTTAAAGTTTAGGTAGAGATGACAAGACAGATATTAAGACGTATTATATTTATCTAGGAAACTATTCTCCCCTGCAACTCTGACTCTGACTATTGCAGAAGAGCCCCCAAATTGACAGTTAGAATCTCATAAGTAGTGTGGAAATATTGTGCTATTTTTAAGTTAACATAATTACTATAGTCACTCAGAATTAGGTTTTCAGAATCAATCTCTAGAGTCAATATCTCTTTCTTTTGCTTTTTTTTTCTTTGTAAAGTAAATATGATCCCAATCAATATACATACATAAGAACTGGGCTATAACTGTAATCTAAAGCCAAAACCAAAGTATTCTGATGTAAAATTCCCTGAAAACAGTATCTTAATGTCATGTGTCTGGTGTCTGTGCTAAACCCATTACTCTAAGTGCAGCCAGTGGATAACAGCATGGATATACCCTGGGAGCTAGTTAGAAATGCAGGATCTTAAGCCCCACCCTAGGCCTACTGAATTAGCTTTTTACCAAATCTTCAGATTATTCATATGCCCATCAGTCTTAAAACTACTGCAAAGGCTCTGCCTCAACTTGTTAACAATCAAGCTTAAAAAAAGACAACAACTTACAAATCTCCAGCAAACTCAATGTTTTTTGATGAGTGAGGGAACTGAGGCAAGAAGTTAAGTAGCATCTGTCAGTTCACACAGCTACTGTGGTGTCATGCTGCCTTTGAACTGTTTTGCTTGACTCCAAAACCCTTGCATTTCCATCACAGCTGAGGTTCACAGCTCTGCTGAATAAGTGTGTTGTAGTCATTTCTGTCTCTTTCTTTCTTTCTTTCTTTTTTTTTTAAATAGTGCCTGCTATATAGTAGGCACTCAATAAATTTTTATTGAATGAATAACAGAGTCTCAACAAATACCATCCAAAACTGACAAATCAATAACTAGAAATTGACAGGTATTTCAATTTTCAAGGATATAGTCCTTTCAAATGAACAGAAGTTTGCAAAAAATCAAATACACACAAATCCCTTTCTTTCTTTCTTTCTTTCTTTCTTTCTTTCTTTCTTTCTTTCTTTCTTTCTTTCTTTCTTTCTTTCTTTCCTTCCTTCCTCCCTCCCTCCCTCCTTCCCTCCCTTCCTTCCTTCCTTCCTCCCTTCCTTCCTCCCTTCCTTCTTTCCTTCTCTTTTTTTGGTAGGGCTACATTGCTGTAGATTTTTCAAAGAATCAGGGAATAATCTATAGCTACATATATATAGGTATGCATACATACATCTGAGCACTCACAACTTTGATAAATGTGTCATGTTACTTTCATCGCGTTTATGTTCTTTCCTACCACCATCTAATATTTTTTAAGGATTAAGTAGAGCTTACAAAACAGATATAAGATGCATTGTATTTGTCTAGGAAACTATTATTCCCTGCAACTTTGACTCTTACTATTGCAGAAGAGCCCTATGATTCTCTAATATTTTCCACAAGATGTTTTGCATAAGGATAACCTAGTTACACCGAATTTAAACAAATGCAAGATTTGGTTTGTTTTGAAATTTATGTCTTTTATGTGGGAACAAGGGAAATGCATGTGTGTGGGTATGACTGTCTTTTTGGAACTCTTTTTATTTGTTTTTGGAATGGTGATGGAAGGTAGGCATGACTCTGGAATGCAGCCTAATCTAGTTCATGTGACTTTGTTCCAGTGTGCAAAATTATTTTAGAAGGATAAAAAAATGGATGTCCCAAAACCCAATGGTTCTTGACAAGTCAGCTTTTCCACATCTGGAGGAATCAGATTGCTATACGGGCCCCTTCAGCCGTGCACGGATTCACCAGTAAGTTCACATTTCTTTTTCGTCCACCACCTTTCAGTATCTAGGGGTTATTGATAAAATAAAGATACCTTGGAGCAATTCCACTGTTTGCCGAATAAGGCAGAGAATGTATCATTTTATTAAAATGTTTTTATGCTTAATTTATGAACAACACTCAGTGAGCATTATTAATTCCTGATTAGCTGATTTAGGGACATTCAAGCAATGAATATAGTTAATTGTAAATTCATGGGCTGATAGTCTAGCTCCCTATTCTTTCAAAATAATTAGGATTATTATATTATATTATAATACATAATATTATATATTATTATATATAATTAGGATT
>NW_027529549.1:1244789-1346892 GCF_008692635.1 Crocuta crocuta
TTATTAGTTTAACCACTTGAGTCTACTTGTATTAAACTAAGGTGAATGAGAAATTTTTTAGGGATTTGTTGCGTAACTATCTATATCCCAACATGTCTCTATTCCTAAATTAATTCAACTAATAGTTATTGAGTTTATTCATAATACTAATTGAGAATATGACACAGTCTCTATCTTTATGAATGTTGAGAGGCAAGATGAAATAAATGGATTATATCAAATATTTGGGAGAAGAGAGTTTCCCATTAAATATTGCTTCTGTAACATGTCTGGTGGTCTGGAATCCTGTTTCATCCTGTCTCTCAAAGCTCCAACACTGTGCATTCCCCTATCTTTATGTTTATCCTATTTTATCTAATTATTACTTTACATTTTTGTCTGCCCCACCATACCAGGAGTACTGTGAAGACAGGGACTGCTTAATTGTTTATTTATATTCCATGTGTTTTCTCCTTCTATAATGTAGCTCCATGAAGAAAAGGAACTTAACCCTCTAAAGAAATATCTGTTCAGGGAATTCTGAATCAATCTAATGGTAAAAGAATTGTGTGGACATTGCTTCTAATTCTTAGAACTAACAAACACAGAGTAGCTATGTTAACTTAGTGCATATCCAAGTAGAAAACAAAAAGCACAATATCAAAATGCTGGAGGCTACTAAAAGAGACAAGTATACAGATTAGCATGAAACAAAACAGAGTAAAATCAACATGTTCAGAAAGACACAAATGTAATGCATGTTTTTACAAGAGAGGAAGAAGTGACATCCAGAGGAAAGGACCTAGGAGGCCTTTTGAAGAAGATAGTCCTTTTCAACAGATAAAAATGTGGAGGGAGGTAGAGAGAGGTGGGGAGAAAGATACGAAAGACAACGAAATCGTGAGGGAAAGAAACATGACGTTTTAAAGGTGTGATAAATTCTACGATTTGACAGACTATCAGATGCAAGGAACCAGAGCTGTAGGGAATTATTGAAGGAGAGGCTGAAATACAAAATAGAAAGCCTGAGAAGAATATAAAAAAATTTACTTATGCACATAATGCTGACACATGAAGAGTAGGTGTGCTCTAAGAATCAGAACCATGTTTGAAAGGTCACGTTGGAAATTGGACAGCCAGTTAAGAGGACATTCTTCTCATAACCTAGGCATTGAGACCTAGTACCTCAAAGCCAGAGAGAGGCAAGGAGAGTAAGTTGATTAGTTTCGCAGCTATTTGAATATGGATGGTAATGAGAAACCAAGAATCATAGAAAACCTAATACTTCAATACTAAGTGCCAGAAAAAAAAATGGCAAATTATTGTCATAGACATAAAGCAACTAGAAACAGGAAGTGGTAGAAGTTGAGTAAGGTCCAGGATGCTTCCATTTTTTTTGAGGCTGCCAGCATATTACAAAGTAAATGCTAGAACCAGACCCTTCCGTTACTGTCAGGATCACCCTTTTGCTCTTTACTCATTTGGCTCTAATATGGCTCCTCTTTGCAAAGCTTCCTACATGGGGAAAGTACAGGGCATGAAGGGGAAGAGAGAACTATTATAGCTCATTGCTGAAGTTCTAAAAACAAGGCAAGTTAGCTTGGAAGGTGTGGTATGGGCAAATGACATCAATTTTTAATATGTTCTATTTGGCACTACATTGATTCAGGTAGTACAAAATTTATGCGAGCCAATGGACAATCTAATGCTGTCCTTGTTTCATGCTAAACAAGAAATATGAGGACATCTGGGCTTCTTTATAAACTGAAAGATACTTAAATGAATATTTGATAATGTCTGTATTATTTATAAGTGTATTTTGTCTCTGCCAATTGATTTTTTTTTTTAAGAGGGTGGTTTGATCTACTATACCTCTCATGCATTAGTTTTAATGGGGAAAACAGATGGATGATGACCTAGGAACTTGTAACTGTTGCTGGACTCTGTGCACTGCTTTGAATATTAAAACAAATCCCCTTATCTTAACAGCTTCATAATAAACAATAAGGATACATTCTTCAGTAATGCTACTCGAAGCAGGATAGTCTATCACATGCTACAGCACACCAAATATGAAAATGGAATCTCAAAAGTGGGTAAGAACACAAACTAAAAATATAGAGAGGGTAGAATTTGCTGTTACTAATTATATCCAAAAATATTTATTTTAACATCTGAAGCTTTGCCTTCATGCATTAAATATGAGGATATAAACTCTAAGAATTTTGTTCTTCAGCCTTTCAATAAACAGAACTCAATAAAACAACAACTTTTTCAAGGGCATTTAGCCATATGTATCATATTAAAATGTGAGAAGTGCTAACACTTTGAAACAGAAAATTCATTTCTTGAAAATTTTCTCAAAGAAATAATCAGACCTTTGGATAATATATGTAGAAGTTTATTCATAGTGGCTTTGTTTAATAAACAAAGATTAGAGTAGAATAAAATTGGAAATAGTTCAACTGTCCATCATTAGGAACTGATAAAAAGTTAGGCTTCATTTTCATAAATGTATCCATTTAAAATTGTTATTATTAACTCAATTCTTAATTCTTAACTCAAATTTATCAAACATCTTTTCTATAATATGTATCACAAAAAGCATATGACACAGACCCCTTACTTCTGGAAACTGAAAATTAGTGGTTAGTTCTCCATTTATTGAGTTTGAAAGAAACCTATAATGCATAGTCATGTGAAAAAAAGAACAGAGTAAAAACTGTAAGTCTAAAAAAACCCAAATAAACAGCAAACTGTAAGTCTAATATAATCCCATTTCCTAACCACACTTTCATAAAAAGATAAAAGTTTGGAAGAATTCATGTGAAGCTTTTTAGAAATTATCTCTAGAAGGTGAAATAACAGCTATTTTCAACTTTCTGAATTTCTGTGTTGTTTAAATGTATAGCAGTATGTTACTACTACGTGTGTTGCAAAAGAAAATTGAGAGAATTTTACCTAGAAAAATTAAACAAAATTGCAAAGCTTACATAGTGCAGAGCAGAAAACAGTGGGTAACAAATGAGCTCATCTTAATTATTAAGGTGAAAATTACAAGACATGGAAGAGATCAAATGTTAGTTATGTCCTAAAATTCTTACAAGTGAAAAGTTGATAGGCACTGGACACTTGTTCCAGTCTCTACTGAATTGTACTAAAATACAATGCCACAGAAGTAAAATGAACTATGTTTCCAGTCAGTCGTTTTTAAAAAGAAAAGTTTGGATGTTGGTTCTCCCCTGATTAATAATTTATTTATTACTGAGTAGTCAAAATAGTTCATTTAGACACTAAATGCTTACAAAATATTTAGCACCTCATTTCCACATAAGAAATAAAAATAGGGAAATCCATAATATAAATTAAAAATGTGTCTAAATGATAGCATTATGTGCTTATGTAGTCTTTACGATATTTCAAATGACGGTAAAGATATTATGCCCTTTGTGGGACATACAGTATACACAGAAGAGTATAAAAGTAAAATTAAAAATCCTGAAACTATTTGTCATTCTCCCAAGCTGATACTGAATATATATAATAAACTTGCATGATTCTGATAATGATATATATAATATATTATATTATATACATATACATTATATGTATAATAATGGTATATAACATCATTATTAGAATCATGCAGTGTTTATGATTTTTTGTCCTTTTTAAAGAGTATTTATGAATAGCTTATCAAGTCCTTTATTATGTCTATAAACATTGTAAATAGTTGTATAATATTCTATTATAGGTATTCAGTAAATTACAGTTATTTACTAAATACCTTATATAAATTGTACCATACTAATTAAATGATTCCCCAATTTTGGATGTATGCTTATTTCTTATTCTTTACCAATATAAGTAATACTTCAACAAAAATTAATCCTCCAAAAATATCCCCATATCGAGTCTTACAAAGCAGTAAGAGAGTGTCTGTTTCACTGCTCTGTCACTGAGATGGAGGGGATTTTAAGAAGTGTCACATATTGCTATTTGTCTCTGGTTCCGTATAAAGATTTCACAAGACCAGTATCCTTTTGAGACTTTTTTTTTTTTTGAGAGAAGACCTCCTTGGCTTTTTTGACCAAATGTTGTTTTGAGAGAGACAGAAAAATTGCTCCAGTTTCATGTGATCCCAGATAAATGGTATTAAAATGCCTCATATTTCATGATGTGGCAAAGTACCATATGTTAGTTAGTACCTTAGAAATCTCCACTGCTGAATGTTGTCAGGACAGAAATAGATTCTTTGGAATCAGTCTTTAACAATCCCACTGCCCTCCGAGGGGATGTGGCTATGGATGTCATTTGGGTTGGTTTAAGTTGTTAAGTCATTTTGTTGTCCAAGTATATGTATGTTGCCCCAGAGGGAAGTCTTCTTTGAACGGACTAATAAACTGTCCTTTTTTTCTCTTTCCAGGTATCTGTAAACTTATTAACAATGGCTCATATATAGCAGCTTTTCCTCCACATGAGGTAATTTTGAAATACAATTTCGATTTTAAAAAAGTTTCTCATACTCAAAATGCTGACTTTTTTTTTTTTTTTTTTTTAATAAAAGTCTGGCTGCCCTCTCTTAGGAGGATTCAATCAGCAAGTGGCCCTGGACCTTTCTGAGTCCCCATTTTGAACTGTGGCTGAACACTGGCCCCTGTGCTCTAGACCCTTGTGCAATTTATCCCATATTAGGAGTCTCAGCCCCAGAGAGAACTCAGGAACATTGTTCAACCACTCTGACCTCCTTCTGTTCCAACACAGAGTTCCATGCTTGACACAGCTTGTGATCCATACCACTCCCAAACAGGGCAGGGTCTGGTTATACCTGACCTGCTACTTTAAGATACTTGAAAATTTAAGGCAAACCCAATGACCAAAACCTACACTCCATTATTTATGTGATTCTCTGCCAGTTTATTACCTGTTTACCAATTTTAAGTAGAAATGCCTGCTCCAAGCTGTGGTGAATTCTACTGCTGAGTCATGACCGACATTTCAATCCATTTTGAACATCCTCTCCCAACAGGCATACACACGCACACACACACACACACACACACACACACACAATCTTTAAGGCGATTTTGCATTTTGCAATAAGAATAGGGTCTTTAGAGATTTAATGTCTGCAGTCTCAAAACCCATCACTTCTATTTACAAAGGCTGAGGAATTACAGGATGTAATCCCTATATCTGAGGAATTCACTGTCTGGTGAAACTCGTAAGGGATAAAATGCATTGAGCACTTCCTATCTGGCACTAAGCTCAATGTTTTATATATGGATTATCTCATTTAATCCATAGAACAACCCTTTGAGATAGACAATAATAATAACCGGGTTTTTTTTTTTTTAGCTATATCATTGAGGCACAGAAAAGTTAAGTATTAAAGGCACGGGCCTGAGCCCAGGAAGCTAGGCTCCAGTACTTGTATTCATTGTGGTATGCCTACTTACAGTAGTATAGGAATAATAGTAATGGGTAATATGATAGCTTGTTTCAGGAGACAGGTCCTGTGCACATATTTTCTTGTTAATCTGATAGTAATCCTGGGGGGTAGATATTATTATTTTCTCATTTTAGAGATGCAGAAACAAGGCTCAGAGAGATTAAACACCATGTCAGATTTGCCATAGTCAGTAAGGGATGAAGTGTTCAGTGTAGCAAACCTAAGGCCTTGGGAGAGCTTCATAGCAAAAGAAGGTTTGGTTTGTTCTCTGAGTAAGTAATTTCATGTATTGAACTAGTCGATGTTCTAAGAGTTTGAGACTTGTGTGAAATTTGGAACCTATTAGGAATAGATTGTAAATAATAGTCATTTTCCCATTTATTCTTATGTGTTGGTTGGAGGAGGGGACCATCATGAAGAATTAGGGGAGGTGGTCACTGAGTGCACATGGTCCTCTGAAAAGAGATGGAAATACATGGACCAGCAGGTGTCATCATTGGGTCAGTTTTCTCTTACAGCCACCTGGTGTCACTGTCAACCCAGAACAGTATGGTTGAGGTTCTTGAGCAGAATCAGAACAGTGATGTACTAGGGATTCTAAGCTTAGCCCCTAAAACCCAGGAAGTACCTATATCTGACCACTGAGGCTGGGAAGGAAATCAGATATTTTAAAAAGAATATCATGAATGACTGAAAGCTGAGATTTTGGTTCACCTTCCCTTACCTAATCTCAAGGCAGTCTACCTTAACAGGTCATTCTAACTGCACAGGCAAACAGATCTTCCCCAAGTATCCCATGCTTGAAATCTTGATTTTCACTTTCGCTTTCTTAGCTTCTAATCTTTAGCCTTTAAAAACCTTGGGCTTTCTTCTCTTGGGGTTGAAAACTTGGACTGCACCACAAGAGGAAAACTTTTCTCTTCTTCCCTTTGGGGTTCTTGGGCTAGTCTAATAATTAAATTGACAGAAGGCAGGTTAATAGGAGAAAAGCAAATTTTACTTATGCATATATAGGATCCCCACAAAGACATGAGAGGCTCTCCAGCAGGCAGGCAATTGTGGTTTATATCCTATCCTGTGCTAAGAAGAAGAGGGCAGGTGTCTGGGACTTCACAAGGAAGGGAGACAATTCACAGGACAATGGGAGAGCAAATGTTGGGTGAGCCAGTGCTTGCCATGTCTTGTAGACAAGTATTTCTTGTGTAAAAACAATTATCTTTGGTAATACCTCTCTTCTTCTCATAAGCTTCCTATCTAAATTATTTTAAGCAGTTAAGGGGTAGGTAAAAAAACTTCTTGAGTCTATTGGCCCTTAATTATCTTCAGCTTAGAAATAATCTACATCCCAAGGCGCATGTAGCTCTGTCGGTTAAGCGGTGGACTTTGGCTCAGCTCAGGTCATGATCTCACATTTGTGAGTCTGAGCCCTGAGTCAGACTCTCTGCAGTCAGCACAGATCCTGCTTTGGATCCTTTGCTTCCTTGCTCTCTGTCCCTCCCCCGTTTGTGTGCCCACTCATGTGCCCATTTGTACATGAACATGGTCTCTTTCTCAAAATTAAATTTAAAAAGGAAAAAAAAAAAAAGAAATAGTCTACATGCCAGAATAGCACATCCTGAAGTGGCCCATCATTAACCCCCTCAGCACTTTACCTGTACTTCCATCTTCACTTAATCAATTTATCCATTTTATTAGAAGACCAGAAGTGAATTCCACATGTTTCTCATTTCAGCCTTGAGGCTTATGCAGACCATGATTCAAGGTGTCCTCTCTCTTCTTAGGCCGCACACCCTTGTTTATCTGAGATCACTCAGATGATAGTTTTCTACTCTTCAATGGCCACAGTATATCAAGCTCCCTAAACTAACTAACATTGATTATGTACTTTATATCTGCATAGCACTTTATAGTGATTATCCAGGCAGGACCTCACAAAGCTCTTCTATAGTGGAGTCATAAATATTTATTCTTATTCTCATCATCTATGTGAGGAAACTAAGGCATAACTCCACTTGTTTTAAATTTTGATGAAAGTGCTTATAAAAGTAGAATCACACATTGGAATGAGAGGGGATTTGTCAAATCCTGTGTCCTAAGTTTTTGTTTAGAAAAAAAGAGTCACCATATCTGTAGCCCTCCTTTTTGATTATAAGAACAAAGCAGTTCAGCCTTCAGGAAATACTATCCTCTATAAGGCATATATATTCTATGTGTCTGAAATTGCAACCCATGAAATAGTTTTTGAGAGAAGATATAAAGAATGTGAAAATGTTTCCAGTTTTGGAATATCTTATATAAATTAAGCTTTAAGGATTCTAGAATTTAAAAACTTGAGTAGCACTTGTGACTTAGACTTCTTACACTTTCTGATTGAACATTTGCTTTCTTCCTTTGCTTCATAAATGAAATCATTATTTTCTAGGACTGAGTCACTTATTAAAACAGAGTAATACTCTTAATTTCTGCAGTAAAGACTACAACAATTTCTCTCAATGATGGTGAAGGTGTAGTGTTTATTAAAAGACCAGAGGTTACAAACATTAAAACCTAAATTCTAGTTTACTTTAAATGAAAGGGACCTCATTGGTCTAAAAAGGGACTTTAAGAAAAGATTTTTAAAGAACTATCAGAATATTTTTAATGAAAGAGAAAAATATAAAGGCATTTACTACATCATTCCAGTGATGGGCTTAAGTTTACAATTAGTGAAGCTTTCAATAAGCTGTTAAATTGTTTTGTAAGGAAAACATAGTAAAAGCAATTCCAATTTAGTTCAAATATGCTAAGAGAATGTATATCAATTTATCTCATATGTTTCAGGGAGCCTACAAGAGTAGCCAACCCATCAAAACGCATGGACCTCAGAATAATAGACATCTATTATATGAGCGCTGGGCACGCTGGGGAATGTGGTATAAGCATCAGCCCTTGGATTTAATCAGGTAATGTGGATGAATTGAGATTAGAGCTCTATTATGCTGTTTTGTCATTTTCATAGACTTGGAATTATGTCATTTACCCACCAAATCATCTGTATCATTCAGGATGGAGTCAGGAAAAAGAAGCCACTATAAGGTTTTTCAATAAAAGAAACTTAATTTAGGGATTTGGTTATACGGGGGGTGGGAAGGCTGAGAAATCAGGCAGGAATAGTGGGAAAACAGCAAAAAATTGCTAACAACCCTAAGGCTGGAGGGAAAATGGGATAGAGCATATTTCAGAGACCACCCTTTGGGCCCTTAGGCAGAAGCTCCACCATCCATGACTAGGACTGTCTGCAGAGAACTGAGTGTTGGAAGTGGAACCATGGAGAAGGCATGGCTACGCAGGAGGATGGCCAGGAAAGAAGGAAAGATCTTGTTTCCCCCTTCCTTCTATCTTTGACTCTTGGCTCAGCTTAACCAGGAGCAATTTATAATGGAACCTGTGTAATCTACTTCCATGTGAGAACAAACTAAAACAGGGAAAGGCAGAAAATGGATCTGAGAGCAAAGAGGAAAATGGCCAACATGGCATCTATGCATATACTTGTCTTTCAACAAAGATTTTGTGTGTATCTATTCTATTCCAGGAAGTATATTTCTAGTGAGTAACTGCTCTCAACTTGAATTAATTTTCAGATACTGTCACATTCATGATTTATTTAATTTTGGTGGAGGATAATACATTCTTTAAAAAAAAAATCAGGGAAATATGTATTAGAAAGGACTTAAGTTTCTAGCTAACTTTAATATTCTTAGAAAAAAGAGCATTCATAAGTTTATATATGTTAATATTTTTGAATTGTTTATGAATTATAAATATCAAGAATAACTCATAACTGTATCCCAGAAGAAAACTGATAGAACTGATAGAATAGAAGCGGTATCTGAAGAAAATTTAATAAACCAACTATATACATAAGTGTAAATAGTATCAAAGGACCAAATAGATGATGAGGATGAAACTTCCAGGGAGTAGCAAAAGCTGGATGTTGTTCTCAAACCTAAACTTAGAGGAACAAGGGGAAGAAATAGTTGTAGAACTGGGCAAAAACAGAAGAGGGGGATGCCAGACAGAAGCTATAGTCTCAGGAAGAAAGCAGCTCCAGGAAGACCATGCTCCAGGCAGGAGTAAGTCAGGATAATCAATACACCAATATCTTTTTGATCACACCCTGTAATCTTCTGCTGGTGGTACCTTCAGTTGGCCAAGAAGTCCTTCAGGAAACCAGAGGAAGGGAGAAGCATAAGTGATACATCACCTTCCAGTGATGAAGGTGAGCATCCTGGAGCACATAGCAGAAAGGAAAAGCTTAGCACATCGATCTGGATGTACAAATCTTAATATCCAGCACCAAACCATTTTTATTTCAAACATTAAGTACTTGGCCATATCCAAAATCAAGATGTTTTCATTATAATTCTGTCAATCACAATAAATTATCAGATTCTTATTTATGTAGGGGAAAGAATTGTTATTTTAGGGATATATGAGCACAGTGAGATGTGCTAGTTCACAGAACTATATTTATTAGGAACTAAAATGAAGTTGGTGTTTTCAAGAAAACATTTCAGCATCAATAATTCTCATATTTGTTGGACACATTGCCATTGCTGCTTCAGGTCGTGTCAGCAAGTGATAGAGTTATTTGGCTACTATTACCAACTATTTGGATATTGACATAGAAGGAAAATTTGCCTTATGAAAATCACATATTTTGTGTGCAAGTGGCTAAAGAAAGAGGGAGGAGATGAAGGACCCACCCAATTGAAGGCCATAAAGATTATAGATGGCATTTCAACACATTCCTTCTCTCTAGGAACGTGCTTATTACCAAAATATAAATCAGATCAAAAGAGAGTGACTACGGGTGAAGTGTAGTGGAGAGTGACATCAATAGCCACCCCCTATTCCTCCTTGCCTTGTCATGGTTTTTGAGATACCTCTAGAGATCCTAGAAGATGGTGAGTGGATACCAATACTCTGAACCAAGGGGGTTTTCATCAGCCTTCTTTGCCTGGAAATAGCTTCTCCGTCTCCTGAACCAGATCTAAAATCTACTATAACCTAGGTGATTAAACCTAGCTGGCAAATAATATTGTTGCTCTTCTGAACTTCAACAGTGTGTAATCTAAAAATCTCAGTATAATGCTGACTGTATAAGGGAGGGTTGTCTGTGCAATGCTCTATAGTCATTATTATGAAGGCATTCCATTACGTTAGCAATATGTGCTAAAACCCAACTCTACTTCACGGAGGAACACTTGTTAAAAGGAACAAATGGCTTTATTGAAATACTTGTTAATATAAGTTTTCCTCTGAAGTAGAACATTATCATTGTATGTGAATGGACCACTGATCTATGTCTCCCAGGAGGAATCCATGAAAAAACAAAAATTTGGATATTTGATACTTCATGGAGGATGACTCCGTTTCTATACCTGGTAGAATATAGAAGAATTTAATTGACATAATACAGAGAACAATAATGATTTTCAGAAAGGGAAGTCTTGTAAAGGGAAAAATAACAAGAGAATTTTCTTCTCAGCAAGAATCACTACCCGTTGCAATATTCCTAAGTGAACTGTAAAACACCGATTTTTAAAACTATTGCTGGGGCAAAACTGTGTTAAGTAGTCATTTTTATTTTTATTTATTTTATTTTTTAATGTTTTTTATTTATTTCTGTGAGAGAGAAAGAGACAGCGTAAGCAAGGGAGGGTCAGAGAGAGAGGGGACACAGATTCCAAAACAGGCTCCAGGCTCTGAGCTAGCTGTCAGCACAGAGTCCAATGCGGGGCTCGAACCCATGAACTGTGAGATCATGACCTGAGCCAAAGTTGGACGCTTAACCGACTGAACCACCCAGGTGCCCCTAAGTAGTCATTTTTAAAAGATAGAGGCCAAATAGTAGTAGAGAATTCAGAAAATATTATTTCTCACCAGAGCTTTAGAAACTGTGTAGCAATTAATACAGTCAGTAGACTTGGTGAAGAAAGAGCACTTGGGTAGTCATTAGAACCATCCTCTCCATCTTCCATTTCCATATAAACTATGTTCATCAGCTCAAGGGAAATAAAATACATTCATTTCCTTAGCTTCAATACTCCCTGTGGTGAGAGCTAGTGAAACAAGACACAGGTCCACTTTCAGGCTATTGCAGTCTATGAGGAGGAAGAAGGGAAGAGTGACAAGCAATTGTCTTAAAGTGTAAGTTTAGGACACTGGAATGTCAGTGAGGGCAGTATAGGAGCAAAATCAGGGCTAGTTGACCCAGGGTTGCAGTGGAAGTCAGGGAAAGCTTCTTGTAAGAAGTGATACAAACTGAAGAATGCCTACAGGCCAGGCAAGGTTAGAAGGTGAAATGTAATATTCCAAAGTCCAGGAACAGCATTAACCAAGGAAAGAAGCATGTGCTCCGGGAACCGCAAAGTTAACTTTGTTGTGGAAGGTGTAACATAATTGTGCAAATTGTGTCTAGCAGAAGGAAGTCTGTCCAAGGGAACAGATGGAGACTGAAATGGAATCTACTCTCAGCATCTACCTATAGGGGAGACTTTTTTTTTTATTTTCCTAATTCACACAAAAGCAGTTTGGTCTAGTACAGCTCTGTGTATGGAAATCAAAAAGAGATTCTACTAGGAGGATAGAGAAAGGCAAGAGATGACTTTTAAAGAAAGAGCTTTATGAGCCATAGTAAGAAATTCAACACAGAAAGAATACATTTAATAAAATTGCCCCTTATAATGACCATGTTTAAAGATAAACAGTATCACCATCATTGGGTTCATTAACAAGGGGTAATATTATGATACCCCACATGGAGGGGTGCCTGGGTGGCTCAGTCGGTTAAGCGTCCAACTTCAGCTCAGGTCATGATCTTGCAGTTTGTGGGTTTGAGCCCCGTGTTGGGATCTGTGCTGACAGCTCAGAGCCTGGAGCCTGCTTCAGATTCTGTGTCTCCCCTTCTCCCTGCCCCTCCCCTGCTCATATTCTATCTCTCTCTGTTTCTCAATATTAAATAAATGTTAAAAAAATTTTTTAAAAAGTTACCCCACTAGGAACTGAGACAGTATATTCATCAGAAATTCTGATGAGGTGTGACATCAGCCTTTGTAGTGTTGATTACATTGCCTTAGGCTAAGTGTTTGCTTTCTTGTTCAGGCTATACTTTGGTGAGAAGATTGGGCTATACTTTGCTTGGCTGGGATGGTATACTGGCATGCTGATTCCTGCAGCACTCGTTGGCTTGTGTGTTTTCTTCTATGGGATATTTACAATGAATGCAAGTCAAGTAAGGTAAGCTATTAACAGACTTATTAAAATGTGTTGGCCTCTATTCTGATTGGGCAAAAGCTTTATGATATACTGACTATAAAAAACAAGTCATTGTGCTACAATTTATTTGCTGGTTTTTTGAGGGGAGGGGAAAAGCACTATTTTTAAAAGGCCATTTCCGTATTTTTATATGCAAATTCTATTGGATGAGTTCTAAGACTGTTTCTCTTTATGCTAAATTTCTCTTGCCAGTACATCCCACATAATAATTCAACAATGCAATGATAGTCTTATATAATTTACATTTCTGTAGTATTTGGTAGTCTAGAATGCCCTTTCAATACGGTAGTAAATAATTAGAATAGTTACAATTCTTTAAACACTTACAATATACAAAGCTTCCTGTTAATGTTTGTTTTTTTTTTCTTTTGATAAGAGCTTCACTACCATCCTTAGAGGTTAATATTCCTTTTTGCAGCTGAGAAGCTTACATAGTTAGAGAATAAATAAATACATAAGTATCTGTAGCACATAATTCTAGCTGTAAGTAATCCTCTCTCGTGAGAACATAAAATCAGTTTGTAGTTTCTTCTTCTTCTCTATAAGAACAAATATATATATATTAGTGTCAACTGAAGGTATCAAAAGACAGTAGTGAAATAAGGTTTCACAAAAATCAAGACTTTATCAGAATGGTGATTTTTCTGTTAAAGTTGAAATGACTCAAAGTTTGAGTAGAGACATAATACATTATTATTCAGCAGAGATAAGACTCACGTCAGCATTAAAGAATCCTCTTAACAGTGTGTTCTATTTAACATATACAAGGATATCATCAAGTTCAGGCTTGTATGGTACAATTCAAAATACGAAAATCATTTTATCATTTTGTTCTCCTTTGGTCCATCTTTTAACCATGGCCTTGCTCTTGGGTAGTAATCATGACAGTTAATAGATCATAAAAATGCATTTCCTTGAATTTTCTCTAAATAAATGAATATATATGTAATATTTACATATAAATAATATATTATGTATGTAATATATATGTGTAATATGCATATGTATGTGTGTAACAATTTGCCCACAAACAAA
Organism: Crocuta crocuta; assembly: GCF_008692635.1. NCBI lineage: Eukaryota > Metazoa > Chordata > Mammalia > Carnivora > Hyaenidae > Crocuta > Crocuta crocuta. Next base: position 1,258,576 of record NW_027529549.1, read on the forward strand.
ATATATATATATTATGTACATAATATATAATGTAATAATATTATGTATATTATATATATATGTAATATGCATATGTAATTGTATAACAATTTGCCTAAAAACAAAATACAATAAAACCTTGATTTGTAAGCATAATTCATTCTGGAAACATGCTTATAATCCAAAGCACTCATATATCAAAGTGAATTTTCAAGAATCATTGCCTTAATTGTGATCATGTGATCTTTGGCATCATGTACTATTTATATTGCTAGGTATCGCTCATTTATCAAGTTAAGATTTATTAGTAATGTTTGCTTGTCTTGGGGAACACTCGCAGAACAAGTTACTTGCAATCCCAGATTTTACTACTTTCATTGTCCTAGAGTTAAATCTAGTTCCATAACCAACTTCCTTGATTTGGTATCTCAGTGTCCCCTTGCTCTCCATGAAGGCCAGATATTAACTAGTTTGAACACAAAGAAACACTTACTATTTAAAAACAGTTAATCTAGTCATATGTTTATTTCAGAGTTTTGCAAATTCACTACCAGTATGGAAGGCAGCATCTTCCAAAGCAAATATGTGCCCAGTGGAAACATCCATCCCTGTTTCGGCATATCTCTGTGTGCTGTTGAATCAATAACCTCTGAGGCTAAGAAAACAGGTTGTGATTTGAAGTTATAGTGTCTTGAAAAGAAAAACACTTTTTTTTTTTTACTACTTTTCTATTCTGTTTCTATGAATTTGGCTTTTTTAAAGATTCACATATGAAGTGATACCATGCAATATTTTTCTTCCTCTGGCTTATCTCACTTAGTGTAATTCCCTCAAGGTCCATCCATGTTGTCACAAATGGCAACATTTCTTTTTTTCTCATGGCTGAATATTCCATTATGTACTATACCACATCTTCTTTATCCATCGATCCATTGATAGGCACTTAGGTTGTTTACATATCTTAGCTATTGTAAGTATTGCTGCAATGAACGTAGGAATGCAGATATCTCTCCAAGATCTTATTTTCATTTCCTATAATATTTATGTTTATATTTATATTTATTTAATTCAAAGTGGGATTCCTGGATCATATGGGAGTTTTATTTTTATTTTTTTATTTTTTATTTTTTGGGGGGAGTTTCATTTTTAATATTTTGAGGAACCTACATATTGTTTTCCATAATGGCTTACCAACTTATATTCCCATCAGCAATGCTTTGATTATAGGCATTCTAACAGGTGTGAGGTGATACCTCATTGTGGCTTTGATTTGGATTACCCTGATGATTAATGATAGTAAGTTACCTTTTCACATATCTGTTGATTTGTATATCTTCTTTGAAAAAAAAAAAACTCTTCAGTTTCTCTGCCCATTTTTTAAATCAGATTGCTTTTTGTTTGTTTGTTTGCTATTGAATTCTATGAGTTCTTTATATACTTTGGATATTAACCCCTCACCAGATATATGTTTTGTAAATATTTTCTCCCATTCTGTAGGTTGCCTATTTGTTTTGTTGGTTTTCCTTGACATGCAGAAGCTTTTTAGTTTGATGTAGTCCATTCCACTTGTTCATTTTTGCTTTGGTTGCCTTTGCTTTTGGTGTCAAATACTAAAAATTACTGACAAGACCAATTTCAAAAGTTTACCCCCTATGTTTTCTTCTAGGAGTTTTATAGTTTCAGGACCTACATTTAAGTCTATAATCTATTCTGAGTTAATTTTTACATATAGTGTAAGATAAGGGTTCAGTTTCATTCTTTTCATGTGAATATCCAGTTTTTCCAACACCATCTAGTTTCTTCGAAACTATCCTTTTTCCATTATATATTTTGGCCCCTAGGTTGAAAATTGACCACATATACATGGGTTTATTTCTGGGTTCTGTTCCATATATCAATATGTTCCATTGATAAATGTGTCTATTCTTATGCCAATACCTTAAGTTTTGATTACTATAGCTTTAAAATATTATATGAAACCAGGAGATGTCATGCCTTCCATTTTGTTCTTCTTTCTCAAGATTGCTTTGCCTATTTGGGGTTTTTCATGTTCCATACAAGTTTTAGGATTGCTTTTTCTGTTTCTGTGAAAATACCATTGAACTTTGATAGAGATTGTGTTGAATCTGTAGAATTCTTTGTGTAGTATGGACATTTCAATATTAATTCTTCCAATCCATGAGCACAAAATATCTTTCTATTTTTTTGTGTGTCTTTTTCAATTTTTTTTCACCAGTGTCTTAGTTTTCAGTGTGTAGATCTTTCACCTCCTTAGTTAAATTCAGCCCTAATTACTTCATTCTTTTTGGTGCATTTGTAAATGGGATTATTTTCTTAATTTCTCTTTTTGATAGTTTATCCCTGCGATATAGAAATGCAACTGATAATTGAATATTGATTTTGTATTCTGCAACTTTATTGAATTCATTTATTAGTTCTAATAGTATTTTTGGTAGAGCTCTTGGGGTTTTAGAAAACCACTCTTTTAAGATGAATGGATGAAGACATAAAATGATTCTCAGATGGTTAGCTATTATTCAGATTGGTTCTATGGAGAACATATTCACAAGTTTTACCATGTGTGGTAGATTCTCCTCCACCCCTGCAAAGCTGAAAATTAGCAAAACAATGAAAGGAATAGATTTGCTCTTCCTATTGATTTATGTACCAACAGAGTAAATTAGACCCTTTGTATATAAGTACCTTTAGTACAAGGAGTGTTTTAAAAGGCAATAGCAAACTCTTTTCTTCAGCGCTTTATGGTATTCTATTACCGCTACTCTGTCACACTATAATTAACATCTTGTCAGACTTTCTATTCTAAACCAAGTTAAGCATCACTGAATATCTTGACTTTCAAAATTTCATGGGACTGAAATTTTCTATTCAAGGTGTCAGACATGGTTAAGTCGTAGGTGTTATGGCAAGTCAGAGGAGGACACGGGGATTTTATTTGGTGTTGCATTGTTTTCATATTATTCTATTAAGCTCTTTATTTTTTATTACAAGGTAACAAAATGTTAAAAAGCTGAAGATTGGGTTTGATTTATTACATTTCTACCATGTACATTTATATAAACTATGGTCATATTGCTTAATTGTTCTGTAGCTCATTGTAAATTAGGTAGCAATCAATTTGTAGATTACTTATTGTATGTATATGTACATGTGTCTATTTATATTTGTTCATTGGCCTTACCTAACCAGCTATTGTCAGATTTTTGCCTGGTAGAATATCAGGCATATCATAGGAATATGAAAATGAACAAGCAGGCAGATAAAATAGTTTTTCAGGTCCAGAACAAAGAGCAGAAACCCCAACTTTCTGGTCCCTTCTTTCCTCTTTGGCATTAGAACTCACTGAGAAATTTATGTGGTTTTCTGGTATCAGACCAGCCTTTCAAAAACAGTTGGGTACTAAAGGACCTCTTGACCCTCTCCTGACAACATCCTTAACAATGAGATTCTATTTATCTAGTGCCTATGATGTGCCATGCACATCCTATGTAATATGTACATATCCCTTATGTAATATCACAGCTAGATATTATTTTCATCTAGAGATGAAGAAACAGATCCTCAGAGAGGTTAGTGACTTGGTCAGGAGAATGTATATAGTATGTGGTCAGCTAAGTTTTAAACCTTTACTGGATTTTTTCTTAATTGTGGTAAGAACACTTAACATTAGATTTACCCTCTTCACAAAATTTTAAGTGCACTTTACAGTATTATTAACTCTAGGCACAATGTTGTACAGCAAATCTCTGGAACTTATTTGTCTTCTATAACTGAAGCTTTACATCTGTTGAACAGCAATTCCTCAGTTCCTCCTCTCCTACCCTTTGGCAACTACGATTCTGTTCTGTTTCTCTGAGTTTGACTGTTTTAAATCCTTAATATATGTGAAATCATGCAATATTTGTCCTGGGGATGGCTTATTTCACTTAGCATAATGTCCTCCAGGTTTATTCATGTCATTGCATATGCAGGATTTCCTTCTTTTTTTTAGGCTGAATAATAGTCTATGTTGTGTTTATACTGCATTTTCTTTATTCATTCCTTTGTCAATGGACACTTGGGTTATTTTCATATCTTGGCTATTGTGAATAATGTTGCAGGGAACATAGGAGTACAGGTATCTCTTCTAGATCCGAGTTTCAGTTCTCTTAGATATATACCCAGAAGTGGGATTGCTGGATCATATAGTAGCTCTATATTTAAGTTTTTGAGGAAGGTCCATATTGTTTTCTATTGGGGCTGCACCATTTTACAGTCCCACCAACAATTTGGTGCAAATATTCCAAAACCTCCACATCTTTGCCAACACATGTATCTTTGTTTTATTTTGTTTGGTAATAGTGATCCTAACAGCTTTGGGGTAGTATCTTGTGATTTGATTTGCTTTTTCTCAATAATTGTTTCTGATTCTAAAATCCATGTTTTACTCATGCTTCTTCTATACTGCCTTCCCTTAACGTATTTTTACATTTTCACTTCCCTCAAAATGGGTAAGTGTCATGTTTACAGGATCACAGGAAGGCCAGGGAGTGGGTCCAGACATCCACCCCCCAAAAAGACAAATTGCTCCCTTCTCCTGCTATCTTAAGTTGGTGGTAATTATTATTTCCTTCAAATCAGCCCTTGATGTATATCTCACAATAGATGTAAAGCATAAGAAAGCCACAATTCAAGCAGTGGTTTCTGTTAATCAGGCTGTGCAGGAGAAATGAAGAAACCCTCATGCTGTGCACTCTCCCTCCCTCTAGCGGTTAACTAAAGTCAAAGAAATTTGTGCTCGTGTTAAACTCCTTATTTCAGGCTAAAAAATATGTTGTCAAAAATTGCTTATTTTTTAATGTTACATATCAAGTTAAACTTTGAAAAACTTAAAATGAATTTAACAATTCTGGAATTAAAAATAGGGCTCAGTCTGACAGTTTGGGATTCTAGACATGATGTTTTGATAGATTTGTGCTTTTCTTTGATCATTTGGAAAGTGGGAAGAATGATGTGGTATAAACTTCTAATACTTTTTAGTATGGGATTTCAATGCAGGACACATCCTGTTATTCTTGAAACACAATGAATTTTGAAGTTTTAATTTCTTTTGAAATTTCCTTTGAAAATTTCTTTCAAGGACTGTTTTAATTCTACTTGTTCCTACAAATTAGCAGCATTGCTAAAAAGACGTATCATCTTTTTTCCTTTGGTCTTTTAATATGTATGTTTTACCTGTTTTACTTCACATAGACATCTAGATTACTAGCAAGATGGTGTGTATGAAAGGAGGAGAATTATTGTATTTCCTAGACCTGTAACACTATCATCATCAATAATAAACTGGTTTTATAAGAAAGTTATTTATTTTATTTTTTATCAGACATTTTATTCAAGTACAGTTAACATACAGTGTAATATTCATTTCAGGTGTACAATATAATGATTCAACAATTCTGTGCATTTGGGCATGCCATTCCCATCATCAGAAGTGTACTCAATTCCCTTCACTGGAAAGTTAGTTTTAAAATGAAATAAACATTTCTCTTTGAGATATGTTGTAGTTGATGGAAAACTGGACCTAGAATCACAAAAACCTAAATTTGGTTCCCTGAAGTACCTCTTTTTAGCTGTACGACCTTGAGCAAATTACTTAAATTGAATATCAGTTTCCTCTCACTTGTGGAGATAATTAACCATTGCAGAAGATTGAAGTGAGGACCAGACTTAACGGACATGAACCCACCTTTGCCCACTATAAAGCATTGTATTACTATATAGTATTGTTACTTACTATTTATTCGTACTCTGGAGTGAGATTTTATACATCCAGTATTCGAAATACATTGTTTTTTGCTTCGTTTGAATGTACATTTTTGAAAACAGTAAATTGTGCTATAAACACTGCCAATTAAACCTTTATATTTTTTTTAATGTTTTATTTATTTCTAGGAGAGAGAGAGAGAGACAGCGTGAGCAGGGGAGGGTCAGAGAGAGAGAGTGTCACAGACTGAAACAGGCTCCAGGCTCTGAGCCGGCAGTCAGCACAGAGCCCGACACGGGGCTCGAAGCCACGAACCGCGAGATCATGACCTAAGCGAAAGTCGGACGCTTAACTGACTAAGCCACCCAGGCGCCCCCAATTAAACCTTTATTAACAGTTGCATTTCCAGACTTATTGTCAAAAGCCTTTAAATTACTTTCAACATTTCCAGAGCAGATTTAATTAAAGATAATTTATTTAGAGGCTACTAAGTGGGAAAGGACCACTTCTGACAGATAAAAGCACAAAACATTTTAAAAATAGGTTGTGTGAACAGTCAGGTTGAGAGGCTTTTGAGAAATTGTTACTGGTGCTCTACTCCTATCACAAGTCATCTATCATGGATGCTGAGATCTTTCAAAGGTAGTGGGCATAAAACTGAAGAGACAAATATTATCGAATTATATTCTAATAGAAAATATAATGTTTCAGTAAATAAAGACTATGTCATATCATCATGACTGTATGTCAAGACACCACACACCAAAAATTAACTCCCTCAAATTTCCAGTGAACATGATGCCCCTATTGACTGGAGACTGAGTTATGAATTTGTGTGACTTACGGATGCTGTTCATCTCGGTGGTTCTAAGGCGTGAGATCCAGGAGAAAGATTTGATTTTAGCTCAGCCACTTCCAAGCTGTGAGATTGACTAAAACTCCCTTAGGTGTTCCTCACAGGATTACCCTCATTGCCATGAAATCACATGTAACTGTACTTGTAACAAAGCCCCACAAGTGTCTCACAAGTGTCAAATATGGCCTACTATCATTACAGTATCCTGGCAGAGACTTCTAAAAGTGAAGAACCAAAGAAAAAAAAAAAAAAAAGAAATCTCTGTATCACATCACAATACCCTAAAAATTTGAGTTGTAGACACACTTTCTTGCTTACCTGTCCACCACTCCCACTCTCCGTGGCATCATTTCCTTTCTGTCTTGCTGCTTCCCACAGGACTAGCCAGAGGGGCTAAGCACCTTCTTAAACTTGGAGGTTCATGCTTTCTCTCTCTTCTTTGGTTTCTCAAGCCAAGAAATTTGCAAGGCCACTGAAGTCTTCATGTGCCCTCTCTGTGACAAGAATTGCTCACTGCAGAGACTCAACGAAAGCTGTATCTATGCCAAGGTGAGTGTGGACCCTCACCTTCTCCTTCCTGAGCTCTACTTTTTCTCAGAAGCAGGTAGTAGGAAGTGAAGACTGAATAGATCATTTGGCATCAATTATAAAATGAGTATATTTATATTTGAATATTTTAATCTTTGTGTTTATAACTGATTATTGTCATAATGGACATAAACTTCCACTTGGAATGACATCTAGATTCTTTTTTAGAAGATGATTATTTCTCTTGCTAATGATTAAATTTCTATCATCCATGAATACTCATTATAATACTTTTAATTTTAGGGGTACCTGGGGGGGCTCAGTCAATTGAGTGTCCAACTCTTGATTTCAGCTCAGGTCATGATCCCAGGGTTATAGGATTGAGCCCTGAACTTAAGATTTTCTCTGTTCCTCTGCCCCACTCCCCAGCTTGTGCACACTCTCTCTCTAAATAAAAATAAAAACAAAAAGTCCAATACTTTTACAGAAGAAAAGAAACAACATACTAAAAATTCTCAAGTTGCTGCCTATTAGGATAACCTAAAGGGGTTTTTAAACTTCTGAAGCTCAAGCCAAACCCCAGAGCAATTAATTAAATCAGTACCTTTGGGTTTGGGACATAGACATCAGTCTATTTTAAAACTTCCCAGATGATTCCCACGAGCATACAAGTTTGAGAAACTGAATTTTACAATGATTATTGTTTATCTGTGAAAGTTTTATTGAAGTATAATTAACATATAATAATATGTACACATATAAAGTATATAAATTGATACATTTTGACGTTACATATGCATCTGTGAAACCCTCACCCAAGCAAGGTAATGAACATATAATTACTTCCAAAAGTTTCCTCCTGGCCTCTTATAATCTCTGCCTCCCTCTCCTCCCCAGTTCCACCCCCTGTTCCCAGGCAACCAACTGCTTTCTGTCTTTATAGAAAAGTTTGTATTTTCTAGACTCTTATGTAAATGGAATCATACAGTGTGTGGTTTCTTTCTGGTTCTTTTGCACAGTTATTCTGAGATTCAACCATGTTGTAACATTTATCAGGAGATCATTTCTTTTTATTGCTGAGGAGTATTGCATTACACAGCTATGCCAGAGTGTGTCTATCTGTTTATCTATTAATGGACTCGTGGGTTGTTTTGAATTACCATTTTACATAAAGCTGCTCTGAACATTCATCTACAAATATCCATATAGGCACTGTTATTTCTCTTGGGTAAACACCTAGGAGTAAAATGACTAGATTATATAATAGATGGATGTTCAGCCTTCCAAGAAACTTCCAAAATGTTTTCCAAGCATTTATACCATTTTACATTTCTATCCACAGTATATGAGAATTCCAGTTTTCCATATAATCACTAATCCTCAGGATGGCCAGTCTTTTTTATTCTAAGTATTCTAACAGATGTATAGAGATATTGTAGTTTAGTTGCTTGGAAATAATTTGGACCTTTTTTAAAATTTTATTTATTTTGAGAAAGAGAGAAAGAAAGAGAGCATGAGCAGGAGAGGGACAGGGAGGAGGAGAGAGAATCCCAAGCAGGCTCTGTGCTGTCAGTATAGAGCCCAATGCAAGGCTCTGTCCCATGAACGCAGAAGATATGACCTGAGCTAAAATCAAGAGTCAGATTCTCAATCAGCTGAGCCACCCAGATGCTCCAGGTCTTGCTTTTAAGATTTGTGAGGTAGGTTCCTAGCAGTACTATAACTAGCACAAAATTTTCCCCACAATGAAAGCAAGATCTGTCTGTGTACTGTACCAAATCACTGCAAATAAAGGATTTCTGGCTGGTGGGAATGGGCTCACTAATAAGCCTTTAAGGATTCCTTACAGACATGCTCTCTGGGCACTGTCTTGGGTGCCCATAACTGCACCCTGCATACCATCTCCGTGTAGTAATCTGAGGCAGTTGTAATGCTCACCTCACATGTTTTCCTCCTCTCAGGGATCACTGATGGCCCTTCATGCCTAATATCCACTGTCTTGAAATCTGTTGCTTATGTATTTTGTGCATTTTTTGTTGTTTCCAAAATGGGGGTAAAATCAATTTCTGTTACTCCATTTTGTTCAGAGTAGAGGTCTCTATACAATTAAGTTGATGAGGCAGGATGTAAAATCAGAAGTCACTCGATATCCGTCTATAAGACCAAACCTAGTAAAATTAGTTTCTGGATTATTCATTGTGAATACAAGGCTTGGGAAAAATCAGTTTTATTTATAGTTTAATTTTAAAAATTGTTCTTGGTTTTTAATTAATTTAAGTGTTCCACAAAGATGCCTTGTTTGCGGAAGCATTTTCTGAATACTTTTTGCAAAAACCAAATATTTAAGTTATTAGATGTAGAGATACCTGTCCTCCTAGCCATGCATTTCAAGGACATATGCCAGCCTTAGGGAGACCAACAAATCCATATATATGTTACTTCTACTTTTACTTGGACAGATTTAATAAAGCACACTAGCATTATCTGAACACTAAAAATAAGAAACACCCCCAATGGCAGAGTGATAAAGCAAAGAAACTGTCAAAGGAAACACTAAATATAGGAGGCTTTTGTCATTATGCAATATTAGTAGAAAAGGGTATGTATAGGGACAGGTATGACTAATAAAGAACTCAGTTAATAACTATTATAAGGAAGGTGGAAAAGTTACCTTGCAGAGAAGAATATTGTGTTCTGGAACAATGCAAGAAATAAACCCCACCAGGAAGGAATATGTAATATGTATTATATTTGTTCCTCTGGCTAAGATAAAATGTAGCTACTTGTTTTATTCCTTAAAAATAAGAATTACTATTCTTTCACTGATGGAAATAACATTCTTTTAAAATATCAGTTTATAAACTTAAACATCTAGAACTTATTTGAAAGGAAGTGTCATAAATAAAGGAACAGATTATTACCAAAGAAACAGGCCAGCCAATCTAGGATCATCTAACCACGTCTTCTAGAAACTTGCTAATTCCTTGTGGAGTCATTCACCACTTGTGATAAGTAACAGGAAATTAAATCTGTCAGATTTTCTGGAAAAGTATGTGTGTGTGCATGTAATTATTTTAATTATTTAAAAGATGTGTTTCATGAAACAAAATTGTTCCCATCATGTGGTAAAAATTTTAAGTACATTAACATTTTATTTGATGACTGTTTTACATTTTAATCCTTAAAAGTATGAGAATTAAGAAAATTTTGCAATTAAGTAATTCAGTGATGTTTGCACAAGTCATTTAAAAGCACCTAACACCACAATGTCAGTTCACATTATGCTAGGGTTTCTCATTTAAGGTGAAATCATTAGACAAAAGAGTTCTGCATTGATTTCTCATATAATTTTAAAAGTATCTCAACACTTGAGGTGAACCTTGCTCATAATAGTTATTAGTTTCTGTTTTTTTTAACCTACTCAGTAAACTTTTGCTCAATACCAAGTATGAGCTCAGACCATACACTGATATTGAGGCTACAATAGAAAGAGATCAGAGCATTTTTCCTTTAAGAAACTTTATGGAAAAGTTGCTATATGAATCACATAGGACATTTGTTTAAAAGTAGAGTCTTGGGCCCCAAGTCTTAAAATTCAGAATCGATTGGTTGAGGGTAAGGTTTAGAATCCCGCATGTTAACAAGCTCCTTAGGTGATTTCTAGAACCACATTTAACAAAGATATTGCCCTAAATAATAATGGGTCAGGAACAGAGAGGGTGTTGGTGTGGACTACTGATGTCCCCATGTGTGTTGCAGCTTGTAATCAGGTGCTGTGGACAAAGGCAGTTACACAGATTTTCCCTGTCTGAGAATGAAGGACTGAGGAAGTGAGAGAGGACTGAACTCCAGGCTAAATGCCACCTCCTTGCTCCTCTTTGTATGGAATAGCCTGGTTGGCAAGGTTGAGTCTGCCCAAGAAGTGCCTTGTTCTCCTTGGCCCACAGCGGCTTTAATGGAGCATCTGCGGCAGTTTCCAGAGGCTTATGCTAATCTGAACCCATCAAACAATTAGAGAGACAGACCCAGCAACTACCGTAGAAGGGCCATAGACTGTAAGCTTCCAACCTAGTAAGAAATTTACCTTTTTTTAACAATACCCACATTTAATGGTTTCTCACCATACTCACCTCTCCAAGAGAAATCAGATGTCAAAGACAACGGAGAATTTGTGCTTCAACACAGTTTCGTTTGAGGTTCAGTTTGCTTCTGTCTTTATATATTATTCCTATTCACATCAACAATGTTGAATAAAATGCTTGTCCATAGGTCCCCCTATGCATAAAGGGGAGCTGTTTTTCTCATAAAATAAGTCATTGCACGCATACACTAATAGATAGGACAAACTTCCTTTGGTTTTGGAAAAGTCTATTCTGCTTTGGGATTTTTTTTTTAAATTTCATCTGGAATTTTCTTTCATAGCGCAAGGATCCCTTTCCTGTTGAACAGAAGGCCTCTTCCCCCTTTATTCTCTTGCCAAACACACGTTGAGCCTGAGCCATCCATGCTATGTTTTACTCTTTCTTCTCCCTGCTCCCCGTTTTCATTCACCAGCTCATATCAACACCCTCAATGTAACCCTTAGCACCTCAAGCCATAACTGCAGGCATCAAATTGCTCTTCTTGTGTCTGTGGCCCCCCACATTGTAATGCATCCCACCTGTGATATCTTAGTGTCTCTCACACAAGGATTTTATACTTTTATACTCCTCCTTAGGGCAGCTTCTCAAGTTTTCCATTAACTCCCATTTTAGCTTTATCTTCCCTTGCATTCTTGGAATCTCATATTACATGAGTATCACATGCATACCTCTCTGTGCCTCATGGATGTATTTCTAGAACATTCGTGTTTAATTTATGGAGTAAAAAAAGGGGGAGCTGAAAGATTTGTAAACCAACTTGGAAGAAATAAAATGAAAAACGTTTTTAAAGAAAATATTTCATAAACTATGACAAATCATATTCATACCACACAATTATTGGTAAGCATGGCTCTTCATTTGCCCGTTTTCTAAGAGGACTGCTCTTTCTGGAGCAGGGGAGAGCCAGCATTCCTTAGGGACCTTTAAGTCCCCATGTGTAAAGTCTCTGTTCTCACACTCTAAGAGACTGTTTCCTGCACTAAGTCTCTTATAAAGGAAAGCAGACAGCTGTTCAGCTGCTTGGCAACAGCAGGTGTCTCCGCGGGATGCCTTTGGAAACAGAAACGCTGGATTCCCCCCCTGGGTGTAATTTTATGAGCTCTGTAGGAGAATTTCTTTATGGCCCTTTTCTCTCCTGTACATAATATATAGTGATGACTGCTCTGAAAACCAATTCTCATAATATTTTTAGAACTCCCAAGTCTCAACAATCATAGAAGTTCAGGGCCATCCAGGATATCTTGCACCTATCCACAAACCTTTGAAAGGAGCACATGTGTTGTATAAATATATTTCCAGTACCATTATATTACAGGAAAATACACCCTACCTTTATCTGTTTTACATACTGTTTTGCAGTGTGTTCCAGATGTTATAATTAAAATAAACATTAGTATTGTTTTAATGCCCCCACTGACCAGTCTCTAGACTGTAGACTGAGCAAAAAAACCATCATTCTATTCCTACTTCCCTTATAATAGTGTTTTTTAGTCCCTAATTGGCCTTTCTTTCCTGTGTGGATAGTATCCCTCTTTTCCCTATAGTTTCTATAATATTTATATGACTGTCAAACATATATTGCCTTGACTATATTGTTTTAATTTCCCTCACTATATAGAATATAAATATAGTGAGGGCATTATACAAATGAAAAGAAGCAATGGTAAGTTGAATTCACAATTTATTAAAATCAAACAATCTTTACAATCCTGAATATTATATTCAGTAGCATCATACAACCACGCATTTTTCTTTATAAAAATTCGGATAATGTCTGATTCAAAAACACTTGGACTATATCCTAAATGTTAAGTGACATATGAAACTTCTTAAAAAAAAAAAAAAAAAAAGACAAACTCGTAGCCACTGTTGGACCCATGGCACATTCTGAAAGATGTCAGAAAGTAGGGATAGCACTGTGATACTTTCCACTGAATGATTTGGCTCATGGGTGGAATTCTTCATTTTGCAACTTCCTCATTCCTGGAAGTTTTTCTGACAGGAAGTGCAGCTAGGTATGCACCACTGAAAAGCTAACTTTACCTTGACTATCTATGGCCCACAAATACTTCCTCAGGGCACAAGAGCCACTTTTAAGCAGAAATTGAAGGTGAAGTCCAAAGGAAATAGAAAGGAAGAAAGAAGAAAGGAGGGGAGGGGGAAATGCTGACCCCTCACCTCTCCCCAAAGAGAAAATCATATGAAACAGTTGCAGAACCCATGAAAGAATCTCATACCTCATATTTACAAATCATAAAATAATGTGATTACTTTTTTAAAAAATCATAGAATCTAAATGTAGACAGAAATCACTAGATTATTATGATCAATATGTGACTAATATTTGTGCTTTGTTTTCCATTAAGGTGACATATTTGTTTGATAATGGAGGAACAGTCTTCTTTGCTATTTTTATGGCAATATGGGGTAAGTAGGTTTTTCTGTTACTTAATTCCTGGTCCTCATTTTCTGAGGCTGCTGCTGCTGTGTTTCTTCACACACTGTGTTTCTGCATGCACCCATATGTCAATTTAACAATGAAATCTCTCGATTTGTTTGCCCTCTTCACATATTCATTGCTTCTTGGGACTTTAACTCTTGATCTGATCCTTTAGTCCCTAAAACCTCAACCTTCCTATATTGAGTGCATTTTTTTCTTGCCGAAAGCAGGTGGTAATAAAGAACAAACTGAAACATATGACTGAAAGATGTCATATGAATCCAAATGACACTTCTTCTATTTCTGCTTGTAAAAGTGATGCTCAGAAGTTTTTGTTTGCATATTTCCATTCATCTATTTTTAAACCTTAGACTTTTACACTTAGAGATCCTGAATCTATTCCATTTATGGAATCAATCAAGCAATGATACCGAATACATAATAAATCTTGCTCTTATTTAACATCTTAAAGCTGTAAATAATATGTACAAATATATGCTTTGGCTGACTTTATTCTTCATGTTTCTCATTGAGTCTTTAAAGCACCTGATTAATTGAGGCCTAAAATCAATCAGACAGGTTAGCATTTCCCACTCTTTGAAGAGAAATGATTCTTTTCCTGGTTAGGGCCAGTTTTCCAACCATGGCCCTGTTGAAGGCAAAGTCATTGTCAACTTGGCAACTCAAGGGGCTTACCATGGATGTGCTGATATAGGAAAGTTAAATGTACTAGAGAACAAATCTCTCACTCCTATTACTCTACTAACTTACTTGAATTTCCCAGAAACAGAAACTCTGTATAGTCTCTCTCTCTTGTAAGTCAAAATTAAAAATAAATTACTCTTCCAGTGTTCCTTGAAGAGAGTGCCAATCTTGATGCATGGCATTAGAAATATAGGGTTAATTAACTTAATCAGGCAGGGCAATCAATGTGAAACTCTTTAGTATCACCTGATTCCCACAAACATTTCCTACTAAGAATACCATAAACCAAAATACAAATTAAGGTTACTCAATAGATGGCTCAGCACAGCCAAAAATGGTAAGAAAGGAAACCTTTTAGATTATCCTCTGTTTCTGCTATGAGTCTCTTGTTTTATGGTTGTTTTTGGCATGGGCCATGACAGTGATCTTGCTTCAGCTTTTGGAAGATGGGTTTGTGAAAAAACTACGATGTAGGTGATCATTTTCCATCAGAAGCCTTTTCCTCTTGGTTTTATACCGAGGTGCGAAGTTGAGGTATGTCATCCATAGGAATGCCGTCACGTGCATTTTCTCGGCCTGCTGGCATAGATGAATCATTCATAGTTGAGTTGTAATAACTAGAATTCCCAAAACTTGCATCATAAGGTTCCGGTGCATTGTCTAATCGCAGAACTAAAAAGTAACCAAAAATAATTATTTTATGGTAACAGTCTGGAAGATGCATGCTCAGGCATCTGCTGGACTGTAGGAATTGTTCTAGATGAGTAAGTTAAGTACCTCTGTTATATGGGCTTTTCAGATACTAGGTTTGAAATTTAAATAAGTACATATTTTTCAATATACGTTTCTAAGACTAAAAGAACAGTTTAACCCATAATTTTACTCCTGGTGGACCAAAAGTAAAGGAAATAAAGGAGAGATTGCAACAAAAGGAGAGCAATACTTTTCATGAAGAAGTATAGGCAGATGTCTCGTTGATTTTTGAATCTTGTGAATTTAGAGCTTTGTCAACATGTTCAGAATTTTTACTGCTGGTGCAAGAAATATTTTTTAAAAAGTGAAGAGCATTAATTTTAAATCAATGATTTTAAAATGATTTAATTTTAATCATGATTTTACTAAGTGCCTCAACATTTTTATGGTTGAACCAGGGAAGATGGAGACAGAAGAAGACTATCTGTAAAAGCTTATGTTTCTTTGTGATAGATCCTAGTTACCATGCACTGACATTTTCTGATTAATGTTATGAGATTATTTTTTACTTTTTCAATGTACAGCCAATTATTATTGTCTTAATTATTTCAGTTTTTCAAAGAGAACTTGGCATGCACTAGGTATCTTTAAATATTAAAGCAGTGACTAATTTCTAATTATATTAGTGATCTCATTATTCATTTAGGTAGTCTCATATACTAGCTATTCTTTAAGCCATCTGTTTACAAACTGGATTCCCAAGAACCTTAGGGATTTGGGGGAGCTTTCTTGAAGGAGTAAAACCAGTGATATGATTGAGTTATTCCCCTGTGTCTCAATCATGTCTTAAATTGTATCAGTGTGATACACTTGAACTTTTGCTTGTGATTACAGATAAAGAAAAGATTCTGGTGTTAAAAAAAAAAGAGATTGGATACCCCTATTGTTTGAAATCCTATCCTTTAATTTGGAAAAATGCCACTTTTTATTTTATATGGGTTGCTAGAAACCCCCAAAATAGAATTAAATTAAATTTTCAATTAATGGATGTGCTTCTGAAGATGAATAATATGTCAGTCATGATCTGAACTTATTAAAAATCAACAAGACTTTCTCAACAGGATGTACCAGGGACATTTAACTATTTTTTTTATGATGACAAGCATCCCTTATGTAAACCAGAAAACAATATTTTTTCTTGAAGTATTAAGAAAATGAATCAATTATTTGAAGTTATTTCATTTCTGTTCTTATTAGTATTATGGCATTAAGAACAAATTCACTGCTTCATTCTTAGCAGATACATTTCTTTTTCATAGATGCTATTGTTGGTCTTTTCTTTCACATGAGTGAAAAATTCCTGAATTACTGTGACTTTATGTACCCAAATATACAACTCTTTATAGATTCTGTTTTAGAGACTTATTCTAATTTGGAGTTCTTCTAAAGTTTACACAGATACAGTAGCCTTAATCAATTATTTTAATAAGTCATTGTTCAGGGGCACCTGGGTGGCTCAGTCTATTGAGTGTCTTGACTCTTGATTTCCGCTCAGGTCATAAGATCAAGCCTTGTGTCAGGCTCCTCACTGAGTGTGGAGCCTGCTTGAGATCCTCTCTCTCTCTTTCTCTCACTCTCTTTCTCTCTCTGTCTCTTCATCTGTCTTCCCCCTACCCACCTCTCTTAGAAAAAAAATAAAAAGAATAAGTCCTTGTTCAAATTACTGCTGCTAAGAGATCTAACAATGGCAAAGAATGGCTTTGCAGTTACTTGCTAACCACATTGGCCAGTTTTTCCTTAATAGCATATCATTATCTTCCAATTTTATAGACATGTTTCAGGTTCTGGGATTTGTTTTATTTAAAACTAGTTGTGATGCAATGAGCCACAGTTCCAAATGGCTTTCAAATTCCACCCACAGGTCCATAATTATTTTGATTATGGTCTTTGAGAAACAGAGAATTGATCATAATAAATCTTTAGTCTGTTTCTGTCATATGAATCTCTGAATCCCTTCTAGGTAATGTAGGAACATTAGCATCCTCTTTTAATTAAAACCACGGTATGTGGTGAAGTTCTAAAAGTTATTTTTACCTGGTTCGTTTCTGTCATCATAAAGTCGCCGATGGGAAAATGAATCTGTTTTCCTTTTTCCGCACAGCAAGTAGCCAACAAGACTAAGTAATGAAACACCCAGAATAGCACCTAAAATGGCCCCAAATACTACTCCTGTATTTTTATTCTCTAGAGAACAAAGAAAAAATAATGAACAGATTAAGAAATAGAAAAGTATTTTTCAAAGAAGAAAAACATATACATGTAGAGTTTATAACAAAGACTGTTTAAACAATATATTTTTAAAATTAGATAATGGTGGTGTGTGTGTGTGTGTGTGTATTTTATGGAGTATTGAATATTTGGGATATATTGACAACTATACCTCCAGATAAAACTACACTTCAAATTTTGCATTACCTTGAAATACTTCTTAGTTTTCTAAGTGTCTCTCTTTCCTTTATTAACAACAATAGTACTGAAATACCATGGGTATGCTCCATTAAGATCTAATTTCTCCATTGAGTGCCATATTAAGTTTTTAATCAACTCTGAATCTCTAATGAACTTTAATGATGAAATGAACTTTCAGCTTGATTCTATAGTAATTGAAAAATAAAAAGCCAATGGGAGTAAGTGGGTAATAGAAAATGAATCCATAAAACCTCAGCAGAAAAGGCATTAGAAGGAAAAAGCAGTGTATCCTGATATAGGACATTTCCATGTAAACAAATAGACCCAAAGCAAGACGTTTCCAATGTCTTGCACATTGAGAACAGATGCATAGGTCTGAGTTGAAGGGGGTTCAAAATTTTATTCAGTCATCCCTTTCACCAAGTATCCTATTTTAAGACTAAGTTATTAATAAACTATGTAATGCTCCCTGAACTCATAATTTAGTATATTGTATTTTCAGTGTTAAAAAAAATCTTATTAATTAAGTGGACAAGGGGGTCTTATAAAGTCTGTAATTCTGTATTAAAGCTCATTTATCAAAAAAACCCTATACATTGGAAGCTTAATAGCAAAATTATTACTAAAA
This sequence comes from Crocuta crocuta, assembly GCF_008692635.1. NCBI lineage: Eukaryota > Metazoa > Chordata > Mammalia > Carnivora > Hyaenidae > Crocuta > Crocuta crocuta. The sequence continues at coordinate 1,276,777 of NW_027529549.1, forward strand.
TAATATAAAGCAACATTAAGTAATTTTCTTTTGATTAAAGAGTGATGGTAGGCATCAGTACTCAGTATTTTCAGTATATATATTGAGTGTAGAGAGACAAAAGAGAGAGAATATCTATTGAAAATCTTTCTGATGTAGTATCAGAGGGTATATAAATGAAAGTATGTGTTAAAATTATAGCTAAAATGAATATATATGTACATATAATGTATTAGCTGCAGTGCTATTTTAAAGCCTAGATTTCAGAATTTAAAATATTTCCTGTAAGCTAACAACTTTCAAGTAGGAATGTGTATGTATAATTTTGTGTTTACATCATTAATATAATCTGGAAGTAAGTTGGATTGGAAATCATTGAATTCATGTGGGGAAAGGATATTTTTTAAAAATTTCAGGGAAATGAAAACTTGGTTAGACCTGAAAAACTAAAAGATGATGTATTTTCATTAAATATTAGATAACTTTTCAGCTTTATGTTTTAAAGCTTGGCATAATCCCTAAATTAATTATTAAAGTGTTCCCATAAAACAATTTTCTTGTGACACCCACAGCTATATTCCATTTTGATGGTATTCATTAGGTACCAAGTTAAAAATTCAGGAGGATATCTTTTGTTCAGTTTATTTACATTTAAAATATATATCAGTGTTCTGTTTTCCTGTGATTGCTATGTGGTATCAGGTAACTTATAAATTCATTTATTTCAATTTTCACATACATATGTTTTTAAAGTTCAGTTACATATTATTCCTAAAAGCATGGGAAATTTCAGGTAGCTATCTAAGATATAGTGAAAACTGTTACCTAGTGCCTCAAAACTGTACCTGAGGTACTACCTCGGTCTCTATTTCTTTTCAACCTAAACTCCTTTTAATTTTGTCCCAGTGTCTCTTTAGATTTCTATAGAGTAGTGATTAATGTATGCTGACTTAAGCCCTAAAATCCCTTCACTATTTCCAGTGAGTATCATGATCACCTCCTCAAAGTGAGAACCACGTGTGCTATTGCAGACTCTTCCTTTTTTTTTTTTTTAATATGGCACATTCCTGAGATGTAATCTATATGATTTAGTTTGAGATTCAGTTTCACGCAAAAGGAAAGTTAAATCCATTTATATTTACCTTCTTGGGGGTCTGATGTGTTTGAGAAGATTTTTGAATTATTGGTAAACTTTAAGGTGGGCTGTAGAGTGGTTGTTTCTCGATAGGGGGTAAACCCTACGAAACTATCGTTTGTTGTCGTGAGCCAGTCATCTGGTTCCGTTATCATGGGGGACGCAGACACAGTGCTTGGTGCTGCAGGAAGGATGCTCGTTGAAATGGAAATGTTGTCAGGAGTTTTCATGGTATCGCTGGCTGAAGACCAAGTGAAATTTTCTGAAGATAGAGCAGATGTAGCACTGGGAGGTGCTGAGACCGGCAGAGGATTTTCATCTGCTATAGATGAGTTCTGAGGCAATTTAGACACAAAGCCTTGCATCAAAGTATTTGTGGGAAACATAGGCGTGGGTCTTGGGCTCCCAGAAAAGTTGTTCGTTGATGAATTACCAAAGACCTCTGTTGTTCCATGGTTTTTATTTGATGGATCCCAAAGAGAGGAATTACTTGTCTTGGGATTGGAGGTTTCTCTATTTTCTTTATCTGAGTTCAAATTTACATCACTTTCCAAAGGAACAGATTCATTTTCCATCACTTTTAAGCCGGCTGCAATGCTTTGTGTTGTGTTTATTTCTAGACCTTCTTCTCCAAGGCTTCCAATTAGTAGTAAACTAAACAGTTTTGAAATCAACAGAATTTTGACTGAGGTCAACATTGTGGCCTTTTTCAGTATTGGTGTAATTAAGGGGAATCTGAAAGGAAGGATAACAAGCATCTGAATTAGTCGATGAAGTAGCCAATTTTGAAAAATGGATCTACATTTTTAAAGTGATGAGGATTGGGACACCTAAGTGGCTCAGTAGGTTAAGCATCCTGCTCTGGATTTTGGCTGAGGTCATGATTCTTATGGGTTGTGAATTTGAGCCCTATGTGGGGCTCTGTGCTGATGTTGCAGAGCCTGCTTCAGATTCTCTTTCTCCCTCTCTCTTTGCCCCTCCCCGCTCACACTCTGTCTCTCTCCCTCAAAAATAAGTAAACATACTTTTTAAAAAAAAATTTTAAATATTTTTATTTCTTTTTGAGAGAGATAGAGTGTGAGCAGGGGAGGGGCAGAGCGAGAGACACACACACACACAGAATCTGAAGCAGGCTTCTGGCTCTGAGCTGTCAGCACAGAGCCTGAGGTGGGGCTTGAACTCACAGCGAGAACATGACCTGAACCAAAGTCAGATGCTTAACCAGCTGAGCCACCCAGGTGCCCCCCAAAAATCTTTTCAAGTGATAAGATTCTCTCGGTACATAATACTGAATTGATAATACCATACTCTTTATTCCAAAAGTTTGTTTTCTTTGGATTATGTACTAAAACTAGAGTTCTAGATAATATTTCTTTCTTCTTTCTTCTAAGGAAGGGCCATGCAAAAACTTTATCAAGCCATACACCACCATTCCACTATTCGAAGCATTAGCTTAGGACAAGTTGAAATATATATATGAACTATGAATATACACAGAGTTAATATGTATATGGAATATTATATATGGATTGCTAAGTAAAATATTATATAGGACGTGTAGAGCTGGCTGATTTCTTTAACCCTTTTAAGAAAATATGTTCTTTATAAAGATGTAATTTGGAATATTTATGATGAAAATGATGTTGCTGATTGTACTCTAAACGTACCGCTTTCATCAGTCAGGAAACCTACCTGAAAACATTTCACTACCAGCTAACCTGAATTATTTGAATTTGAAATTAACATCCCTTTTTGACAGTACTTTTCACTTCATGATGCTTTTCATCCTGTTAATCCCAAATTAGGGAAACTCAGCAGGACTTTTAGATTTTAGGATATTCTTTCCTTATAACCCCTTGCTGTGTAAATGAAGAATCTGGCTGAATGACAGTGCTAGATATTAGCAGAGTTGGGGGTTGAAACCCTTGTATAGTTTTCTTATCCAGGCATATCCTTCTGCCTCTGAAGTGTGGAAATGCCACAATTCATAGTAGATAAGAGGATATGGGGTCAAGGTTTTTAAAATTAGATTTATATTAAAATTCTTACTTCCATTATGGATAACCTGTGAAAACTAATCATCATAATAAGCATCATCATTATCATAATCATAATCATATTGACCTCACAGTGTTGTTCTGAAGAGTAAATAAAGATTTAAGTACAAGTACTTTAAACAATATCTGGCCTAAAGTGAGCAGCTAATAGACATTAACTTCCATTTTTTACTATTAGAATATAAGAATATTTCTGTGTCTTATAGTTCAAAAGCTTTACGATATTGTCTTACTTGATCCTCACAATGATTCCTTGAGACAAAAAAAAAATGAGCTTGTAATATCCTCATTTTGCAGAGGAAGAAACTGAGGTTCAGAGTGGCTAGTAATGGCAACTAGTGAATCCAAGAGCAGTACTGAAATCCAAGACTACTGACCCCAACTTAATTAGATGCTAAAATTTGAAAGATCTTTAATATTAAAATATTCTTTTAAAAACATTAGGCTATTCCTCCTCAAACAATAAGGCCTGAAAACTGATTTTCCTACTCTTTGAATTGGATCTTAGAGCTTATTTTTCAGTAATAGCCTCCAGGGTGACTAAGATAAGAAAAGTAAGGAGGTGCAACTATTTTTAAGGTCCAGTATTGACTGCCATTTTATTTAATGCTTATTTATTTATTTGAGAGAGAGGGAGAGAGTGTGTGTGCATGCCTGTGCAGGAGGGGCAGAGAGAAAGGGAGAGAGGGAATCCCAAACAGGCTCCACATTGTCCACGCCTAGCTGGACGTGGGGCTTGATCCATGAACCATGAGATCAGGACCTGAGCTGAAATCAGGAGTCAGATGCTTAACCAACTGAGCCCCCCAGGCATCCCACCTGCCATTTTGTAAAAGCTCTCTCAGAATTTTTTACAATTATTTTCAACCTTAATAATTTTTCATTAGGGTTTGAGGAGCCTCTATATACTCCCTCTGATTTTCTTTTAAGTGCCCTCTCCCTGTTAATGATAACCTATATAGTGGTATGACTTAAATATAAATTATAATACATCCTGATATATATATTTTTTTCAAAAGCTTTTAGTAATTAGTCCATACCTATGGATTCCTAAGGCTTTAGAAATATATGCCATACCTTAAGCTTATCCTTTAAAAAATTCTACTTAAAAAGGAAGGCAGGCAGACATACAAGAATATTTATAGGAGCATTATTTATAAATGTCTCCGAACCTAAACATCCTTCAGTAACAGATTGGATAATAATTTGTGAAATAGTCATACATGAAAATTAACAAACTAGAGCCATGTACAAAACAGGTTATTATGACAAACAAAATGCATAGCTCAAAATGCCAGTTCTAGTGTGTGATTCCATGTATGTAAAATTGAAAACACATAAAAAACTAGAATGTTAAAAGTCAGGAATGCGGCTGTTTGTGGGAAGGAAGGAAACAGTATTGATTGGAGGGGGGAGGGGCACAGAAAGAGGTTCTGTACACTTGTGATACTCTGTTTCTTCACTTGGTAGGGATTACAGAGGTGTTTATATTTGTGATACTGTTGGTTTAAATTTTCACATTTCTGTGATAGTCAAGAAAATGGGCTTAAAGCCTAAAATGTTAACATAATTGGAAAACATCTTACTATTTATACATTTATTTTTTTAATTTTTTTAAAGGTTTTTATTTATTTCTAGGAGAGAGAGAGAGAGACAGCGTGAGCAGGGGAGGGTCAGAGAGAGAGGGAGTCACAGACTGAAACAGGCTCCGGGCTCTGAGCTGGCAGTCAGCACAGAGCCCGACGCGGGGCTTGAACCCACGAACCGCGAGATCATGACCTAAGCGAAAGTCGGACGCTTAACTGACTAAGCCACCCAGGCGCCCCTATTTATGCATTTATTAAGTCAGATGTTTCCCATGTTTTCTCATTTAATTCTTACCCAAACCAATCAAACATACAATGAGGGAAGGATTGTCAATCCTGTTTTACACATAATCAAATGGGGCATTAAAAATGTAAGTAATTGTGACCAAGACCACAGAGCTAGTGACTGAGAGATAGGATTAGGACTCAAATATCAGTATAAAAGCTAGTAATCACTCATCTGAGTAAAATAAGTTAAAAAGGAATATAGAAACTGATTACAAAGGAATCTAGAATTCGGCTGCATTTTAGAGCTTCTTCCCACCAATGTATTTTTGGCACCGCTTCTCCAAATTGTATTATTTACCCAAAGCAGTTTATAATACCATGATTTTAAACACTAGAAAACTAGAGCCTTCTACCTTAAGTACCTCTCAAACACACTAAATACACTTATGTCAATTTAAGAAAATCCCAACAATTGTGTCTGTGGTTCTGGGTGAACACCTTCAGCATATAGTTTACAAAATACCAGTTCTTATCCCCAGGACCTATAGTTAGGCAACACATTATTAAACTGATGCTTCACCTAGCACATTTAAATTATAATTCAGTTTAGTTTAAAAATACTTACATGTATATTCTCAGAAACATCCCTCTGTGAACTCTGTCAGGTTCATAGCAAACATTCTAACCTTTTTCATCATCTAATTCCAGTGGTCTGATTTGCTTATGAATTATACTTAGCCACCCATTGTATGGTTATTATACATTTTTATTTGCTTTTTCTACACCTAGGCTTTCTGGTTATTTTTTCATCCTAACGAAGTGGTGGTCAGAGGGGAAAAAACAGCCCTTAGCTGTTCTAATTTTCTCATGTTACATGAGGAATGAGCTTTCATTCCCTTCCCGTAATGAGAATCCACATATCAAGAGTCAGCAAAGTGAGTTTTGTTGTTCCTGATTCACTTTGTAACATTGAACCACCAAGGGGATCTCTCTACCCTTTACTCAGCTTTTGACTGTAACTTGAAAACCTAAGGTATTGATACCCCAAATGAGCCAAGCCCTCTGTTACTGCCTATAATTAATCTGGAGGGAAAAGAAAGGGAAGAGAGGGATGATGTATGCTGTGAATACTATTTACAGTTTATTCCAGTTATGGGTAAGGCTTTCGTGAGAATCAGTTTATTCCTGTTGTCCCTGGCTGACAGCGGAGGACAGCTTCACTTCTGCTCCTTGGCTTCCAAGAGAAACCGGTTACACCTCTCACTCAGGTGCCTTCATCTTAAAGGGATAGAAGTAGCCAGGAATTGAAACCATCAGCTCTTCTAAAACCCAGGCCTGGGCTTTTGCTGGGGCAAGGACTGTGAAATGTCGGTTAAGTTCAACCCCATTCTGAATTGAAAAAGACACGTTGTGAGCAGCAAAGGCTAACAGAAGTGATACAGAAGCTTTGAAGGGCAATAAAAGAAATCTGTGCTCTTTTTCTTTGTACTTTCCTCTCAGCCTCTCTCCATCTCTAGATTTTAAATATTTAAACTATGCTGTGTCCTTGTTATGTGAACTTATGCTGGATGATGGTTGGTGTGCTCCTGTGTGCCCAAGTTCATCTGTCAACCAGGTGCCCTGTGGAGGCAGACAGAGGTGGGATGACAGAAAAGTACAGTTGTAGAACAAGAGAAAATCAGGAGACCCAGGTAGCATCATTACCCCTCCCGGGGCTTTGTCCCTTCTTACCCTAAGGCGGAAACTCGGGAGAGGAATTTGGAGAGCATGTAACACCGAACCAAGCTAAGACCATTACAAACTTGAAAAACCTCTAAGATGAGAATTATTATAGAGGGAAAAGAAAGAGAGGAGGATTTCCATCCACTTTGTGATACTTGAAACACAGATTCTAAATGTTTCTGTATATATTGAACTATTTTTTATCATTCCTGGTAGTTAACAAATTTTAAAAAATACTTTCAGAGAGTGTGAGTTACACTTTAAAAAAATAATCACTATATGTAGAGAAAACGAACACCATTTTCGCCCCTATTTTCGATGTTGGCATTAAAAAGTGGTTTCACATTACGAAGTTTGTACAGAGGGCTACGGAGGTGGTGGGAGAAAACGGCACCCATGGCCCTTGAGGGAAGTGGATCCACACTGTGCATAATGTTGCTTCTCCTTAAATGCATAAAGTCATTATTCTGCCCAGCCTTCCTGCTGTAACTGACTCATTCCCATTTTATACCAAGCTTTAAAAATAAGGAAGTACCCTGTGAGGTCCACCTATGCAAGGGAAGAGAAATGCTAGTTACTCTAAACTCGGTCCAAATCTGAATTCTTCAAGAACAACATTAGTTCAGGTACACTGAGAGGATAATAGAAAAGCCAGATTCTGCCGTGAAATAACTAAACAATACTTAGACTGTGCTTCTTCTCTCTCGGTTGCGTTTGCTTGTTTCTTATTATAGATCTCAGGCTACAGATTAAGACAGATGGGTTTTGTTTTTCTTTTCAGGCAGACCCTGAGTGCTACTCTTGCGAGTGGCCTTTACAATGGTAAACAGCATTTGCTTTTCCTAAATGAAAGGACCACAGTAAACAAGGACCTAATGAACTATGCTCCTAGAAATGCCTCTTTTATAGGATGGTTTTGAAAGGATGAGAAGACTTAGTAGCCAGAAAGGAGGATTGTACCTGAGGACCTTGGGGTGTATCATTTCACTTTCATTTGATTTAAAAAGAAAAGAAACACATGACTTTTCCTTTAAGAAATAAAAATTCAAGTCTGTGAACATAATTCTAATTTAAATACCAAGGTATGCATAAATCCAGGAAAAATATTTAGGTCATGCTCCCTGCTAACTTGAGCATTCTTAATCATAAACTTCAGTACTGAAATAAATAATTAGGTGGAACAGTATCAAGCTTAGAAGAAAAGACTGTCTCCAAAAGAAATATTCTGGACCCAAATTCCCAAGCATAGGGTTTTCAAACTTCTATTACATTTCACTGTTTCAGCCTTCTATTACATTTCACTGTCTGTAGAAAATGCCTCAGTGTATCAAATAGAAAGGCCTAAACAGTAAATAAGCATCCCTTTGATTATAGGAGCCTTTTACACAGCCACAAACTGAAAATAACTTTAAGAAACTTTATCCGCACCTTCATTCCATATGTTCTGAAGCAACTGACTTAACCTTCTAGATATCCAGTGAGTGCTGGCCATAAGCACATATCATGTTAAGTGAAATAGTTTACATACACAACATTTTGCCAATTTTTTTGATTAATAAAATCTTTGGAAAAGATACACAGAAGCTTGTAATTCATTACAAAGATTGCTTTACAACCACTGTCATTTTCTAATACTTTAGCAAGAAACTTAAAGCCCAAATGCATAATTAAAATCTAAATAATCAGTTTACATTCTTGCCATTTCTCCTTTAAACATCTTGAAACTTTCACTAAGATCTGCTTTAAGGAAACTCTCCCTTGTAGTCTTAAAATGTAGTACATTTTAAACAAAGTTTTTAACTCTCCAGGTGGTTCATCATCCAGCAAATTTGGCAGTAATTCATAAAACTAAGTCGCTTAGTGGAAATGCTTATTTGGAAGGTGATTACTTAATGAAACAACTACCTGTTTTTACAAGGGTCTCCGTAACTACTTGCCAGACTGTTCTGGCAAAATTTGAGCCTGCTTTGAATCTCTTTCGTAAATGAGAGAGAGAGAGAGACAGAATCCTAGGTAACCGAAAACACACTTACCTTCAGGCTTTGGAGGTATTTACAAACAGGAACTAAAATATCACACAGACAGCTGTCCTGGCTGGAATGAGTCTGCCAAGGATTAGAGAAAGCAGAAGGGTTAAGTATGACAATGTCCCACTGAGCAGGAGGGTGTCAGAGAAACAAAATTAGGTGGAGCTGGCCGAATCTTGCTTGTGTAATAGAGCACCCAAGAACCTGACTGACCTGCTTCTCAGCTGTCAGCATGAAGATATCACCTCATTCAGGTCTTAAAAAAAAAAAGAAAAAAGCCCAACCCTCCGGTTTTCATAGGTTGGTCCATTTTGACTTTGGGGCAGGCTGGGTCTCTTGAGCGATGGCAAAACAGGGGCATCTGTTTTCTGCCCCAAATGAAAAAAAAAAAAAGAAAAGAAAGACTTTGGTAATGGCCCTTGGCGTATCAGGAATTTCTGGCACATGCTGGATTCCCCCTTTGCAGGTGAGGGAACCAAAATGACTCATGCCTGCACCTGTTGCTCTGTGCAAGCCCTACGTTGTTCTCCTAGATCATAAACAAACCTGTCTTTCTCATAGTAAGATGCCCTCTTTGGATACCGAACACCTGAATGGAGAAAACGTGGTGCAGTCAGTCATGAGGGGCCTAGTGTGCACTGCACCAGTCGGTCACTTAATGCAAAGTGAATGAAGGTGTATTGGCATCCTTGAGAAAGCTGTGAAGCATTCAGTTAGAAATAACCACCGAGACTGAACTGGGCTTTCTTGCTGACTTTAGGAGTTTGGGGAGAATGGTCACATGATCCTGAGTAATCCTGAGAGCCTTCTTTAAGTAGTTTCCATCCTGTGTTCTCTTTGCTTTTATTCTCAATTTAGAAGCCGAAGAGTTTCAGAAGTGCCCAGGCAATGCTTGATTAAATACGGAGTTGAATAACAACCTGGCATGCTTCCTTCACTTCCTTCCATGGCTTATGAAAGGGAGCCGAGTGAAACTGTACTTTCTGGGATACTCTGCACACTAGTATTTGGGGCTGGTGCCAAGGCCCATTGAGCTCAGTATGCCTGAACTTCATGCTTAGTTTCTGTTGTGCAAGGAGATAGGTTTCCAACTGCTGAGAGAGAAAATCAAACTTTAACTGGAGTACAGGAACTTCAAATTGAATGCAAAGAATCTGCCCAGCTAATTGGCCTGGGAAAGAACAAGGTAATGCTATAGTTTTAAATTTTCTGAAGCCCCAAGGCCCCTTCAGAGTTTGATTAGGAATTAAGCCAACCCCTAAGAAATGTTCACTCAAAGGATGTTCAAGCTGGATCTGCATTTGTATGAAGAAAAACTTAAAGTTAAATTAAATCAAGCAACGGGTTACTGAGCAATGGCTTAATAGAATTCAATTGGATATTTTCAGATTAGTCAGTTACTAGCCAAAAATCCAATTGAAAAATATATTTTATGTCTGCTTAGAGAACTGAACATGACTTGGCAGGATTGGGTGTGCCATACCCTTAGGGATTTTCCTAGATATGCGTATGAATATCATTACCACTTTCTGACTTGACCATAGTAATTATGGCCTATACTAGGCATGGAAATGACAAGGTACTTTTGCTATACCTGTCTGCTTTCACTGCGTGAGAGTCAGTCATCTCCCATGACCCTCTTTTATGGAGGCTCTACCTGTGGTCTCAGAATCCTCTTCATCGTCGCTCTCCTGACAACCATCATCAATTGATTAAAATGACCCTAGATGTAAATCCTATATACCCTTCCTGTCATGAGCACATCTGGAAGTAAAGTCATAAAATAAAAACTATGCATACATTTAACACCTCAGTGGTTACTTAGCTCACTTAGTTATGGTCAGATGTCCTTGTGAAATCACCTGAGTTGGAGTTAAAATGTAATTTCTTGCCAAACAAACAACTCTCCATGAGATACATTTCCAGGTATATACCATGTTCTAGGTAAGACCAATCCCATTTTGGCCCTTGTTTCTCCAGAGGGACTCAACAACCATAAGGGACAATCAGCTGGCACTTTTATTAGCCAAGCCAGCTGAGATGACACACTGTGGAACGCCTACCTATTTTTTTTTTTTTTTTGTACTTACCTACTGTGGTACCTTTCATCTGACACTCTCCAATTGCTTCACACCCATTAAGTCTCATAATACATATTGGAAGAAGCAATACCTTCTGTTTGTCTGAACTGGTAGAGCTGATAACAAGTGAAGTTTCTAGAACATGAAGTTACATTGCTGTCATTGATGGATTCGAAAATGGAACCAGAATGTAGCTTGGGACCATGCCTCAAATAAAATTAAAACTTTGCTCTGGAACCAAAATATAAAAAAGATATTTTATTTGTATAAAAAAGATATATACAAATCCTATAATATCACATACCTGATTGCTGATGTCACACATAGGGAATATGTTGCCATATCATTAATAGCAGGTTGTGAGTTTGAAACAGGATATAAATTGAATTTATATTTTGTCTCCCCTTAGGAGCATGAGCATTTTAATAAAAAGAAATACTTGAATAATAATTAAAGAAACAGCATCATGGCTATATTATTTGAAGGTAATTTAATGATATTCCTTAGAAATGTAATGAAAATTGGTGACTGGAAAATTTGCTTAGGGTTGATAACACTAACAATTGTTTAATATAAGCTTATCTTTTTTCCTAAGTCAAATGGTATTATAATATGATCTTCTTCATTTAACTATATCTTTATGAAAAGATTAAGTGCTCCATTTTGTTGCTAAGGACATTCTACAACAATGTCCTTTGTTAAGTAGAAGTTGTGACATAACATATACATACATGCAGGTGTATATACTTGCATGCCTACTTACATAAATTGGGAGCTAGGGAAGGTTGTAAATGCCTGATTTTTTTTTTTAAAAAATGATAAATCAGATATAAACTTTAATTCAGCAAACAGCATAACTGTAACAAAACATGTTACATTCCCCTATTTACACATTTACGTGAACATGTTTGCTTAGTAAATATCCTTATGACGACAAAAAATAACAGAGTTGATGCTGAAGCCTCTCATTGTAGGAAGAAGTGATAGGTATCCGTGGGTACCTGAACCAGTTGAAAAATGATCAAAAAGCTCATTGATATCCTTAAGAGAGGTGCTTATAATAAAATCTTAGATTTTATGTTTAATATGCATTAAATTTTGGAATAAATTCTATTATTAATCATAATGATAACTCAGTCAGGATCTTTTAAAGAGCTTCATATTCACAAGAAATTTTAAAAATTATTTTAATTTCTATGTTTTTTTTTTTTTACTTCTCAAATTGGAATTGGAGTTTTTCTGGAGTAAGCTAAAAGGATGGAGGTGATCATTGGAGATTTTAGAGAGTTTGCAGTCATTGATCAAAAGTATGCTATGGGAGTACATGAGTGAAATAGAGTAGAAGAGAACAAATTGAAGATAGAGCCAAGGTCCTAGAAAGATTATCTGTGTATATTGCAATTTCAGAGAATTATTTTAGGAGTCATGTTGAAAGATTTACATTAAGCCCAGGGTTTAAAAATCTTTAAAGAAGCTAGAGAAGTGTGTCCAAGGAATGGTAGGTGACATCCACTAGGAGAGGTAGTGGAAAGTATGGATTGATCATGTGAGACTCAAATCTGTGAACCTTTAATGAGGGAGGAGAGGAAATGGTCTTGAAGCAGCAATGAGGAACAAGAAATTCACCACCTCATCTTCAGTCCCAATTAGTGTGGGAGACAAATAGCTATTACCTGAGAATGCCACATGGATATTGGGGTTTCAGGGTTGTCCCAGGTTTCAGTTAGAGCAAAAAGGTGGGGGGACACAAAAGACATTATTGTTGATGACTTTGAACACAAGAGGGTATAGTGAAAATATCTCAGAGAGTTGGGAAAGAGTAGGAGATGGTCCCAAAAGTGATCTCTGTCTCCCTAAAATGAGAGCATCAAAATCGGAGGGTTAAAGGATCTGGAATCCTGGTCTTCTTTAGGTAAGTGATATGAACAGGGATGAGGTGTAGGATGACAGAGTCACGATGGACTCCATTGTGAGTGATGACAGGAGAAAAGGTGGATATGTAGGATACCAACATGGGGACATCTTGCCAAGATGGAGAGTTCTGGGCTCCCTCTAGACTCTTGCTGATAGAAGAATTCTAGAGTGAAGCCTCTTACTCCTAGCACCCAAAACAACTGCTCAACCTTGCACGTGGAACCTGCTGCAAAATGGCGTTGGTCTCCTTAACATGTACATTCTACTCTGTTGTGTAGAAACGCTGCACAGTGGATTCATTCCTGGATGGTGAGTATACCGGTCTACCAGTTTCCTTCTTTTAGAGCTCTGATTTCATTACAGAGTCTAATCTCTTTGATGACTGTTGCTCAATCAACCAAGCATTTTATTTTTATAAGGACTTAGAGGCATAAATATAATAAAAGGGCAAACTGGCAGATTGATAATATAACCTATTTTGCCACCTTTAGGAAAAGATTGATTTATTAATCCTTTCTTAAATATTAAGGCAGATAATTAGAAAATCCTGGCATCTCTAATTTTTTTTTTCTGGTTAGAAATTTAGAGTAGCTAAGTAATAACCAGGGCAGCAACAGCATACAGAGTTTATTTGAAAGTATCCTCAGCGCTGAGCCATGACCTTGCAAGAGGCAGAGTAAGGAGAGAGTAAGAGGCCAAGCCTAGATCTGTACACTCTGAAGAAGGTTCTTGATTTGTTTCTTGGCTCGGAATCCAGGGCAGAAGAAAAGCAAACTTATCCATGACCTGAAGGGGATTCTGAAATTAAGTTCACAGAGAGCAAATAACATGGCAAGTGGCTTTCCCATCCATTTAAAGGACTCTAAGCACCTTAAACACTTTGGAGAGAACAATGAAACATGTTATGTTTAATTAATCTGATAGTTCCTAGAAGCCCTTAGCCACAGAAAAATAAATAAATTTTTGTGCGGAATCAGGACAGAATCCTTAAAGAAGGACACCTGGGGTCATTGAGAATCCCCTTCTTTGAATGAGCATTTGAAATCAGTAACCCTGCCTGTTTTATTTTATGTCTGTTTAAATATGATATATAAAAGATATTCCATAGAATGTATAGAAGAACAATTCAGTCTTTCCTCTTCCTCTGGCATGGTTGGTTGAAAGTCTTTTTCATTGATAGTTTTGAAAAGTTTATTTTAGCTTTAGAACTCATTTTTGGTAATGTCCTGTATTTTTAATATTGTGCTAAATTTGAAAATATCTGTGGTGTGTTTCATACATGAGTTGAAAACATAAAGACAATTTTCCATGGCATATTTTCTAGCTCCTGTACTACAGATCTTATTTCTTTTGCATTATCAGTGCTGGACACCATAAAATATGACATGTCTCCGTACAGCCCCTGGCCTGGCACTTGAAGGAGTCAGCATGTGAAGTGGAAGGAGTTTCCCCAGATTCATTGCTATATTAAGATACTTAATAATCTTAAAAAACTCAGGGAAATGCCTGCAAGCCACATAAATATATCTTACTAAATCCAAACCAAATGTATCACTGACTTAACATCTGATTAGTCAAGTGTCGAAAACACTTAGGGCCACTCTACTATCCAGTATTTAAAGAAGTCTGAGATTCTGGCTGCATCTACAGGGAACATTTAGACAAAATTATAAATATACACAATTCAATTGTTCTTTTTTTAAACACTTGTTCATTTTTAAGAGACATGAGTGGGGGAGGGGCAGAGAGAGGAAGACACAGACTCTGAAGCAGGCTCCAGGCTCTGAGCTGTGAGCACAGAGCCCAATGAGGGGCTCGAACCACAAACCATGAGATCATGACCTGAGCCGAAGTTGGAGGCTTAACCGACTGAGCCACCCAGGGGCCCCAATTGTTCTTTGACTAATTAAATGTTTGCTTGGATTGTGAATCAAGAAGCATTATGTTTGTTTGTGCATGTCTGTCTCCACAAATTCAGATATAGTGTTCAAATAAAACAATATATCATTTCAGATAATTAATTGATAAGCATGTATCAAAATCTTATTTTAGTTTTACTGCAAAGGAAAAGTCCTCTAAGAGACCAATGCAAAGAAAGATTTCTGTCTTGATAGAAGCAGTGATTTTTCCCAGAAAGCAAAGAGAGTGGTTAATATTCATTTTTAGACTCCAAACAACAACAAAAATAGAAAGGATTTCAGGTCAAAGAACTTTAGACTCTTCATTGATGGAACACTGGGTGGATGAGCAGGGAACCTCCCAGAAGTTCTCAGTCTCATTTATATCTATTAGAAATTTGCGTAAGCATTTCATCTATGTTGCTAATTTCTTTCCAGAAGGATGTTGCAAATTATATAGCTTAAAAAGTCCTATCCCAAACCATATTTGGAGTCATTTTTTCCCTTGGCAAGCAAAAAGGTCAACATTTGGATTTGGATTTGAATTTTAGCCAAATGTCTTCCTTAGGTAATTTAACCTGCTAGAGCTTCAATTTGCCTATCAACTGAATGAGATCAATAACATTTTATTTCACCTGGGTTGTTGGAGAAATGATACTGGTTAATTTAAAAATAGCAGGCACAAAGTCTGGAACAATGGAAGTTTTCAGTAAATGCTAGTTCTCTTCTTCCTCTTTGGGAATATGATGCAACACATTTTCCTTTTTTTTCTTTTTTGTATGCTCTCTGTAGGAATAGACAAATGGGCTCTCAAAAACAATCAGTTTTGAATTAAAATATTTACTCTAGAAGCAGTTTTACAGTCTTAAAGAAGAAAAAGGACAGACAGTATGTTGTTTGCTAGGTTATGGGCAAATAATGAAAAGTGTTTGGAAACATTATGACTGAATTTGTGAATCAATTTAAATATAAATAGTGACAATAGTTTTATTTTTCCTGCAGGAAGATATACAATATAAATTTTATAAAGTATATTTTATACTGTGTATCTTTTATGCAGTAGAAACCAAGAACTTTGTCTATATATAAAGTTTCCTCTGTACAACAACAGAATGTTGGGAAAAATTGGTTATTATAATTTGTTATACAATTAAAATGAACTAAACAGAGTTCATAAACTGTACATTATTTAATTCATTCATCCTCCCTATGAAGATGATTTTACTATTCTCACTGTAAGTTGTGAAAATGGAGAGTTATCATTATTTAGGTTTCTGTCGCAGTCATTTGCCACACAATTAGAAAAGCATATAAGCTAGCTTGCAAACCCTGAACATTACTGCTCCAACCCATCTTCTTTATTTAGCACCACATTGCCTTTCTTAGGTGTTTTTCTTTTCTTTTCTTTCTTTTTTTTTTGAAGATCACTTTAACTTCATCAAGAAGATATATTTTATTGTGTTTATTATAACAGTGAAGTTAGCAATTTCTTTTCTAACTTTTTAAATGTTTATTTAATTTGGGGAGAGACAGAGTGCGAGCAGGGGAGGGGGAGAGAAGGAGGGAGACACAGAATCTGAAGCAGGCTCCAGGCTCCGAGCTGTCAGCACAGAACTCAATGTGGGTTTCAAACTCCCAAACTGCGAGATAGTGACCTGATCCTAAGTCAAGCGCTTAACCGACTGAGCCACCCAGGCATCCCAGTAATTTCTTTTATACTGGCTGTCATTCCCTGGTCATGCCAAGTACAGTTCTGAGTGAACTCTACCCAGTTGCAGAGGGATGCCAGCACAGGAAGGGGTGTGAGGCATTTCAGAGACTCAGTTATGAGTTTGTTTGTTTTTTTTTTTCACTTATAAATTAACAAATTGTATGACCATACCTTTGAGTACATACCAGTCATAAATACACTCTTCAAGAAAAATACTTTGGATGGAATTACCAAAAATTTAAGTATAGCTGTTTATCAATGCTGAGAGTGTAGGTGACTTTTATTTTCTGCTTTACCTTTTCAGTTCATTCATTCAGCATATACTTATGGAAAGCCTTGTATAGAGCAGGTTTCAGAAGTGAACCAGACAAAGTGCTGGTCTAGTTACTTGTGCTGGTGTTTCTACATTTGTAATCAGAAAATGTCCGGCAGAATTAAGAAATGTAAGTGTATCAAATAGTTGAATGGTATGATGAAGGAACGGCCTAAGAAAAATTAATCCTGTGTTTGAAATGGTTATTATATGTTATGAAAAATATACAGCAAATGCTGACAAGTTTTTATTGGTGTAGACTCCCAGTTCTATAGCAAGTCAATCTAAAGCATTCATTTAAATTTGAACAAATGCTACTATAATGTGTATTTGATACATAAATGCTACTACCATATTGAGTGACAGAAGAGTTAGCTTTAGAGGGACTTATAACATCAAAAAGCCCGCTCAGGTCAAGATCATTGTGGGAGCTCTCATTGCATTTTAATATAACATGATGCTGTTTCTGTGCAGCTTTTTCTAAGTGCATTTTCCTAGGGGAAAAACTATCAAGTCTGATTTTAGGAATTGGTGAAAACTGGCTGTGCTTAGCGTTCAAATGCTGGCCTTACCATGTTCTTAGAACCTAGTTATTTCTTGTTTTCTTTTTTACTTAGCATTGTTAGAGAGGAAGAAGGAGGGGAGGGAAATTGGAAGTAAAATTAAAGAGAGCCTTGATGGTCTTAGACAAAGAGGAAATTTAACAAGACAAGCAAGTCTTGACTAACCAGTTCCCAGTACACGAGTGTCAAGTACAGTTCAGTCCAAATCTGTCACTTCTACATATTTATAAGCCCTTTCTATTGATGAGTCTACTTTATAGTTATGTAAAGAACTCCATTAACTATATTTTTTGTAAAACGCTACAGTGGGGAGGCGGTGGACAAAGTAGCTTTCTCTGGGCATAGAAACAAAGTTTTCTACATTCATGGCCCTTCTGCTAATGGTAGAACCAGTTCTGTGAGGTTTCTATCTCTACCTCACATATAGTGATGTTGCAATGCTCTGTGGGAAAGGCACATTATGTTGCTGAAAATAAACCTGAGGAATGGAAGAGAGTCTTTAGTAGTACTGGGTGTTATCTACATTGGCAATCTCAGAAGTGCTGCTCTGATAAACAGTTGTTTCAGCAGGTCTTCTTTTGAGAAGGCTTTAAATCTTTATCTCTTCTGATGAAAACAATACTTGGAATTCCTTTCTGTTTTCCATATTCAGTCATATGTAACTTCGTTTGTGCTTGGAACTGACCTCTTTTCCAGCTCCCTCTCCATGAGCCCTTACCCTCTGAGTATAGTGAAGTCGTTTTTAAAGCTTTTTAAGTAATAATTCTTTTTCCAAATCAAATTGAGCTTGATTGCTTAATATGTAAAACAGATAAAGAAAGGACTTCTCTATGAGGGACTCTCTCTATCTCCATGGAGCAGAATTTGAAAACCTCTGGAAAAATGAAAAGAGCACTTAACCAGGAGTTAGAGTCATAATCACTGGAATCCACTCAAAAATTTAGTTCAGGGACACCTGAGTGGCTCAGTCGGTTAAGTGTCCAACTCTGGGTTTCAGCTCAGGTCATGATGTCATGGTTCATGAGTTCGAGCCCTGTGTTGAGCTCTGTGTTGACAACGTGAGCCTGTGCTGACAACATGGATTCTCTCTCCTCTCTCTCCCCCACACATGCTCTCTCCCACTACTCAAAATAAATAAACTTAAGAAAAAAATTTTAAAATTCAGTTCAGTGTAACATTTCTTGAGCATGTCAGTGTGCTAAGCACTCAAAACACTAAGGAAAAAAGAAACTTTAGAAACTTAACTCCTAAGTGTAGACGAAAGCAGATATAGGAAAAAGTATAGTAAAGTGTTGTAGATGCTTTGGCAGATTTCTAGACAAGATCTGTGATACTTGTCAACCACTCTGGGCCTAGATTTTTATAAATTTGAAATAAATAATGGAGAAAACTACATATAGAATCTAACCTGTTTGAGATGCTTAACTTTATGATTCTGTTACTCTGTGCCATTGACTTTAGATCACAACGGGAAGCCATTGGAAATGGACATGAGGAAATGAAAGTTCACAAGTTGCAGCATGTGTATCTCTAAAATGTTTTTAAGTGGAGGGGCGCCTGGGTGACTTAGTTACTTGAGCTTCTGACTTCGGCTCAGGTCATGATCTCGTGGTTTGTTGAGTTCGACCCCCACATCAGGCTCTGTTCTGACAGCTCAGAGCCTAGAACCTGCTTCAGATTTTGTGTCTCCCTCTGTCTCTGCCCCTCCCCCACTCGCTCACGTGCGCGCTCTCTCCAAGATAAATATTTTTTAAATTTTTAAAAAAATAATTTTTTTTAAATGGAGAAAAGCATGTCATTATAGTCAGAGAGGCAGGAGCAAAAAAATAAACACCATGTGTATTTGCTGAGGAACAGAATTATGCCGTATCATCCTCAGCTTTCCCATACTATTCCTCCTCCCCCCATGACTCATGTGAAAGCTGGCTTTGCCCTGATAACAAAATGCCCTTCTCCAATGGAGGCCTCTTATCCTCCTACCCCCACCTCCAGCCCAGTTTCACAGGACCAAGGGGAAGAGTTGATAAACTCTACACATGGAAGGGTGAAACAAACATAGGTGGTTTGTACGTCTTGTACAATGTATACTTTGTAGGAAATAAAAGTGCTCCATAATCCATTTCCCACAGACAATGAGTGTCCACACTTCGCATATTTTCTTTGGGCACTATGGATATATAACTATAATATATCTGATTTATCTAGCTACTTATCATATATACACAATATATATACACACATATATACAATAGATAGTATTAATTTCTATAACTTTATCTACATCTATATTTGTATTGACACTTCATTCTAAGTGAAATTGTTGTCCCTTTATATATTTTCATTTTTAAAGCATTTTCATTTTTACATTGAGGAAGCTTAATATACTCCCTGCCCCCTTTACCATCTCATGGTCTCTGCCACCCTGCTCATTCTGAGCCATTGTTCCTTTGTCCTCCCACGTGAGTTCATGCCAAAATTTTCACCGCCAATTACAATAAAATGATGAATATTTTCTTGTCACTTTCATGGCTTATAATACACTTTTTCTAAAACTCACTGTTTGAAAGATTCTTACTTCTTTTTGAAATTCCCATACCCATTATTTAATCCCGTACTGGATGCCAGCTCATCCTCTCATTCTCTACTATCAAGAGATACTCAACACCCAAAAAGCAAACAACCCACTTAAGAAATAGGTATGGGGCACCTGGGTAGCTATGTCGGTTAAACATCCAACTTCGGCTAAGGTCATGATCTCGCGGTTAGTGAGTTCAAGCCCCGCATCGGGCTCTGCACTGAAAGGTGCCTGCTTGGGATTCTCTGTCATCCTTTCTCTTTGTTCATCCCATGCTTGCACTCTCTCTCTTTCTCAAAAGTAAATAAAAACATTAAAAAAAGAGAAAGAGATGGGCAAAAGACATAGACAGTTTTCCAAAGAAGACATCCACATGGCCAACCCACACATGAAAAGATGCTCAACATCATTATCATCAGGGAAATACTAATCAAAATTACAATGAGATATCACCTCACATCTGTCAGAATGGCTAAAATTAACAACAGAAGAAACAACAGGTGTTGGCGAGGATGCAGAGAAAGGGGAACCTTCTTTGCACTTTGGGTGGAAATGCAAACTGGTGCAGCCACTCTGGAGAACTGTATGCAGGTTCTTTAAGAAACTAAAAATCGAACTACCCTATGATCCAGCATTTGCATTACCAGGTATTTACCCAAAGGATACAAAAATACAGATTTGAAGGTATAAATGCACCCCAATGTTTATAACAGCATTATCAACAATGACCAAACTATAGAGAGACCCCAACATCCATCATCCATCTACTGATGAATGGATAAATAACATGTTGTATATATACATACATGTTGTGTATATATATATATATATATGTATGTAGCGGAATATTACTCAGCCATCAAAAGGATGAAATCTTGCCATTTGCAACAACATAAATGGAGCTAGAATGTATTATGCTAAGCAAAAAAAATCAGAGCAAGACATATACCATATGATTTCACTCATATGTGGAATTTAAGAAACAAAACAGATGAGCATAGGGGAAGGGAGTTCAAAGGCAAGAAAGGCAGCAAAAAACATAAGAGACTCTTAGAGAACAAACTGAGGACTGATGGAGAGAGGTGGGTGGGGGATGGGCTAGATGGGTGATGAATATTAAGGAGGGAATTTGTTATGATGAGCACTGGTTGTTTTATGTAAGTGATGAATCACTAAATTCTACTCCTGAAACCAATATTGTACTGTATGTTAAATAAAATTTAAACTAAAAAAAAAAAGGAAGAAAAGGGGTTACGTTCAGAGACTGCTTCTAGAAAAACAAAATCACTGAATTGAGGCCTTAAAGCATTTAGCCTCTCCATCTCACATTTCCATCATTTAAAACCTACTTTTTGTGTAGGGGGTAAAATGTGAACCAGTGGGACAAATCTTGCTGATGACTTAGGGCAGTGTAGTGGTTTGTTTGATTACGTATTATTGGAGTTTGAGTGTGTTTAGATGGACTGAGCACTTTACAGTTTAGCCTAAGCTTCAGTCTTTCTTGCTGTATTTATATTAGGCCACACACCTGTACCTACCTGAGAGGACCTCGAGGCCACTTCAACTGGATGCTTCCATTTCACCCTTTCTCTGGTCTCCACATATGTAAATATCCTTTCTTTTTTCCATGGATGTTTGATAAAGTTGTGTCAGGGTACTCTGCCACCCTCCCTAATGTTCAGCCTACTCTTCAGGTCCCATCTAATTGCCCAAGGTCATAATTAGGGTTTGCATCTGCCCTGAAATTGGCTGTACAATGAGACATGGTCTTCTCAGCATCCCACTTCCTTTTCAGGCCCTCACTGCAAGCTCTGAGCCTCCTGCTGTAAACCTGGGGGAAACCAGGGTTGTCATTAGGATCAAGCCCATTGATATTTTTCATCACTTGGTATTTTAAAAATTACTTACTTTCTAATTTAAATATGGTCTTTTGAGGTATAATTTACATACAGTGAAATCTCTGTAGATATATTTTGATCCCTTTTGGAAATGGTATAAACTTTTACAACCACTGTTCTTGTTAAAAGTATGGAATATTTTCAGGGCATCTAGACAGTTCACTCGGTTAAGTGTACGACTCTTGGTTTCAACTCAGGTCACGATCTCACGGTTTCATGAGTACGAGCCTTGCATCGAGCTTAGCACCGATGGTGCAGAGCCTGCTTAGGATTCTCTGTCTCCTCTCTCTGCCCCTCCCCTGCTCATGCTGTCTCAGTCTCTCTTAAAAATAATAAATAAACTTAAAAAATATGGAATATTTTCATCACCTCCAATAGTTCCCTCATGCCACCTACCAGTCACCCTAGCTTCAGAAGCAACCACTATACTAAATTTCAAAGTTAGCTAATTTTATTATTAATTTTGTTTTCATTAAGTTTAGTAGGGGTTAATAGGTGGTAACTTTCTTCCTTCTTCGATGTTTGGCATACTGATAAATTACATGTCCTCCTTGTAACCAAAAAAATTTTAAAGTGAGAATATTGATTCACCTGAGTTTAAATAATCTGTGAATAAAATAAATATATCTCAAACTGAGAAAATGGATCTTAAATACAATGCCTAGTTTATTACTTAAAATCCCAAGGAAAAAGATTTGTGCAAGTTAAAATTACATAAAAGCCCATTTTCAGGCTCACAAAACCAGGATTACCTTTATCTCTTAGATTCTCTGGGAGATGCTTCTAGGTAGAGTTTTGCTTGAAAGATAAATTAGGAAATGACCACATCACACATTTAAACTTTATTTAAACTTTATTGCTATGTGTTCTTGGACACAGTAAGTTTATACCTTTGTTTTAAAATATGATGAGANGATGAGAGTAATACCTGCCATATCTACTTGTGTTATGAAAGTGACAACAGGGGCATCTGGATGGCTCAGTTGGTTGAGCGTCCAACTTCGGCTCAGGTCACGATCTCACAGTTTGTGGGTTTGAGCCTCACATCAGGCTCTGTGCTGACTGCTTGAAGCCTGGAGCCTTTTTCAGATTCTGTGTCTCCTTCTCTGCTCCTCTCCTGCTTGTGTGTGCGTGCGCTCTCTCTCTCTCTCAAAAATAAAGACAAAATAAAAAAAAAAAGAAAAGAAAGAAAATGACAGCATTAGGGACACCTGGGTGGCTCAGTCAGTAAAGCACCTGATTCTTGGTTGGCTCAGGTCATGATCTCATGGTTTGTGGGATCAAGCCCGCGTTGGGCTCTGCATTGACAGAGCGGAGCCTGATTGGTATTCTCTCTCTCCCTCTCTCTCTGCCCCTCTCCCCACCTCAGGCATGCACTCTCTCTTTCTCTCAAAATAAATAAATAAACTTAAAGAAAAGAAAGCAACAAAATTAAATCATATGTGAGAAAGTATTTTGTACATTTTAAAGTGTAATAAAAATATAAGTAATGTGATTATAAACATTGTTTTTTCTAACTAGTATTAGAGCTGATTTCTAATTATAAAGATAAAAAGACAACAAAACCTCAAAATCATCTTCTCCTGGGATTCTTTTGCAAAGAAGGCAAGAAACTGTATTACAGATAGGGAAGAAAACCTCACTCCTTTGCTCTATCAACTGCTTGTGATGGTGGTGGTGGTGGTGGCTTTTTCCAAAACCATGTACTTCTGTGTTTTTGCTCTAATTCTTCCTCCATTATAACTCTTACTACAATATAAGTTAACTTCATTTAGATGACTGTCTCACTTTACCAGATAAGAAGATGCCTGAGACTAGAGCTCCTTGCCCAAATGAGAGAAGAGCAAATGGATGGATGAATGGTACCATAGCTTTTAGGAATGCATGTATGAGGTGTTAATGATGTCCACAAAGTCTTGAATGCTGTGAGATGAGGACCACTTACTAGATAAGAAGCAATCTTTGGCTTAATTGTTTACACAGAAGATTCAGATTATGGTTCAGGCATCTCTTTACTTTTTCCATGGAGGCCTTTCTAGTCCATGCTTAGTTCACCTGGAAAATGCATCCAAGAGTGTCTTCTCTGGTCTTTTTCTTTTCTTCTCCTTCCACCATGGTAACCTTATGCTTCTCCTCTCTCTCTCCCAACCTAGCCCTCTCTTGGTCCTAAAGAAGTAGCATCTAGTCTTTATTATCATTCCTGGCTGAAGAAGCCTTTCTCTAGGTCATTTATATCATGTTGTATGAACATATACAAGTCAAAAGGGACAATATATATGTTTAGCTCACTAATACTGACCTTCTCTTGTAGCATCACTTTGATGGGTCATGCTAGCAAAGGTCTATGCTTATCTAATTGGAAAAAATTACTTTCTAGGAGTTTATTCTGGCAGTAGTGTACAGAGACATGGAGGAAGGAGTGAGGGGAAAAATAAAAGACCATTTATATAAGTGCTATATAAATTTAATTTGTTTTAATAATTTAACAATGAAGTGGAAATGCATTAATCCAAAAANATTCAGATTATGGTTCAGGCATCTCTTTACTTTTTCCATGGAGGCCTTTCTAGTCCATGCTTAGTTCACCTGGAAAATGCATCCAAGAGTGTCTTCTCTGGTCTTTTTCTTTTCTTCTCCTTCCACCATGGTAACCTTATGCTTCTCCTCTCTCTCTCCCAACCTAGCCCTCTCTTGGTCCTAGAGAAGTAGCATCTAGTCTTTATTATCATTCCTGGCTGAAGAAGCCTTTCTCTAGGTCCTTTATATCATGTTGTATGAACATATACAAGTCAAAAGGGACAATATATATGTTTAGCTCACTAATATTGACCTTCTCTTGTAGCATCACTTTGATGGGTCATGCTAGCAAAGGTCTATGCTTATCTAATTGGAAAAAATTACTTTCTAGGAGTTTATTCTGGCAGTAGTGTACAGAGACATGGAGGAAGGAGTGAGGGGAAAAATAAAAGACCATTTATATAAGTGCTATATAAATTTAATTTGTTTTAATAATTTAACAATGAAGTGGAAATGCATTAATCCAAAAATTAAAGCAATTATGAAAGAATGTGATGTGGTTGGGTAAAAGGTAACTAATTGATGATGATGATGATGATGATGATGATGTTAATATTGTCTGTAGCCACAGTCTTCTTGGAGTTTTGGAAAAGGAGGAGAAGCACACTGACCTATACTTGGGACCTCATTGAATGGGAAGAAGAGGAGGTAAGATGGCACGAAACCAGGAGATAGAGAAACTGGGACAACACAGAATGCAGAAAATTATTCACGGTCCCTAACATCCAAGCTGGAAGCAATTAAACGCTGTTAGATTTCCCCTTGATGTTTTTTTACTAACAAGATTTCTTATTTCATTAAGATAAGAGAGATCATTGATGAAGTTATGTAAGGTTTTCAAAGTATTTTCATGATGTTTCCTGAAATGACATCACTGGAAACTTGTGCTAATTAAAATATATGTTAGGGATTATTTGGAAAAAAATTGGCATTTTATTTTTTAAAAGTTGCTTCTTTACCAACACTTGCTATAAAAGTAAGCCAAAATCCAGGAATTTTGTGTCAACTATTGATTGGATGATTTTTTTTAATGTATGACTTTGGTACAGAGGTAACTTTAGTCTTTCTTCTAGGAAACACTCCGTCCCCAGTTTGAAGCCAAATATTACAAGATGGAGAGAGTGAATCCCATTAGTGGAAAGCCTGAGCCACATCAGCCTTCCTCAGACAAAGTTTCTCGTCTCCTTGTTTCTATCTCAGGAATATTCTTCATGGTAAAGTATAACCATCAGTATCAGAATGTGTTGGATTTCATGTTTAGAAAGAAGTCCTAAGATACCAACTTTTTCTGTGACCCTCTGGGTGCAAGAAACCATATCCACTTCAATACTTTGGTAATATATGCTATCAAACAAAATTAATATCATGGCAAGTCATGAGTGATTGCAAAGACAATTTGGCCATATCTTTAAATAAAACACTGTTTGAGAGAAACAAAGATCTTAGGTAGAACGGATATTATATGTGTTGCCCTGAAATTTATTAAGACTAAGCATTCTACTTAAAAGTGAAAATTTGAGCAGCTTAAATCTTATAATATGTATTTTGACTCTAATATAACTCAGTCCCTTAGTGTAAAAAAAATGATGTATCCTTTCTTGGAAAAGACAATTCCTTTAGCTCTGTGGGGGCAGTATATTAATCTATGGTATTGCTTTTGTTCTGTGAATTATGCAAAATACATACATCTCCTCTGGTCTCCCGTGTTGTAGATTTCTTTGGTGATCACTGCAGTGTTTGCTGTTGTCGTGTATCGCCTGGTTGTCATGGAGCAGTTTGCATCATTCAAGTGGAATTTCATCAAACAACACTGGCAGTTTGCAACATCAGCTGCTGCTGTCTGTATCAATTTTGTAATCATTATGGCACTGAATCTTGTAAGTGGTTACCATTTTCAATAGGCAAAAAGGCATGGGTAGGGGAGAGGTCTGTGTTTCCTTCATGCTTGGATTATTTACAAGGAAGCCAAAATGAGACCAGCAATGGTAACAAGGTTTACAGTCTTGATTAGTGAAAACTCCATTCCTGCATGTGTCATGTAGGCTAGAAAAGGTGCTATGCTCTTTCCATTCAAATAAGGGATTTGAGGGGTTCAAAAAGCTTTCCAAAAAATTGAACCTCAATGGAGAATTTGTTACAAAGATATAGGAAAATCTATTTTAAATAGAAAGCTTGTTATCTCAAAGGCTTCTTGTGATATAAAAAATAGGCAACGACTCCATTTCTCTTTCTCTGGGTCTAAGCATTTTTCTTTTTTTCTTTCTTTCCTTCCTTCCTTTCTTCCTTTCCTCTTTCCTTCCTTCTTTCTTTCCTTCCTTTCTTCCATCTACTTATCCTTTTTTTCTCTTTTCTCCTTTTCTTTCTTTCTTTCTTTCTTTCTTTCTTTCTTCTTTTTTCAATTCTTCTGTGTGCATGTCTGCTCTGTTCTATCAAGAAATGTCTATCGTTATTTAACCATGATCCATCTTTCTCTCATAGCAACCAGGGATGCTATGGTATTGCAATGATTTTTTTTTTGATCTTCTTTGGCTCTAACTATATGAGCATGTTGGTCAGGTTTCCATAGTCTGTTTAACTGAAATTATCTAGTATTTCAGTGTATAATTTCTCAGAGAGAGCATCTGATTGGTTCAACATCATGTCCACTGATTGACTTGTGAACTGTATGGCTGAGAAGGCATTATTATGCCTAGGTCCACATTTTCAGCAAGGTCTGTGGGTGGGGTCCTATTTTCTCTGAAGACAAGAAGCACTGATTAGCACATTTAGGATAATAATCTCTCCTTTAATTATTCCAACAATGCCACAAGACCAGTATTTTCTCCATTATGTAAAGAAGGAAACATGTTTGGAGAGTTTAAATAACTTGCTCCAAATCATATATTTACCGTTAATGCTGATATATTTACATCATGAGATAATTTATGTAGATATATGAGCAATACACAAATAATGATGTTGATATTATGTACAGGTAATATGCATTTGGTTCCAAATACAGATTAACACTGATGTTTTGCATGTTTAGACTAGAGAGGGCTGGGACCATTTAAAATAACCAGTAAATGTTTTCAAAGAAAAGTGAAAAATCACTGTGATAAGTAAGTTTTAATGCAAGGATGATAGTTAATATTTCCTACTGGGGTCAGCTTTTTTTCAGATTAATTTTTCTTGGTAGAAGGAAAATGCTGTTTGCAGTCTCTCCAAATAAACCACATAATATATTTAATTTATATCCTTGGCTCATAGATTAAATAACAAACATTGAAAAAATATAACAAAGATGGGGAAGCATGGATGGTAGTATATATAGGGTACTTCAGGTCGCACACTGCACAAAATCACTACATTGAAGGAGGAGCCATTCATGATATAGATGTTGTAGGTTTTTGTATTTATGATTATTCTTCTGGTAGACAGTTAAAGATGTTGGTTCTAACAAAATCAGTTGGTTATGACAATTTTACGGTAAACAGAGATTAGTAGGTTTGGCTTAATTATCTGAGGAAAAGGAGGCTAAATAAATGATGTGTTTATTTCCAGGGAACACAAGCAACTAACTAAGATCAGTCTGAGCTTAAAGTGACTTTATTTTCTATTTTTAGTAGGTTAGTTGACATAAATGACTGGTCAGAGTCCTGCTATTTAGGATGATCTTATAAGCTAGTGAGGACATAGAACACACTGAAGAATGAATGTATCTTAGTCAAAGCACAAAAGGCTTTAAGTAACCACCAGTTGCCCCTTAAATTGGTGGGTCTATGATGGTGTATCAGAAGTCTGCATGCAAAGAAGACAGGGTACTTATTCTGATGAGCCAAGAAAGAGCAGAAAGCAGACTGTTATTTGAGGGAATTCAACCCACAAATGAATAGAACCCCAGAAGTGCATATTCTTTGTTCTAAGGAAATGGTAAGGGGGTCTATGAAACATAAATTTACTGAAAAATGAAGAAAGAGAGATTAGAAGAGTAGGTCAGTGCCCACCTGTGGAGATCTGGAATAGTATGTCAGTAATTTGGACATCATCTTTTTTTCTTGTGGGCAGTGGGGAACCACTGGGTATTTGGTAGGTGAAAAATCACTAATTACCTAGTCAGAGACACTTACAGATACAAAAGACATTAAAATATTACAATATTATGTAATCACTATGCTGATAACTTTTAACATTCCCAAGAAAATGTCAGGTTCTCTGGAGAAAAAAAAATATGTTCAAAACAACTAAAAGGACACGTAGATATCCTGAGTACAGTATCAAACATGAAAAAAATTGGGAAAAAATGATTACAAACTAGTAATGCTTTGTCATCTAAGACACTGTATTAATAAGATGTTCTTTTGAATTTTAAATAAGAAGATAATTTCCTGTTCTATAAATTAACCCCAAATTTAGACAAAGATGTAATGCTTTAGGAACAAACATAAGCCTGATTTTAAAAATATATCTGGTGGAGATAGTATCAAAAATCAAACCAATGAGCAATTATAGCCACACAGATAAAAATCACAAGTACACATAAAAATGTTATCAGGAGTTATCTCTGAAAAGTATTGGTGATTATTTTCTTTACATATTCTCTAATGTTAAAAATATTTTGCATTTTCACATTTTTTAACAATAAGCTTATTTTCCATTTAAAACTAGTAAAAGATAAATATTTGATATTAATTTCTGATATTTTAAAGTAATTATCAATGATGGAAGTCCAAGATTTATTATATTATTTATTATATTATTTAAAGTAGTAAAACTTTGCAACAGACACCTTAAAGGAGCAAAATTAAGAGAATATTAATTCAAATTCTAAGGAACATCATATAAGTAAAATGCTATTTTAATATTATTTAAGGACATGACATGCAATTACATAAAAAGTATATACAACTACACTTGATTCCCATTAGAACTCACCTGCATGATGAAACTATAAAGGAATAACAATAAAATGTTTAAACTATAAGGAATGACAATACAATGTGGTTCTCTCTCAATAGTGGGATGATATTTGATTTAGTGTAACCTTTTTGGTTCATTCAAATATTTATATGTAGATTTTACTTATAATCAGAAAAAGAACCCTTTACTTTTAAAACATTCTACATGGCATAAAATTTGGAACAAGTGGAATGGAATGTATATGAGTCGCAGCTTTCACCGCATAGAGAAAAGGTTTACCGGTGGCCGGGCAGCATGCCAACACACACACACACATACATACACGCACATGCACACGCAAACACACATTCTATTCCCTCTGTTCCCATGTGTGCTCCCCCTTCCCTTGCCCTCTGAATATGGCCCAGGCTCTCTTCACTTTGTGGTGTCTCTCTTTAGTTTGGTGTCTTAATAAAAACCAGTGGACAGTGGACAGAAGCAAAGCAAAGATTTGCACTTGATCTTTGTGATCCTGGCCATGCCACATAACATCTCCAAGTTTTATTTTTTTGATTTTTCAAGTGAGGATGATAAAACTAATGCATAGGAGTATTGAAAGATTAAGTGAGATCTCCTTTAGTCCGTGGATGGGTCTCAATAAATGTGAGCCTTTTTCCTATTTGCTTCTCTTCAATATCTTAAAATTTTATTTCTCTTTATAAGTCTATATACACTGCATTCTCTTTCTTGTAAAATACCAACATTTTCTTCATTTTTCCCTTTCTTTTCATCTTTCAATCATAGAGTTTATTTATTAATCTTCAGTCTAGGAATACCAATGATATTTTCTTTGTTCTTCCTAAATTCTTCAAACTACATCTTCATTTACTTATAATTTTTTTCACTTTTTTCTTTAAATATTACCTAGTACTCATTCATCAATTTCTAAGCACTCAGAGTTGTCTATAGGAAGGGAATCACATCTAACATGTTGTATTATGTCTTTTGATCAAATATATGTCTAAAATATAAGAAAATTTGAAATATTTAATTAGTTCATGCAAAAATCATACCATTGGGCTAATTTTCAGTAGTCTTACTTCTTCTTAATAAGTTTTTTCCTTTCTGAAGCGTATTATTTTTATCTTTTTTAGTTTTAAGTTACAGAATCAATACATTGTTGCTATATAAAGTACTGACAGTATGAAACATTAAAAATATGAAGAAAAGTCTCTATTTTCCACCCAAAATTCCACCATCATCCATCCTACCATAAACTCATTGTACCCATTGGAGGTAATCAATGAAAATGGTTTCATATCTATTTATTCCCCTCACTGTCAAGTATTAGTGCCTTCAAAAGAGAACCCTGCATTCCTGTGTTTGACAATTTGTTCCAAAGACCTACTGATCTTCAAAAACATATTGAGTGAATTAATGAGCTGAGCTAATATTTTTGAAGATGGAAAATATTACATAGACAAAGAAATGAAGAAACCAAATGTGTTTAATTAACTTATGCTTGGGAAGGCAAGCATGACACCTCTGGGAACAGAACCTCCAGATCCAGGGTTCAGTCCTTCATTTCTACCTATCTTTTCAGTGAAGCTGAAGAACTTGTCATGATCAGAACCTGTAATTGAATAAAATGGGAGCTTTTACCTTCGTACATTTTCCTTACAAAAGAATTCTATTTTCACTGAAAATTCAAGAAATTGAAAATTTCCTGATGTTTCCCTTGGTGTACCAGACTCCAATTTCATATTATTCCAGGTGCTTCTGAATTACCAGCCCCTTATGCTCAGACTCTGACCCCATTTCCAACCCCCAGCCCCAGTTACCGTCCCTTCCCTAGAATAACAATGGACCCACATATACATAGTCTTCTCTCTCATAAGCTTCAGATACAACTTGTTTTCACTGAGTTTGTACATTTAATGAGGCTTGATATAGTCTTTATTCCAAAGTACTGCCTTTTTCAGATAACAAAGTCTGAACTAGATGGAGTGAATCTCTAATTGTAGAAAGAAGATCTCTGGAGGCAGATGAGGATAGCATTATTTTTGTCATAAAAACAATCTTGTGAAATTCCCAAAATCACACTAGCTCTACTTAATTAAATACAGAATCCCTGTAACTGCCTAGTGCTGTGGCTCATCTGTTGTTCCTGAGAGGAGACAAGATTGACTTTCTTTTTTCTAAATGTTTATTTCTACCTGTTGGGAACTTTGATAAAGATTTAGAGATTGTTGGAGGTGGACTAAGCCATAAAACTTCTCCTTTGCCCTTGCAACTATTAGGAAAAGATTTTTAAATGGATTTAGCAGAAAGGAATTGAACTACAAAGCCAACTCAACAAATGTGAAAATAATGTTATATTCCTCTGATTTAATCAGTATAAAGCCATAGTGCCCTTCTGAATTTATGTATTCCTCCCTAATCAAGATGTTAAGATACTTCACATTATTAAACAGCCCATCTGATTTACCTGAACCCACAGAATTAATTTAAGGTCATAATCAAATAAACAGTAATTAAAACCATTAATCTTAAAATGTCAATGCTTAAAAAAATTATACTACCAAAAAGAATGACTTGGAATACCAAATGCTACCATTTGTTATTTTTGGACAAACACTAAAGGTGCCAGCACATAAAAATGTGCTTTTTGTTTCTTAATAGCTAGACTGTGTGATCCTTTTGCTATCATATTTTCCAAATTAGGGTTTGGCATCAGTCAAAATAGTCTACTAATCTAATATGCTTTTCAGCTATAATACATGTGCATCAAATTACAAAATACAGGCATGGCAAAGCAGTTTCAATCAGTCCAACAATTTTTTAAATCAGAAATTTTTAATGTTTAATGTACACAGTCAGAAATATTAAGTCATTCATGCATTTCTTTTGTCTCTTTCATCACGTTAGTGATTGTTTTGACTTTTGCTTCTGTAACCTCTCTCTTATCCACTCCCTACTCACCATTCTCACTTCTGCCTCCTTAGTTCAGCTACTTGGACCATTGTAGTAGCCTTCTAACTGGTTAGTCTTCCTGTCTCTGTTTTTCAACTCTTCTCATCTCTTGCACACTGATCTTAGAAGGATCTTCCTAAATTGCAGATTTAGTCATTTTATTCTGGACTTGAAACTGCTTAATAGGTTTCCTTTGCTTCTGGTGTAAATTCTAAATTTAATAGCAAAGCATGGAGGCCTTCCATTATTTAAAGTCNTTCCCTACTCACCATTCTCACTTCTGCCTCCTTAGTTCGGCTACTTGGACCATTGCAGTAGCCTTCTAACTGGTTAGTCTTCCTGTCTCCGTTTTTCAACTCTTCTCATCTCCCTTGCACACTGATCTTAGAAGGATCTTCCTAAATTGCAGATTTAGTCATTTTATTCTGGACTTGAAACTGCTTAATAGGTTTCCTTTGCTTCTGGTGTAAATTCTAAATTTAATAGCAAAGCATGGAGGCCTTCCATTATTTAAAGTCAGTTTTCTTTTCTCCTTTTGTCTGAAGTTGGGCCTCACTCTCTCCCTTTCACACTCTGCCCTCCAGCCTACAAAACCACTTCTGCTTGCTCCCTGGCATTTTACTTTTTCACAACTGTGTCTCTTGGTCCACAGTGCTTCCTCTATTTACCTTTTTTTTTCTTTTATCTCTTTGAAAGCTATTTCTTTATCTTTGAAAATTCCAGAAAAGGATCATTTCCTCCATAAAGTTTTTTCTCAATCCTAAACGTAGAATCAAATAATCTCTTCTTTGTGGTTTTTCTCACAAGGTGTGTGGACATGCCTATTCTCCCTCCTTATCAGACTCCCCTGAGAGAATTAAACAACCCCTCTTGTTAGTGCTTTCCTGTTACAGTGCTTGGGGCTTGCCTTTCTCCCACTATCTGGGGGTGAGCTCCTTATGAGCAGGGCCTCCTTGTGTTTGTATCTCCAGGCCTTTGTCTTTGTCATAAAGGCATTTATAATATATTCTTCAAATAAATTTTAAATATTCTGTTCTCTAAATTTTCTAGCATCTTGAATATTATTCACATTGCAAAAATCATAGCATCTTGCTAAGATTGCTCAAAATTATTTTTGTTGTTGGAATTATATTTTCAGTGTTTTTCAACTTTGTATCACTCATTATTTTCATTCAAACTAATAATTAAAAAGAATATACATCTTCAGGGGCGCCTGGGTGGCTCAGTCAGTTGAGCATCTGACTTCAGCTCAGGTCATGATCTCGCAGTTTGTGGGTTCAAGCCCTACGTCGGGCTCTGTGCTGACAGCTTAGAGCCTAGAGCCTGCTTCGGATTCTGTGTCTCCCTCTCTCTGCTCCTCTCCCACTTGCATTCTTTCTCTGCCTCTCAAAAACGAATAAACGTTAAAAAAAGAAGAATATACATCTTCTAAGCTTTCAAAACAAATGGATCATAGAATCCTTAAATGAATATTCCATTTGGGATAAAAATACGGGTGAAAATAATTAAAATGTGATCACAAGTCCATTCTATAGATCACAAAAGTAATGAAGATTGTTTCCTATTCTTACTGTGCTTCAAAGCACCTGGAACACTTGAAAAACTAGAGACCCCTGAGTCCCACTTAGAATCTCCTTTGTGAAGCTAGGGAATCTTTATGTAAAATCTTTCATATGTTTATGTGAAACAAAACATTCAAAATATTCTCCACCTGATTCTGATCCAGTCAGTCCCTAAAATACAACTTGGAAATCATGGTTTTAAGGGATCTGAGGTAATTTTGATACACAGTTAAGATCAGAAACTGCATTTTCAAAACTAAATCACAAATAGTTTAACAATGATTAAAACTTCAATTCATTATTTTAACATCTCTTTAGCAAGTAGACAGCTAAAAATCTACAAAGCCAGAATTTGAAACCAGGAGTTACTCTTCACTAATCCCATCCTTTTTATCCTTCATGTGGCTGCCCTGAATGCTATACTACTTAAAGGTGCCATAAATAGCATGGTTACTGTTATATCAGGTAATATTTACAAGAAGATTTTAATGAAAATTAAAAATGTGCAGGGATGCCTGGGTGGCTCAGTCGGTTGACATCCAACTCTTAATTTTGGCCCAGGTCAGGATCTCAGAGGTAAGATGAGATAAGATAAGATAATAAATATAAGATAGGATAATTTTTGAAAAATAGAAATAAAAAATTTTTTAATGTGCACATGTTCCAAAATGTATATTGTTGCTTGGCAATCAAACCTTAATTAATTAAAGATTAGTTTACAGAAGGATGACAGCTGTCTGGTCTCATGATTAATGTGTAATTTTAAAGAGAAAATAGAAACATCACTGAAGAAATACTCCTTTACTTTGAAATATCTGAGATTAATCCAATTAAACTATCTCAACATTGTCAACGAAAGAATGAGCTCCTTTTGATCCTCTTTTCATTTTAAAATTTAGGTGACATGTATACGCTATAACCAGAAAAAAAAAAATAGGTAACTCTAAATACATTTAACTAAAGTACTCCANCCTCTTTTCATTTTAACATTTAGGTGACATGTATACGCTATAACCAGAAAAAAAAAAAATAGGTAACTCTAAATACATTTAACTAAAGTACTCCAGGTTGATTCTGGACTCTTTCACATTAGTGATTTATTTCCATCTCTAGATTTGACAGCATACATCCCTATGTTGCTTTCATGGGCCAGAGCACTGAAGACCTCGAATGTACCTAGCTTCTTTAACACTTGGTTACCAATTACAATGTAAATAGGTTATTGTGGAATAGGGCGGATCAAAGGGTTGGACCACACCTCTTAATGTGGAAAAGAAGTAATGCCAAATGACTCATTTGATAAGAGGACCAGCTTTTTAAAAAAGCATTTGTTTAGTTTGTTCATGTCTATATCCATGGTTTCTAGAAATTCAGAAAGGTAGATTACTAGGGAAGAGCAATTTGTTTTTGACTCTGCAAAAGGGTGCCCACCACCCTTCTCTATATGTCCAGCCTCCTGTATTTTCCCTTTGGGTACTGTTCTTTTCCTGACCAATTACGTATTTGTCGTTGGTCTCTAACCACTGGTATACAAGTTCCATGAAACTAGAGACTATGTGTGTCTGTTTACTGTGCTTTTTTTTTTTAATGTTTATTTATTTTTGAAGGAGAGACAGAAAGTAAATGGGGAGGGGCAGAGAAAGAGGGAGACATAGAATCTAAAGCAGGCTCCAGGCTCCAAGCTGTCAGCACAGAGCCTGATGTGAGGCTCAAACTCACAAGCCGTGAGATAATGACCTGAGCTGAAGTCAGATGCCCAACCGACTGAGCCACCCAGGTGCCCCTGTTTACTGTCTTCTCAAACACTATCTGGCTTATTAGAAATTCCTAATAAATAGTTTTAACATAATTAATATATATGACTAAGATAATTTCAGCTTACTGAATGCACTAGTGAATGATGTTTAGAAGTATAGGTTTTCCAGGGCCCCTGGGTGGATCAGTTGATTAAGCACCCGATTCTTGTTTTTGGCTCAGGCCATGCATGATCTCAGTCTGTGGGATTGAATCATGCATGGGGCTCCATGCTTGACAGTACAGGGCCTGCTTGGAATTCTCTCTCTCTCTCTTTCTCTTTTTCTCTCTCTCTCTCTCTCTCACACACACTCAAAATAAAGAAATAAGCCTTAAAAAAGTATAGCTTCTCTAACATGAGATCTATCATCTATCTATCATCTATCTATCATCTATCTATCAATCTATCTATCTGTAATGTACATATATAATGTAGTTTCCACAACAACTGTCTCTGAACCTTCCTTATTCTCTCCTCCCCCAAATACATATCCATTCCCACCTTACACACACACACACACACACACACACACACACACACACCATGATTGCTTTCATACACCATACAGTTAGATATCTCCAATTGTTGTTTCTTCCTGAATTTTGTGGTTTTGGAGTTAACAAGTCAGCCTGGGGGAGTTGACTCCATAGCTCAGCGTCATGGTGGTACCAGTTAGCTAGTGTCTGAGCCTTAGATGATGGAGGTTCTTGAGTACACCAGGAAGCTTTCCAAGAGCTATATTCCCAGGGGTGAAAAACAGCGTTTTTGTGATTTATAACATTCTTCCAAAGATTATTGTAATCCATGGGGTCATCACCTATGGATATTTCCATTGCAGGGAAATAGGTTCTATGTGCCAGATGACAAAAATCTGAAATGATATCTGTGACAAGGCATAGGATAAATGGTAGAAGAGAACTACTAGTTTATAGGGTTACTTGATGCAGCAAGGTACCTGATGTTCTAAACAATGGTTTAGTGTTCTCTAAAATGGGGATCATTATACCTATTTGATAAAATTGTTGTAAGGACCAAATCAAATCATATTATCTCTAAAGCACTGCTTGGCACCAGCCAAATACTCTAAATGGCAGTTATTTAAGTAAAATTTTCTTTCAGTCTCCATGAGGGCACTCAATTTAGTGCTAGAAGTACAGTACCACTAAAGTACTGTTGATTTGTAAAATCTATCCTGTCACACTGCTTTAGAAACCCTTCTATAATCATCTTACTTGATAAATGGAGCTTGGAAAAGAACATGTTACAGGTCAGGACAAGTTTGGCACTCATGAATTCAAGGTAATCTTGTTCTAAAATTTTTAAAAAATCACAGTTTGTGTATATAGCTAAAGATTAAAACAATGACCACAACAAACTACACAAGAGGTAAAATGAGACTGTTTATA
The DNA here is from genome assembly GCF_008692635.1 of Crocuta crocuta. NCBI lineage: Eukaryota > Metazoa > Chordata > Mammalia > Carnivora > Hyaenidae > Crocuta > Crocuta crocuta. Next base: position 1,313,655 of record NW_027529549.1, read on the forward strand.
CTCAATATAATCTTTCTGGCTCAGGATAATGCTTTAGAGAAGAGGTAGGTTTGAATCATGGCTAACATGAATACTTACAATAGTTCTAATGAAAGAACTGTTAGGGCACATGAACAATTTTTGAGTGTCCGGATACCTACCTTTTAATTTTGCATGCCAACAGGTAGTTACTGGAATTTATAATCTAAAGAATAATTTGTTGAATTAAGGAGTTATATAGTTATATTGAAAAGTAACTTACTTTTGGATTCAACAGATTTGACTTACCAGTCTTACTGTAACACCGAACCAATCTTGTTCTTTAGGAGTACAAACTACCACACAGTGTTTGTCTTAATTTGGAAAATTCATTGTCAGTAATAAAGAAGAATTCAGACTTCTACTTAGACTTCCAGTATAGTTAAAAGCATATATAACTTGGGGATCAAATTCCAGGTCAGCTATTGATTAGTTGAATGACTTTTCTTGAAAAAACATTTTTCATTTTTTTTAGTCTCATTTCCTTGATTTATAAAATGGAAATAAAGACAGTTACCAGAATAAAATAAGATAAACACACACACACACACATTTGTAACATGTTTATATTACAGATTATATGCATTTAGTGTGTGTATGTGTGTGTGTGTGCGTGTGTGTGTGTGTATGTAAAGCGCCATATAGTGAGTTTTAAAGCGTGCTTCTGTTTAATTAAAAATGTAGCCACTTTGGGGCACATGGGTAGCTCAGTGGGTTGAACATCAGATTTTGGCTCAGGTCATGATCTCATGGTCTGGTGAGTTGGAGCCCCACATCTGGCTCTGTGCTAACGGTTCAGAGCCTGGAGCCTTCTTTTGGATTCTGTGTCTCCCACTCTCTCTCTCTCTGCCCTTTCCCTGCTCGTGCTTTGTCTCTCTTGCTCTCAAAAATAAATAAGCATAAAAAAATTTTTTAATGTAGCCAGTTTGTAGAATACACTTCAGATGTTTCATTGAATAGTGTAAATGCAGCCTTTTCTCAATAAAAGAATGACATTCGCTATTTGTTTTCTCTCATTACAGGCTTATGAAAAAATTGCTTACCTTCTCACCAACTTAGGTAAGTCCTTTGTTTTTACTTCGTTCCTTAATTAAAGAATAACATATGTGCATATCAGCCTGTAGTTGCTTTAGCATTTTTAAATGTTTATTTATTTATTTTGAGACAGAGAGTGAGAGTGCACACAAGCTGTGGAGGGGCAGAGAGAGACAAGGGGAGAGAGAATCCCAAGCAGACTCTGGGCTGTCAGAGCAGAGTCCAGTGCGGGGCTGGATCCTACGTCATGACATGAGCCAAAATCAAGAGTCAGATGCTCCACCAACTAAGCCACCCAGACACCCCTGTTTTAGCATTTTTAATATCAACTTCTATTTTATGAATTGTCAATCAAAATGAAAGGCATGCATGGAAGGTTGGAGCACATTGCATAACTACAGAGTCAGTGTACGTAGTTTACAAACCTAGTTCTCCCTACATAGAAGTGTTTTTCCCCCCTACCTCTTAACTTATTTGAGTTCTTCCCCCAATATTTATTTTTACCAAAGTATTGTACTATATGTACACAAATCAAAAGGCAAAATGGTATTAAGAAATTTATAATTAAAACCAGTACTCTGCCACATTACCCAACCTGATCTTCCACTTTCCTGAGAGACTACTTTTTAATAATTTTAGCAATTTCTCTTGTTATTTCCTATCCTATTGCTAAATAACATGTTTCTCTGACATTCTTGGATTTTTCAGTTTTGGGAAGCTGTTGCCTTTCCATTCCAAATGACAAGAAATTAGGTCCTAACATTCCCTGCAGTGTTCTGTCCCTGCACACTTTCCCATCCATCACATGTTACACACACACAATTTCTCCTCCTTCCAGAGTAGGTATAGTCACCATATTTGAACTTTAAAAAAAAGTTTTTAGTGTTTATATATTTTTGAGAGAGACAGACAGAGCATGAGCAGGGGACGGGCAGAGAGAGAGGGGGAGACACAGAATCTGAAGCAGGCTCCAGGCTCTGAGCTGTCAGCGCAAAGCCCAAAGTGGGGCTCAAACCCAAGAACCATGAGATCATGACCTGAGCCGAAATCAACCCTCAACTGACTGAGCCACCCAGGCACCCTTCAGTGGGTTTGAACTTTAATTCAAATTAATGATTAGTGTTTACATCATTGTTTCTATATAACTATTTTTATATCTAAGGTAAGGGGTGTACTATGATTGTTTTCCTTCTTATAGAATCTTTATATTTTCATGACACTAATAATAGCACTTTTTCTTTGATTTTCTACATACTTTCATTAATTTATCCCAAACTTTCTGCTTCAGCTCTGGATGGTCTCTAAACACATTCAAAATCATCAAGTATTCTACTCATTTTATTTTCTTCTTAGATTTACCCTCCCTGAACCCAGTGTTACTCCCATCTCAAAGGCCTACCATCAACACCTCAAAGCCTGGAGCCTATTTCAGATTCTGTGTCTCCCTCTCTCTCCTCTGCCCCTCCCCACCTCGTGGTCTCTTTCTCTCTCTCTCTGTCTCTCTCTCTCTCTCTCTCTCAAAACTAAATAAACATTAAAACATTTTTTAAATTAAGCCAACTGATGAAAAGAGTTTCAGTTTTGTCAAACAGAAGTCAATTCAAGAACAAAAGCACATATATCAAGAAAATAGTAACAAACTCACCATGTTAATATTTGACAAACCAGAATTTCATATCTATTTGAGAGAGAAAGAGAGATACTTCATACTGATAAACAGTCTGCCAGATCGGTATAATAGTCATGATTTGTATACATCTTTTTATAAACTTTCAAAATATAGAAAGCAAAATGTGATAGAAGTACCAAAAATTTTTTTTGACAAATCCATACTCAAAATATAAGCCAGGATTTAAGGCATTTTGAATATCATAACTAGCAAGCTTCTCTCAAAATATATATAAATGGGATGCTCAACAAAAAATATATATATATATCCTTTTCAAACACTTGATAACATAGACAAAATATATCCAAGTAATTTGAAGACAAGTGAAACTGCAGCTTTTTTGACCCAAAGCAGAAATTACACGGGAATGTTTGTGGATTGTGATGTAATAGAATTAGAAGTGGAAAACCAAACACAAACTACACAATGGGGATTTTTTAAAAATCCATATTCTCATCTCTAAATAAGTTTTATGCTAAATTTGCAAACTATTTAGAATGCAGCAGCAGTGAAAACACCATCGACCAAAACTTTGGGGGAACATGGGCTCTCCAGACTGCTCTCACTAGGGTCCAACAACCAGTCAGCCTGGGGCATGCCCCACAGACCCCTGTCATTTCTGGCACATATTCTCTTTGGACTTGGACTCCCCCAGACTGATCCCCCTGTTCTGTGTCTGGATCATGCGTACGTCGTGGCCCATCTTTTCTTGAAATCAGATCCCATCTATTTTCTGTCTTTCTTGAATTCTTTAATTGTATTAAAACCCATATTAGCTGTGCAAACAGATATTATACCATTATTTGGATACCCGGTGAGAGTAGAGTCTGCAATACACACTGCCATCTTTATCCCATCTCTCTCATTATTTTTGTTTTGTTTGAAGAGTCATAGAAACATAAGACATGAGAGTAGACAAAGTTCTTGAAATCATCTTGTCTAAATTCCTTGTTTCATAAATGTTAAAACTTGTTGCAAAAAAATGTGAAGAGATCTACTTGAGATCCCCAGAAAATTAAGTGTAAAGTTGAGACAAGAGCTCGGCTCTTATGACTGAGGTAGCCCTCTTTCCTTTTTACCATTCCACTTCCATCTGTGCAAAATATCCATTCTTCAAAGAACTCTGTGGATAATTTAGGTACTTATTAGAGCATAGCCAGGTTGGGTGAAGGACTGATCCAATGTATATGGTTACTTCCAAATGACAATAGCAGAGAGAATCCTGAAACTCTTTATATATTAATAGCAGGCATTGTATTTTTGTAGCTCTGGGAAAAATCTAAAGATTGTATCATTGGATCCTTTTATCAGCAGATATTATCATTCACATTTTGCAGACACAGACCTACATACAACTCAGAGATGTCAAGTGTCTTGTAGAACTAGTTCAGAACATGAACATGGGGCTTCTGAGTCTATATCCATGTTTTGTGTTATTCACCTCATCTATGTAAACATATCCTGCTTTCCTTTTAGAATATCCTCGAACAGAATCTGAATGGGAAAACAGCTTTGCTTTGAAGATGTTCCTTTTCCAGTTTGTTAATTTAAATAGTTCTATCTTCTATATTGCTTTCTTTTTGGGGAGGTAAGTCAACTTTATGCACATTATCTTTGCGGAGTGAAAAAGATTGCCAACCATTCCATTGCCAGTTGGTTAACAAGGGTGGCAAATTCTTGTCCCCTGCCTCGGAAAACTGCTAGTCAGTCTTCACATATGTTTCAATCGAAAGACTTTGAGCTACAGGAAAACTTCCACTACCAATTAAAGTTGGCATAAAAGATAAAACTTATATGCCATGCTTGGGCTGAATGGTGATTATCTAATCATCAGTGATGGTTTTGATAAATACGAAAATAATGTTTTTATAACCCTAGGTCACAGTTCCTTCGTGTGGAAACTTCTACCTATGGTGATAACATTTTTTTCCCTATCTTTGTTGCACAATATGAAAAAGAAACATATTAAAGTATGCTCAACACTCCAGCCAGTGCTGTGGAAACATACTGAAGCTAGAGCCATTTTAAACTAAACAGTCCTGCGCATTATATTAATATTCACTAGTTAGGCCCACAAAACATTAAAGATCTACAGGTGAAAGTGGAAAATTTCCTTTGGTTGGTTTCTCTGTACTTTCTCATCCCACTGGCATTGAATTCAAACATCACTTTTTTTCCTTTTTAAGTCAGGTACTTTGATGTGTAAGCATGGCCTAAGTCAGCAGTTCAGTTCAGGAACAAGATGCACCAGTGAACATTTATGTCTGCCTACACATGCACTTGTTGTGATGCATTAGATGTTCTTCAGTCAACCCCATGTAAATGCTAATGAACTGAAATGGCTTTTTACAGATTTGTAGGCCATCCAGGAAATTACAATAAACTTTTTAACCGGTGGAGACTGGAGGAAGTAAGTAACCTTGTAAGGGTGGGTGTGGGCCTGGGCGTGGATATGCGACAATGACTATGGAAAGGGAGTGTGTGGGAAGAGAGAGAGACAGAGAAGTTGGAGACACAAGGTTTCAGGCATGCTGGAGATGCATTATTGGTAGAGAGTTCTTAAGAGTTCACTAATGAAGGAACTACATCTTTCCACAAAAGGGTGTATACTTAAAAGTTAAAACCTAAAATCCTGACCTCAGCTCTTTAATTTTCTATCAAATCTATTTCCTCATTCCCAAAGCCCAAAAATTTAGCTCCAGTGATTGTTCAGTTTGGTGGAATTATTATTATCTATTTCATGGGTTTTTGAGCTTTTAAATATGTTAGGTTTCCTTTTAAGCAGGGAAATGCCATCCAAAAGAAATCTTACTTGAAACACCAATCTATAAGTATATAAATGTATGTCTTCCAAGTCTCATAGTTTTATATTGATTTATATTATGCATGTCATGGAAACAAAAGGTCTCGTATTGCTAGATGACAAGGTTAAACACATTGTATATTATCACTGAGACTGACAAATTGTCCTCGAAAATGCCAGCCCCTACTTATAGTGTCTGAGCCTGCTTCCTCAGATTTTTGCCAACAGAAACATTTTAATTTTTAGCAATATAAAATCTAAAAGATATCTCCTTTTGATTTCAGCTCCTTTAATTGTGAGTAAGATGGAGAACACTTTTCGTACAATTGTTGGATATTTTATATTTCTGTGTGTATGTGCTATTCTTGCTCATTTCCATTAGACTTTTTTTTCTCTGTACTAGTAATTTATAAACTAAAAAATAGGCTCTAATCTTTCAAATTTGCTGAAGAGATTTCTCATTTTCTTGTATGTCTCAATTTTGTTTTGATACATTTTTTTAAAAACTCTAGAACATTTTTCAACTAAAATATCATTGCTGTTAATGACTTTGGGCATTTATATCATGCCAAATAAGGTGTTTTTAATTCTGAAAATTAAAAACTCACATTGTACTTTTTACTAATTTAAAAAAAATATTAACATCTTTAGTGCATTGGAAGCTTATTTTTATGTAAAGAGTAATCAAGATATCCACCTGCCCCAGTTAGCAATCACATATGTAATTAATAATACATTTTTTATCACTCAGCAAAATAAGATTTCATGACTTATTATATTCTACATCTGAAATCATGTCTAATTCTGGATTCTGTTCAGTCTCATTGGTCAGATTGGTTATTCCTTCTCTAGTTCAAAATTGTTTTAATTATTTTAATATAAAATCCAATTCAATATATGGTAGTATTATAAGAGCTTGTAATTTAGAGAGAAGCTAAGAAAGGATTCCCTGAGAAAACAGGTGTTTCCAGTCTCTAAAAATTTCCCCAAAACTCAAGAGAGTCCTCATTGATATTGTCTCCCTAGAGCCTTCTAGTTGATTGCAATAACAGGAGAAAGCCTAAAACTTCCTAAAGACCAACATGCTTCACATCATAGAAAACTGGCTCGAATGCTAACCTTGCTACTTATTAATTCTTTGCCCTTAATTTAATCCCTCTGAATATCTGTCTCCTCATCTATACTTAGGAGTAATACTTAGGTTGCAAAGTTGTTTATAAATAAGAGACAATTTGCATAACACACTTAGCACAAGCCCTGGTCTTTGGAAGGCACTCATTGTAGCTGATAGTTATCAAAGCTCTGTCTCCACAGTCACCTACCTGGGTATTATCCTCTCAGGCAAAAACAGATGAAGACCTTACAGAACTCCAGCTCTCCAGAAAGTCCTCAAATCAAACTTGCAATTTTCACTCATAGCCCAGATTATGGCTATGAGCCTTTCATCTACCCAGTTAGGGACCCAAGGCTTACTTTTTACCAGGAATGTTCAACTAGATTTAGTGTAGTGTGGGGAACAGAGTGGTACAGGCAGATAGATCTGCATATTGATGCCATTTTAGGAACTGCTGTCACCAATAGTTTCATTTAGTTGGATATTTTTACTCTTAAGTGTAAAGTTATTGGAATTCATCATTCTTCTTTGGGAATCCCAGAGAAATAATTCTAATACTGATATCCCAGGGAAATAATTCAAATACTGGTGTCAAGAAAAATATTTCATAACCATTATAGTCATTTTCCACAATATATATGGCATACAGAATGGATGTATTTTCCAACAAAGTATTATTCATTTGGCAAAAAAAAATCAGTGAAATGAAAAATGTGAGTTTGTAATAGACCCTAGAAATTCTAGAACTGTACACGTAAATACACCTAATGGAAGATAAAAATTGACCCTGTGAGTTCAATCATACCACAAGCGCTTATTGACACATACTCTAATCCAGCACTCTACTGGGTAATATGGAGTATANTTAATGGAAGATAAAAATTGACCCTGTGAGTTCAATCATACCACGGCGCTTATTGACACATACTCTAATCCAGCACTCTACTGGGTAATATGGAGTATACAAACGAAGACGTCCTTTTCCTTTCTTGATGATGTTAATAGTTTCAAGAAAAGAATATAACCATGTCATGTAACAACTATTTTGTCTTTGGAGTCTTGACGATCTACATTCTAATTCAGTCCCACCTAAACCCATGATTTTAATATCTCCAAGTCTCAAGTTTTTCTTTTGTAAATTGTGATTAAGAATAGCTATCTCAGTACTATTGGTGATAGGATGATAAAACTGGGTCATGCATGTAAAACCCCTGGCACAAATTATGGTAGCTATTTTAAACAAAGAAAAATACCTCGGTTTTATTTAAAAACATTTATGAACTGGCTCTACTGACCTTTGTTCATACTATGCTGTATAATCTATCACATAAATATGTTATGTAAATCTATATAAAATGTTAATAATGGCTAATATTTAATTAGCACATACAATCTGCCAGTACATTCCAGCAATTGTCCCTAACTGTTCTAGATATATTAATGCAGGAATTCTTTTTTTAAAAATATAGTTTATTGTCAAGTTGGTTTCCATATAACACCCAGTGCTCATCCCAGCAAGTGCCCTCCTCCATTATTATGCTCATCTTCAAGATGAGGAAACAGAAATTTAGACAAGCTCTATAATTTGCCTACAATTATAGAAACATACTTCTAAATTGATGAAGTCATCAATCTGATTCAGCCAACCTAGCATCTGAGTCTGCACTTTGAACATTATGCTTTCCAGCCACCATTGGTATAGCATATAGGCACAATCGAAAACGTTAAGGACATTGATTTGGATAAGAGATGGCTGAATGATTGCTGACTCACACATGTAGATTGGATATAAAGTAAACCTACTTCGTGTGAAAGGAACATGGGTACCAGAATCTGATAGTCCTGTCTGTCACCTAGTTTCATCATCTACAAAATGGAGATACTAACACCCATCTTATGAGGTTCTCAGGAGGAGCAAATGAGAAACATATGTGAAGGCCCCCAGCTCTATGTTGTCCACAGTTATATGATTTGGGTGGCAAGGGGGGAGGGGAATGCAAAAGGAATGAAAGCCTGGGCCTTTTGCCTGCTCATCCTTCCTCTTTTACTCATGGTAATTATAGACTCTCTCTTACCCAGTGAATTTTAGAGTTGAAGGACTAGATTTCTCCAAAGGGAACCATTATATGAGAGGGGCAGACCCACAACAACTACTTCTGCCCTATAAACCACAAAGACATAAAGGCTCAATTTTGACAAAATTACAAATGGCCTGTCATCCAGCTTCCCCACTTTGGCCTATGATTGTGGAGAGTGAGCCAATCACATGGTTCTGTAATGGTCTTTGTTTTCCCTTTCCACATAATAATACGCTCTGGTATTCAAAGCAACAAACACATTTGGTAAATAGAATTCATCTTTAGTGTTATGTGCAAGAGTAGAGGATTAGGGTGCAATAGACCAAGGCTTTCAGTTCCATTACCAACAGTCAACACTATATGACCTTGAAGAAGTTCATTTGCATCTTTGAGTCTCTCTATAAAAATAAAGAGTTTCAGCTTGCAGCTGTGATCTATGCCTGCCTGTAGCTTAGTAATTATTCTGTTTCAGACATTGCACAGAACCCATTTACCATATATATGCGGCAGAGCTCAGGGGGTCCTAAATTAATCCTAGAAAGAAGGGGCAGTCTTAAATGGGAGAATTGAGACTTCTCCACACAATAAAAATTACCACTGGCAAGCCCTCTCTCTGGCTCAGTTTAGGGAGTTTTAAATTACTGGGCTGGAACCAGAAAACCAGGCTCTTCATGTCCTAATTATCTGTTCCCTTTGAAGTCCCACTGGTACCAATTTGATAGAAATAGAAACTGTGGATCAAAGCTATAGTGACTATTGTTCTTATAAGCCGGACATGAACCCATTTCTAAAGAAACAGACCCACGCTTTCCTACCCAACTGTCTTCTGCAGTGCAAAGTTTTCAAGCAAAACACATCGATTGCCATGTTCATTGTTATCCCATTTTTTCTTTGTTGGGGGTTCTAATGCTACCCTTTGTTGGATATCTGAAAAAGCAGAGAGGCACGGAGAAGGCAAAACGGTGTGATGCTGACAAGACATTCTGTGGCATGCTTTTATTACTAGAAGATACATTTGATGTAGATATTCCCTCTCTAGGATATAGAGCAGCTACCTCCTATCTTGAGAGTGGGTTAGACTTATAGACTCGCTTCAGAAAAGAATGGGGAAAGGGCAAAATGAGTAACTTTACAGTAGAAATACCTGGCAAACATGGTATCAACCAAGTGATGAAGATTAATGTCACTAGGGATGTTGTGTGGAGAGCCTGTAGCTTCTGATGAGAGGTGATGAAAATGATAATTTATGTCTGTGATCTCCCTCCATCCTCAAAACACATAAGCCCAGGCTAAACACGTGAAAACATTAGAGAATGTCGGTTTCTCAGCTTTGACACATGTACTTTGGTGATATATAAGGGGCAATAGAGGAGTCTAGTGCGTATGGGCATTCTCTGTACTTTCTTTGCAAATTTTCTACATTTAAAATTATTCTAAGACAAAAAGTTTATTCTAACTTATACATTTTTCTATCTCCTGATTGTCAATAGATATATAGTATTCCAGAGCATTCATTAAATGGGATCATGCCTAATACAAACCTTGGCAGATAATAAGTGCTCATTAAAAGTTAGCTTTCTTGTTATTGCTGTTGTAACTTTGATCACTATTCCTTTATAATTACTGAAAATATTGCTATCAGGTGCCCTTATACATGTTCTGTCTCCTTGTTTTTATTTTTTTTTTATGCACTGAGATAGTGCTGCCTGGTTTTAGAATTTGCTGTACAGTTTGAAGGTGCTGTACAGTTTTAAGGAATGTACAACCAACTAAGAAGAGCAAAATCAAGGTGGTTGTTCTGTTTCAGTGTCATCCCAGTGGCTGTTTGATAGACCTCTGCCTGCAGATGGGAGTGATCATGTTTTTGAAGCAAATATGGAACAACTTCATGGAACTAGGATACCCGTGAGCACTGTATCTTTTAAACTTGCCTTATATATAGTTACAAAGAAGAAAGATAGAGGTAGTGTGCATAGTTCTTAAGAACTGGGACCTGGTAACCATACAGATGAAGGTTACCTGTCCTGCTGCTCACGAAATGTGTGACCGTGTGTGAGTTAGTTAACTTTTCTGAGCCTTGGTTTTCACATCTCTAAGAAGGGATCGATAGCTATATGTACCTCGAGAACACTGAAAAGGAGTAAAGGAAACAGTGCATGTCAAGAACCCAGTACTCTGTTCAACACCTTAAGATGCCTGTTGTTATTTTTAAAGCATTGTTGACAGTGCAGGTTCTTGAGGATAAAAATAACTTTCTGGCTTCTTCTGGCTACCGAAAGACCAAAGTGGTTGTTGTTTAGCAAAGAGAGCCTCCGTTTATGCTCCTCCCTCAAGAAAGAATAAAACAAAGATAAAATTCTGGATAGGGAGGACTTGTACTCTTTATTACACCAAAAAAAAAAAAAGTCATTAGAACAGGATTGATTGTAAAAACAACAAAACATATGTAGCATTCTATTTTGTCCCTTTAGGTAGGGTTCAACTATCTGAAACGCTGACATGTTGAATGACTACTTTTACATCATATAAAATATATTACTCTTCCAAAAACAGTGGGATACAGTGTATGTAAAATAATGTGATATGGAAGATTTGAGGCCTAATCAAGTTTAAAAACATGACTCTTTTGAGGAATTTCTTTTTTTTTATTTTTTTAATGTTCTATTTATTTTTGAGTGAGAGAGNCTGTATGTAAAATAATGTGATATGGAAATTTGAGGCGTAATCAAGTTTAAAAACATGACTCTTTTGAGGAATTTCTTTTTTTTTATTTTTTTAATGTTCTATTTATTTTTGTGTGAGAGAGAGAGAGACAGCGTTAGCAAGGGAGGGTAAGAGGGAGAGGGAGACACAGAATCTGAAGACAGGCTCTAGGCTCTGAGCTGGCTGTCAGCACAGAGCCCGACATGAGATTCGAACCCACAAACTGTGAGATCATGACCTGAGCCGAAGTCGGACGCTCAACCGACTGAGCCACCCAGGCGCCCCAAGGAACTTCTTGACTATAGAAGAAAGACTAGTTAATTGATGATATAGCTTCAGTTTAGTCATCAAATCATCCCATCATTGTTTCTCCTTGTTGGCCTTCAAATGGTATCAGGACATTTCAGAGCAGAGACCTTAGGACTGGAGAAGTGATATCAACTCTGAAATCTGCCATAAGATATTATGTTACACTTTAGGCAGGTAAGAGCATGGACTATGAAATATCTGAGACCTGGTTCAGATACTCTCTCTGCCTCTTGCTAAAGATGCTTATAATTTCCTTGACCTCCCTGTGACATTATTTTTAATAAAATAAGGGATTTGTGAAGATTGCATGAGATACCCAGTGATCTTTAACCTTAATGAATGACAGAATCTTTTTGTGAAAAGATTTGTGAAGAGATCCTCAAAATTTAAAACGGATGAAAATGAAGCTCTTGTAGATGAAGAGAGCATAGGGATGTAGGGAGGGAAGATTGGGTAGCCCACTCCATCGTTCATCTCCCTTCCTATCCTTGATTCATCTCTTTGAGACACAGGGTTTGGGAACGTTATTTAAAAATAGCTAAGATTGGGTAGCAAATGCCCACCAGAGAGTCTGACGTGTTGTGATAGAAATAGCTTCATAAGCACCATCAAGATGGTATAGTAGTCATTATCTTATTAAGAATGGTTATTATTATCATTGTCCGTGTACTTCTATGCATACCACAGACTTTGGATAGCACTTTTTCACCACGGCCTTGTCCAAGTGGTCAATGTGGATAGTATATGTCAAATCCCAAATGTGCAATGATAAGGGACATCCTGTTGGTGTTCTTCCAAATCCAGCAGGAGTGAACCAGTCACTAAACAATCATTTTCAAAATTTGATAACATAGTTCTCTTTTTTAAAGAAAAATCTTAAGCAGACTGAAGGAAATAAAAATGAACCAATCCCAACCCCTTTTCCATCTTCATGAGGTCTCAGAGGCAACTTCCATGGGATAGACATACACTGAATAACCACCTGACTTTTGGGTCTATGTTGTTCTTTCAACACCCACTAAGTATAGGTACATAATTAATTATATGTGAGAGTTGGAGTACTGTTCACTGAATCCTGTGGGATTCACTTTATTCTAGAGGTAATTGTCATCTAACCTTGAAATAATTAATTTCCCAGATGTCCCCACTATATGCACACTGGGATATTTCTGTGTCATGTAATTTCAAGACTGCCCCTATACTAGGGAAATACTGTTGTTAATTCCTTTCCAAGTCTTTTAAATGGATTGAGACACAGATCCATTGCCTGTAAATTATTGTTCACTATACTAGCAGAATGTAATTGTTAATACTCAAATCCTTTATGGCCATAAATTCAGAGGTGAATAGACTTGCTAAAAGTCACACAGCTAATACATTGCAGGTTAGGTATCTCTGGAAACCTTATCTAGGGCTCTGTTATTCAGTGTGGAACATGACTTTACTTGTGTTTCAAGAGCACAGCTCAGCTGGTTTTGGTTATAAGCAATGAAGGGCTCAGATCCTATCAGAACAGGCAACATAGAAGTTTAAGTATTTATATAGGTTGGAGTGGGGGAAGGAATCATAGAAATGGGGATTTGTCTAATAAGTATCAGGAAACACCTAAGTATATGAGGGAGAATAAATCTCAGATACATATGTAGATATTTAAAGAGCTAGGAAGGCTGAGGCCTATTCTCTCATCCTAAACTTGGAAGTTGAGACTATGCAAATATCTCCAATTCCCAGGAATGCTTGGTGTACTCCCAGAGTAGTGATATTTCTCTTTTCTTAATGCACTATACATTGTTTACTACATGCTTAACTAAGAGCTCAAAAGCCCATTGTCTCTTCTGTGATGTAGGCTGATCCAGAACTGGTGGTCACGACATAAAATCAAGCGAGGAGTACAAGATGCTTCCATACCTCAGTGGGAAAATGATTGGAATCTGCAGCCCATGAATATTCACGGACTGATGGATGAGTATTTAGAAATGGGTAAGGAAAGAAACTTCTACACAGCTATTTGGCTTTCTTGATACTCTTTTGTTAGTTCACACAGGCTTTTGTCCAAGAGAGAAAACCATCTCTGTCCTTTCCAAACCCAAGCATTCTAAAATACATCTGTACCTTTATCTCAACATAACTAGAGAAGAGATTAAAGAATTGCCCTTGGAAGGTTCACAGATTCTGTCCTCTGTCAGCTGTAACATTTGTCCAAAATGAAGGGTTTTCTCATAGCAGAACACCTAGCTTTAGTGCAGGTATTTAAAGGGAACAAAATAAAGCAGAATCCATTCCAAGTCAAAAACATACCATCCTGCCCCGATAAAGTAGTAATTATTTCTTATGATAAACCTTTGCATAGACCTGGTATGAGTTTAATTTGAGAAGCCCACTTATTTATATTAAGAAAATAAGGATTCCCACTCAAGCTGTTAAAATCTTTCTGTATTGTCTTGACATTTGCTTTTACTCTGGACTTTAGTTTTCTCATCTATTAAAAAAAAAAAAAAAAGACAAGATTAGATCTCTTACGTCCCTTCTAGAGCTGAGCATTTTTCTTCAAGCCCTCCTCTTTGACTTTTTTTTTTTTCACTCTTTCTTCATGCTGCATGGTCTAGTGGTGGAAAACACATAAACTTTCAATCCACTGAGATCAGAGTTTAACTGCAGGTGTTAACATTTTTAGCTGTTTACGCTTTTGAAAGCTTACTTAACATGTATGAGCTATAATTTTCTCAGCTGCAAAATGTGATGAGTATATTTACCTTGTAGGGGTATTGAAAGTATGAAAAGCAGTTTATGTAAAGTACCTAATATGGCACAAGAAATTACTCAATAAAATGATATTGTTTATATTGCTAATTATGTAATGCACTCCCTTTCCAGTTTTGCAGTTTGGTTTTACCACCATCTTTGTTGCGGCTTTTCCTCTGGCACCTCTTTTGGCCTTATTAAACAATATCATTGAGATCAGGCTGGATGCCTACAAATTTGTCACCCAGTGGCGGAGGCCTCTGCCGGCGCGAGCAACCGACATAGGTAAGATTCAGAAACTAAATGGTTCTTGCATTGCTAAGGCCAAGAGGTGTCTTGATCTTAGCACCATGTAGGTTTCTATTGTTGGGGTTCCCTCCCAACTGTAACAAAACTGAGCAATTTGGTTAACAAAATAGTGAAATCAACATTAGCTTACTTGGGAGTGTGTTTATACTAAACATGCTATTTCATGAACTTGTTTTTAACTAAAAATGATTCTATATGCACGTTTCCATGTTAATAAAAATAGCTCTGCCTCATTCTTTATAATTCCTTCGCCAATTTCTATGATATGTTGTGTGACATTTCTAAAACCTTATTCCCTTAAATCGAGATGTTTAGATTGCTTCAGTTTTTCCTCTTATAAACAACACTGAGGTGAACATACATCTTCATACATATTTTGGCTGATTATCTCCTCAAGATGAATTTCTCAAGTGGAACTCCTATGTCAGAGAGCATGTTCGTTATTTTTTTTACATTTAGTATAATGCTCTCCATCCATTTAACATTTTAATTTCTCAACATGTTGTCTAGAAATATTGTGAAAATTGATAGTCTTCCCAGGTATAATAAGGGTTCTCTTTTTTTTAATGTTGTTCTATCCTCACCAGTCTGAGGAGAAAAACCATGTGATCTTGTTATGTTTCCTCACATGTTTATAACTATGAGATTAAGTATATTTGTATTTCTTCTCTACTAACTGTGGATGACCTTTGGCTATTATATTTGATTTCGTAATCTTTATCTCCATGTTCAGAATTGCAAACATTTTCAAATGCAGGTTTTTAATTTTTCACTCCATCGTGAATAAGGTTTTAAAATGTGTATATCATCCCATTGATATATCTCCCTTATAGTTGTTATTACTTATGGCATTCTTAGAAAGTCCTTTAGAACTCCCAATTTTTCACGATGTATTTTACATATATGTGTGTTATTTGGTTGTCTGTTGGCCCTTTATGGTTTTATTTAAATTGTTGATCTAACGAATTTGTTGTTAATAAAGGGGTTAAAATGATATCCAGCTGGGTTTTTTCCCCTAAAGAGTGGCAAATTTTCTGACAACCATTTATCAAATATTACATCTTTCCTAACTTGTTTGAATTACCTTTATTATAAAAAATTCTATATAAACTTGGGCATATTTCTAGAATCTCCATTTGTCCCTTTGATCTGACTACTTGTTTTTGGCATGCTATTTTAATAAACTGCAGTTTGGTAATAGAAATTCTAAGTATATGAAAAAGAAAATTCATACTTCTCCTTTTCTTTTTTTGGGAATTTTCTGGCTAATATTGCAAAGTTATCTTTTTAAAATTTAATTATATAATCATATATGTGTGTATATACTCCACCGCCAACATAATTTTTTTAAATATACTACTAATCTGCAGAGATTTAATGCTACTTAACTTGAGTTCCCATTTTTTAAAACAACTAAAATTTTTACTGTTATTTAATTTAGGTATGTTTATTATTTCATTATTAAAATAATATAAGCACATTAAAGAAAATCTGGAAAACAAATCAAAAGGGAAAAATCAACCCCCATTCCAGATTTAGCTAGTGTTATTGCACTTTCCAGTGCAAAATTTATTACTTTTTTTAATTTTCGTAGGTTGTCTTGCTCAACTCAGACAATACAATGTATAAAAATAGTTAATATTCATTCTTCCCTCTTTCCCTTCTACCTCAGGGAATCAGTATTATCAATTAGGCATTATACTTTGTCAGTGTTTTTCTTGCTCATACAAATATACAAAAATGCACACTTACGAATTCTGCATTTTTTCCTTCATGAATATCCCCTAGCTCAAAACATATTGGTGTGATTCATTTTGATAGTGTAGTAATACTCATAATATAGATGTATGTTAAATTTTATAGTCATTTACTTAGTTTTCCCAAGCAAAGAATAAACATACATAAATATAACTGTGAATAAACATATACATAAACAGACATAGATATTATATATATTGGATATCACATATCCACAGATGTGTGTAAACAGTATATCTCTGTAGTACAGATCCCTAAAAGAAGGCCTACCAAATTAAAATGTACTCACATTTTAATTTTGAAACATATCACACTGATCACCACAAATATTGTAATAGCTGTACTTCAAACAACTATGTCAAAAGAATTTCTGTTCCCACAGGCCCTAAATAGCAGTGGATGGTAAGAGACCCAAATCTCCTACAATCTGATGATTAAAAAAAAATCTTATTTTTTGAAGGGCATTTCTCTGAAACACTAATTTTCAACTAGTAATTGAAAATCTTTATTTCTTGATTATTTGCATTTCCATAGCAAATTACTCATCTGTATTGTTGGCCCATTTTTCTCTTGGGTAGTTTGCCTTATTAAAATTTTAAGACATATTTCTGTATTTTGTATAATAACCTTTGTTTTTTGTGAAGCAAATTATCCCTGGCAATTGTTTTCTTTTCACTGAATCTTGTTAATTTTGTAAAAAGATATGTTACATTTTGATGTATTCAAAAATTTTAATGAATTCTGATTTCTTGTCTCATGACTTTTTATGTCATGTCTATTTTTATTTTTTTCATTACAACTCAATATAATAAAATATAAAGATTTTGAAAAATAAAGAAAAGAGATGGAGGGGTGGAGGAAGTTTCCATGCTACCTGATTACCTTTAGCATTTTTGAGTATTTCTTTCTAGGACTTTTTTTGTATCAATATGTTTAAAATGACATTTAATCCTATTTCAAACATCACTTTTGACTATAATCAATATTATATGGATGCTGTACACAATTTCAAAGGCTTTTTTGTGTGTCTGTATGCCAGATTGGGAAAGTCCTGGGTCTTGACACCAAACGAGTTTTACTTTTTTATACTTTTACTTTACAAAGGTACTTGAAACAATTCCTAATGATACTTTAATTTTCAGATCTTTCAAGGTGAGATCAACCTTCCCTCTGTGGAAAAGTATTCCCTAGATGTCCCATCTGTAGTGAGATATTGTACTAAAGAAAGTAAACAATGAATAGAACTGTGATCCCAAAATAAGTAAAACATTCTCTCCAAAGATGATTCATTAAACAGTTTTAATGTTTTTCATTTTGTTTCCTATCTTTTCTCTTTCTTCCACAAGGTATCTGGTATGGAATTCTTGAAGGAATTGGTATATTGGCTGTGATCACCAATGCATTTGTAATTGCTATTACATCTGATTACATCCCACGTTTTGTCTATGAATACAAATATGGCCCCTGTGCAAGTCGTTTTGAATACGGTGAAAAGTAAGGTTGACATTTACACAGTTTTCTGATGTATTTTGTTTGTGATTGAAACGAGAACTCATTGGGAAGTGTTTTTTTTCTGTGACCATTAAGGGTAGTGCTTTTAATCATTGCACTTAAAATGTGCTTATTGGATGAAATCAAGTGGGATAAAAAAGGCAACAGTACTTTTTATGCAAAAATTTTAAAGTCTATGTTTTTACCTGTATGCATCACTGGTATCCAAACGTTAAAAACATTATAATGTATTTATTTTTTAAAAATATTTTTATTTATTTCTAGGAGAAAGAGAAAGAGAGAGAGAGAGAGCGTGAGCAGGGGAGGGTCAGAGAGAGGGAGATACAGACTCTGAAATAGGCTCCAGGCTCTGAGCTGGCAGTCAGCACAGAGCCCGACGCGGGGCTCGAACCCACAAACCGCTAGATCATGACCTAAGCGAAAGTCGGACGCTTAACTGACTAAGCCACCCAGGCGCCCCTATAATGTATTTAGAAGTCAAATTCAGAGCTGAAAGAGACATTAGAAATCATGCAACGCAATCTTCTGACTATATTGATAAATAAACCGGGCCCACACTGGTTAATCAAATTGCTGCAGGGAATAAAGCTGATTGCAGGGAGAAACAGAGTATGAAGGAAATGTCAGCTACACGATGAGAGAGCTTTCAAAAGGAGTTTATAGCTAGCGATTTTAAGGTGCAGAAAATATTGCCTTGGATGTGTCTTTTTTTGTTTTTTTTTTTGTAATTAAAATATGAGTCCATTCTTTAGAGTAGGGTTTCTCAACATCTGCTCTATGGACATGTTAGACCAGATAATTTTACTTGCGGTGAGGATAGGGATGATTCTGTGCATTGTAGAATATTTAGCAGAAAGCATCCTTGGCTTCCACCCAGTAGATACGAATAGCAACCTCCCTGCTCCCCAAGTTGTGATAACCTAAAATTGTCTTCAGATATTGCAAAATGTCCCCTGGGGAACAAAGTCACCCATTTTATAACCACTGTTTTCGAGGAAATGTGTTTTTCACATCTTTGTTTCTTGAAAGCAAGAATTAGGAAAGAATGTTAAGAGAGCACTGGGCATAGAACAGAAATCGGTGTTTCAGCTGCAGACTAGTCTTGCATGTGGAAGCAGTGATGGGAGACAGATAAAGTAGTGATAGGAGAAGCCACTTCAGTCCCGCCTCAGGAGCACCTTTGGGTTGCATCTCATTTAGATGCCAGGCATGTGCCCCAAGACACTGAGCTCCGGTTTATGAAGAAATCAGGCCTTAGCTCTACTGATGAACTGATGTTTTCTCAGAACACTGAGATGCCTTTCTGAACATAAACATCCCAGTTTTTCAAAGAGAAGTAATAAAGATATAAAATCTTATTTTGTATTTTGGAGTCTTGTCAAGGTACTTTAACTTAAAATCAGACACCCTAGATTGAAATTCTAACTTTGCCTTTTACTAAAAGGCACAGTCATCAATCTGGACCTATAATAAAGAAATAGTGTATAAAGTAACATTTTACAAACTGTAAAAGACTATATAATAAGCCACTTTTAGTGTTAATAGTGAAAAACCAGAAACAGTTTTTCTTAATTTAATATAGTCTAGACGCAGATTTTAAGGGTTTCTAGTACGAAGGCATGTTTGAGAGCCCTTCCTTAAAAGTGTTGTTTGCTAATATCTTTGCTTCCACCTAGTGGTAGGTGAAAATGAAATTGGTTGGTTATCTGCTCTGTATTCATTTCAAGTCCTGCCTTTCAGGTAGATAGCACTGGACACCTCCGCATTCAGTGACTAGATGTAGAATAACTTTAAGAAGAGATGTGGAGGACTTCTGTGAGATTGAAACTTCACCTTCCTAAGGCCGTCCTGTTATTTAAATTTTTTCCAAGTATGCTTAGCAGTTACTAAACTGGAGTGGATGCATTCGGATCAGAATTTTTCAGACCAAGATAGCAAAAGGACAAAATGGCAGTGGAGGGGAGGGTATTGGCAAGAGAGCAGTTAAAATGACAAATCATGGGGTCTGGGATGGACAGGCAAGGAAGTGAAACTAGTGCAGTCCTGTACTTCAGAATTCAGGGTTTACAATGAGATAGATGTACATTTGAATCCAAGTTTTAACGGCTGTTTGTCCTGGTCAGTGATTCACAACATGTGTCTCCTTTAGGATCCACAAGGTCGATACTGTTTTCATAATAATACTAAGATATTCTTTTGCTTGTTTTGCTATAATGACATTGGTACCGATGATATGAATGGGATAGTGGATAAAATAAATATTCTGGTGGTTTTGTGTAACTGAAAGCAGTGGTACCAAAAAGTACTAGCAATGACTGTATTCCTCACCATTGTATAACCACCATTTTAGAAAATACCAGTAAGAAAATTCAGAATGTCTTTGATGAAGCAATAATAATTACTACATTTATCAAGTCCTCGCCCTTGAATAAGTGTCTTTTTGGTATTCTGTGTGACAAAATGCAAAGGTGATAAAGCATTTCTCCTACATACTAAAGTGTGGTGATATTCGTCTCAGAGTAAACCTCTTGCATGATTGTGGATTTGCAAACTACACAATATGTTCTTAACATGAAATAATGATTGCCAGATAAACTATGATTATTCAGTCTTGAGTGTGTAGTAGACACTCTTCTAGAAAATAGACAAAACTAGCTTGTCACTTTAAGAAAAATAACTGACATGTGTGTTGCCATTAATAAAGTTCAGGTTTTAAAGTGAAAATCAAAATTTTGGATAATTTTATCTATCACTGAGCTTGAAAGTTTCCCAGTACTTCCAGAGTTTTCCCTGATAAAAATCAATGGTGATATTAACAATTATGCTTTTTGTAGTCTATGGTAAAAATATTTGGAAGATCTGCATAATTAAAGAAACAAATGTTTCCCAAATGACCCATGTTTAATGTCACAAAATTATATGTGGGTAATTTGAATTCAAAATACAAGACAGACCTGTAGATTTTAATGTAAAATCCATATAAAACATTTATTAATTCTTTAAGACTCCACAGTACAATTAACCTTTAAGAAATGACCATAGGTAGAACTTTGGTATAATATCAATGAAAAATATCAACAATTATTTGAAGTGCTATTAAAATATCCTTTGTTTCAACTACTTATCTGTGTGAGGCCAAGCTCTCTACTTACTCTTCAACCAAAACACCATACTGCAATAGATTTCATGCAGAAACAGATGTGAGACTGTAGCTGCTTACTAGTAAGACAGACATCAAAGGATTTACAACATGTAAAACAATGTCATTCTTCATACTATATTTTTTGGAACATCGCTTTTTTTCTTTAAAAATGTGCTATTTATATCTATTTGTAATGAGTTTGATGAATTGTTTTAAGTGAATTAATAAATATTTTCTAAATTTGTTTTAATTTATAATGTGTAAATAGCAATACATATATGTTCATGTAAAAAGATCCTTGGGATCCTAGTAATTTTTTTTTAAATGTGAAAGTTAGCTGAGCTCAAAAGTCTTGAGAAGTGTAGGCTTGGAGGAAGTTAGTCTCTGTAAAACTTAGTTTTTTAATCTATATGATGGAGATGATAATGTATACGTTCTAAGGTTATTGTAAAAAAGTTAACTGATAACAATTTAATACCTCACCATCAGGATAGAGATTTCCACCTCTTTTGTTCATTGTCAAATACCAATCATCTAGGAATTTTTCTAACAAATTATAAGTCCTTAATAAACATATATTGAACAATTTAATAAATCACAAATACACATGCTTAATTAGCCAGATAGTGTGATTTGCATGTATATTTATAAAACATTTATTTATAGAGTATTAACACATAGGAAGTAATTAGCACAATGCTTAGTGCATAGTCAACACTTAATAAATGTGATCCAATGAAAGGGGAAAAACAGTGGACAAGAGTCTGTCTCATTAAAGTAAACTTACATAATAATTGAAGTTAGAGTATTAATAGGGCTTACTGAATCCTGTCATATGTAATGAAGGAATTGGACCAGAAATTTATAAATCTCTGAATCACATGATACTTTTCTTTTCTCCCAGTTGTTTAAAGGGATATGTCAACAATAGCCTATCCTTCTTTGACCTGAGTGAGCTTGGTATGGGAAAATCTGGTTATTGCAGGTACTTACTTATAAATTATAATTATCTTTTCTTCTTGCTTTTATCATTCCATCTTCTCCCTCTACATTCTAATAAGCCCATTTCAACTGTCATTTTGGAGTTTTGGCAAATTAAAAGCCTTTGGGGCCTCCATGCTTTGGTCTCTGTTCTTCACATTGTTTGTCTTGTGGGTTTCAGGTATCGGGACTACAGAGGCCCTCCATGGAGTTCCAAACCCTATGAGTTCACTCTACAATACTGGCATATCCTCGCTGCTCGATTGGCCTTCATTATCGTGTTCGAGGTTAGTCACAGGCTGATAAAATTTCTGTTGGTAAACTCTTTTCCGACTGATGTATTAGTTGACTCTTTGAAGTCAGTTCCTCACTGACTTCCAAAAAAGAAGTTGTGTATATCCCAGTAAAAGATTCAGATACAGTGAAACTGCTATAAGAAGTGCAAGGAAGCAAAAGCTGAATAATGTAAGAAGGTAGGTCAGTGGGTATTTACACCAGAAAACTAGTATAAAAAAAGCTATTAATGGTTCAACTGAAAATTTAGCTTTGAGCCTCCTAGTAACCATATTTAAAAAGGAAAGGATGGTTTTCATCATATGATGAAAGAATCTATACTTATTCATTAGGATTAAGAAACATATTTTCTAATCAACTTAATTACAGTTGACCACATGTGTGTTTGTATCTTTCCATAAATGATGCCTGAAACACTTCCATAAAATGTGCATAGATTTTGATTATCAGAGTCATACAATATTAGACTGTAGTCTTGTGAAGAAATTTTGGAGATGCTACAGTATTGTTGCCTTCCTTAGCATATAAGAAGCTTGATACCATGAAGAATTTAGTGCTGGAATATATTGAGTATCTATTCTCTAAGGTACCATCAAGTTCTATGGAAAACCTTTGAATGCATCTGGTTTTTTAGAGAGAAAAAAAGGAGCCATACATAAAACTTTTGGAAAAAGTTTTTTTAAAGGTAGATGTACCTCTCCACTGATCTCTAAAAAAAAATGTCAGATTTTTTTTTTTTACAAATAGTTTATTGTCAAATTAGTTTCCACATAACACTCAGTGCTCATCCCCACAAGTGTCCTCCTCCATGCCCATCCCCCCCTCCCCCCCACATCCATCAGTCCTCAGTTTTTGTCAGCATTCAAGAGTCTCTCATGGTTTGCCTCTCTCCCTTTCCCCCACCATTTCCGCCCTTCTTCTCCCCTTTGTTCCTCCGTCAAGTTCCTCCTAATCCTCCTATACGTGCAAACATATGATATTTGTCCTTATCTGCCAAAATATGTCAGATTTTTTAGTGAAACATCCTTCCTCCATAAAATGAAATGCTTACCTCTAAGGTTTAATCCAGGATGAAATTCTATTTACCTAATGAATCCATGAGTCTATAAAAATGTCTCCTGATGAAGTGTGACTTTTCACTTTATTACAGGTAGCAGAAGAGAGGTTAAGGCATATTTCCAACCCAATGATTCTAAAAAGTCTTCTTGTTATTGTGTGTGTGTTTTAATGTACATTCTTTTCATCTTCATCTTCTATTGGAACTCAAATGAACAGTCTTAGTCAAATGCCCCAATTCATAGCAACCTATCATCATGGATACAAATGATTCCCCCTTTATTTTTTTCTTTATTCCTCATTACTAATTCCATTACCTACCCACTCTAAAAGCACCCACTCTTTTTTCTTCAGTAGAAGTTTTTCCACATGTTTATTTAAACAGGTACATATGTATGTATAGTATCATTTTAAGTGTTCTTTTTTCAAAATTCAATTGTATTATGCAATAACTCATTTTTATCTTTTACCCATTTTACTTTTTTTAGATCTAGAGAGAGATCTTTCTATGAGGTCTATCCATATTTAGATAATTTCTTCTATCTACTTATGTATGATAGTTCATTGGTTTTAAATACCACAATCCCCTGTGGATGGGTACTTGGGCCTACAATAATTCTCTCTACCTCTATAAATCTCTTATTATAAATTTTGGACTTGTTACCTTCTAAACATATTTAAGGGTTTCTTGGGAATATTATACTCAGGTTTGGAATCTTTTACATGCATACTTAATTTCACATAATACTAACAGATTACTCTCCAAGAAGATTTTCAGCAGATCTTCATATTATGTGAATTTCTAATATTTTGCAATTGAATAAGAATAAGGTAATATTTTGCTTTAATTTTTTTTAATCTATTAACTCATGTCATCAACTTTATTACTAGAAAACCATTTTGGTTTCCTTTTTTGTGAATTTATAACCTTGATCTATTTTTGGCTGGGTTTCTAGTTTATTTGTTGCCAAATTATAAGATTTTCTTACATGTTCTACATATTAGTCTTTACCAGTTATAAACATACCAGATATGTTTTTCTTTTTCATAACTTATTCATTTTATCCATAAACAAATAATGTTTAATTTTGATGTCATCAGAAAAACTTTCATTGTTTTCCATTTAAGGTTTTTGCTTTTTGTGTGTGTCGTTTATTTAAAAAATTTTCTTATCTCCAGTTCAAAACTATATTCTATTACATATTTTACTATTAATTTTATAATCTTACTTATCACACCTTAAAGGTAGCTGAACGTTTTATAGAGACTGAGGCAAAAGCTTATTTTTCTTTTATTTTTTATATAGTGCTATAATTTTTGCACTGCTGTTTACTAAATAATATATTTATCCACTGATTTGTAATATTCCAAGTTCCTAGAGTAGATGTGTCCCTGGCCTCAGTGTTCTGGTTTCATTATTCCATTTGTTTATTCCTATTCCCTATCACACTATTTAAATGCCACGGCTTTGGAATATATCATCATATCTGATAAAGCCAGCTACTTCCTACCCCTGCCAAGTTTGCTCTTATTTTTAAAAGTTGCCCTAGCTCTTTAGACTTATTAATCATTTATATACATTTCAGAGGCCATTTTCCATGGTCCCCCAAATATCGTGCAAGGATTACTGTTAGAATTACATTTATTGAAAACACACGTTGACTTATTTACAAAATCTGTGCTGATTCATTAATAAACATGAAACTTATTCAAACCATTCTTACATACTTTAATAGAGTTTTAAAATATTCTCTTGCTTGTTCATTCCCATTTATTCTCAGAAACTTTGTAGATATTTTTATTGCTATTATAAACACTGTCTTAGCCTCCATTCTGATTTGATTGATGTGCGCTAGAATTCTAATGGTCTTTTCTCACAAGTGCAAAGTTCCTTGTTTAAGTCTTTCATTGTTTCTAACCTTCTGTCTGTTAAATCTGTTGGACTGTCTTTTGCAAATAAGGACAGTTTTGTCTCTTCATTTGCGAGGTTTCCGCCTCATTACTCTGTCTTGCCTTACTGTGTTGCTGGAAATTTCAGTATGGTGTTGAGTAGCAGCAGTGTCAGCAATTATATCTTGTTTCCAAATTTAATGGAAAATACTTCAGACTTTTTTTCTTTAAGTACAATATTTGCTGTAGGTTTTTTTATTTAAGATACACTCTGTCAGTTTAAGAAAATTGTCATCTATAACTGGTTACAAGAGTGCTTTGATAAATGGTAAACTTTAGCCTTTTAAAAAATAGATTTTTTTAAAACACTGAATCACTCTATTTGAATCCATTTATAGCTTCATTTATTACCATTGTATAGGACTCAGAGCATATTCTTCACTGTTTAAATTATAACAAATATTTTTGATTTTTATTTCTATACTTTTGAGACACATTGCTGGATATTTATGTGCATACCAACTATCTGATCAGGAAAGAAAGTCCTGATCTACTTTTCTATGGCAAATATGATGGGCTTTACTGTGATCTACTATGCAGTGCAATTTCCTGAGGCACTGATGTAAACCAGTCAAAAGTACCATGAATTCCTCCTTTCCACATAAAGAGATGGTTGTCACAAAGTTCTGTAGATAAATGTTTGGTTTTCTCTCACACATCATCCTAACTCTATCAGTATCAGTTTCTTTTCTGAGCAACTGAAAGTTCTTCTCTTCTCCATGGGAAAAGAAAACGGATGCATTTTTTATAATGGGTAAT
This sequence comes from Crocuta crocuta, assembly GCF_008692635.1. NCBI lineage: Eukaryota > Metazoa > Chordata > Mammalia > Carnivora > Hyaenidae > Crocuta > Crocuta crocuta. The sequence continues at coordinate 1,339,887 of NW_027529549.1, forward strand.
GATATTTAAGTGGTGCTTCTATTGTGCCAAGCCCTTCTTTAACCCCTTCACATGTATCTGCTCATTTAATCCTCATAATAACTGTTAAGGGATATCATTATTGTCACCATTTTAGAGATTAGACACAGAGAGCATAGGTGATTTGCATAAGATTACACCACTAATGAGTGTCAGAGAACAGTTCAGACATGCGCGATTTTGTTGAGCCTCTGAACTTTTGACCCCAGACTTATTATTTCAGTTTTTGATCCTATCATTTTTATATACAATACTTTTGGCAGTCTATTCTTAAAAATTAATACATTTTTATCATAAAGGAATTATGTAATGGAGACAACATATTTTCCAATATTTGAACTTATTAGTAGAAATTCTATAAAATGCACGTGCTGGAGATTGAGCCCACAGTCCCATAGAATACAGTCATGGGCAGACTATTTTATGTGGCTTATACACTGTGATTATGATCTGTCAGACGTGAGTTTTCCCTGGATGTGATCTTTCTCATCTCTATATAACAATGCATGTTATGATAGGATTCCATAGTTTATAAGGATTTTATAGATGTGAACTTAAGATTCATGCAGTGTTTATAAAGTGATTGTCAACACGTGGCACCTAAAAGAGGAAAGAATTCTCTTTTCTCCTAATACTTATGTGATGGAAGACAACAGGGTAATTGGTCCAATATAATTTCTTTAAAATTTTTTAAGTTTATTTATTTTGAGAGAGACAGAGAGTGTGTGTGCGTGCCAGCACAAGTGGAGGAGAAACCCAAGCAGGTTCTGTGCTATCAGAGCGAGGCCTGACGCAGGCCTTGAACTCACAAACTGTGAGATTGTGACCTGAGCAAAGATCAAGAATTGGATGCTTAACCGACTGTGCAACCCAGGCACCCCCAGTATAATTCCTGAAAATATTAATATTCTAGGTGGTATATTCTGAGTTCTGTTGTTTGATTGTAAGGCAAATGCAACATTGTTCATGATCTGTTTTATAATTGGCATTCCACAATCTTTAAAAGGTGTACTTTCTCCTCTTAAATTTGCAGCACCTTGTTTTTGGGATCAAATCATTCATTGCATACCTGATTCCAGATGTACCAAAGAACCTGTATGACCGAATACGACGGGAGAAGTACTTAGTCCAAGAGATGATGTATGAGGCTGAACTAGAACATTTGCAACAACAACGGAGAAAAAGTGGTCATCCTGTTCATCATGAATGGCCTTAGGGGCAGAGTGGGAATGACAGCAACCTTAAATTCTAGGGGGGTCCAGGAGGAAGGCATACCTGGCAAACCATATGTATGATATGTTACTTGGAAATGCATCACAGCCATCTCTGGGATTTGGAATATCCAGGCATCTAGGGAAGGAAAAGATGACTCGTGGCATCTAAATGGTTAGACTGACAATGCAGGAAGCCGGGATCTAATTCTCAGAACCAGCCTCAGGGAGTTTGTTTGGAGACCTCCACCTTCCGTCAGCTGCAGTGTAACAGGAATGGTGATGATGAGGTTTCTGGCAACAGTTTTCCATGGAAATGTTCATAAGCCAGGCATGCTGAAGGTATCATGCGGTCTTCAGTCACATACTAATCTGACTTTGGAATCTTAAGTTGAGTTGAGATACAAAAAATGACTTACGTCAATTATTGCCTTTGCTGCCAGAATTCCATGTCCCTTCAGCTTACAGGTTTGGGGAATTTTGTTGGGTTTTTTTTGTTTTTTCTTGTTTGTTTTTTTCCCCTGAGTTTATGGATCTGTGCCACAAGGAATTTATGCTGCTTTACATTGACTATGCAGTTGAAGAGTTGCACACCACCTTTAGTTGTCAAACCAAAAATCTAAGATTCTAAAAAGAATCCCATTCATTGAAATGGATTCTATTGCATCGGCTACATTCAAATATGTTGTATCATGGTCAGAACAAGGTTCCCTGCCTTTTTTTAAAATTACATATTAGTAGAGCCACATACTTAAAAAGTATGGGTGTTTATTCTCATATCATTTAGAATACCACTCATCCATGTTTTACTGCAGAGGGCTGTTTTATAGTATTTTTTATTTTTTCCTCCCTAGTTTATTATAACTACTCCCACAGAATAACAGAATAACTTGAAATGCTGTAAATATGTTGGTTTTCCTTGTACTTTTGCACCTTGGCAATACGTAATGCAAGTTACATTTTGTGCAGCTCTGAGATCAGTGACATAGTATGCCATTGTGACTTATTTATTCAGGAAATCAGAAGCCAAATGCTTTGCAACACGTTAAGCTTTTCTAACAATGTGCATTTTTGTTCATGAGCTAATGAAAACAACGCATGAATATAAATTTATATTGTTTGTAAGCACACACACATTTTTTGTTTTATTTCTTTTTTCATCAGTGAAGGGGGTTTTCTGTTATTGTTTCTTTGAGAGATTGATTTGTTTGATTTTTGAAAACTCTCTAAAACCAAGATCAAATCAACTGTGAAAAGACATGGTTTTGCTTTGTTGTAGAGTTGCTATTTCGGTGTCAACTCTGTGAGTGTTCTTGTTCACAGACAGATGCAGTGGGAATGATGAAACATTCAAGTAAGGAAAGTCTGGTGGAGACATAAGTTGTGGGAGCAGGTGGGGAAGAAAGAAGAGAGTTGAAATAAGGGAATGTGTGGGAGAAATCAAGACACCTTTCCTTGCAAAACAACCAAAACTGATCTCAGTTTTCCTCCCCTGGGAATGGGGTGGCAAATTACATAGACTCACACATTTCCATATATANGTATAAATACCAGATTAAAGACAATGGAAATAAAACTGCTTTGTATATATGCTAGAGTATCTCTAGTAAGAAAATTTTAAAGTTTCTCTTACTGGAAAACTAACATTCTAACCCTGAAAATGTTTTTTGGACTGTTTCTTCTTTTACTCCAGGGAAAAACTGACAGCTTATAGTTGTTCGTTGGTTTGTTCTTGTCAAAAATGAACACTTCCCTACTTCTCCTCTGATTCTGAGCAAAGGGAAAGACCCCAGACTCTAAACTTCCCTCCCAATTCCTTGTCACCAAGGACTCTTACATTCAGCTTCCTCAGAGGTCCTGTTTCTGCCACCTGCTAGTCACAACTAGTTCCACTAACTCCACAAAGGAGTTTTAAAGTCCTTTTTTGTGGTATCTGCAGCATTTCCTTTTCTTTGTTAGTTGAACGTATGCCATGCCTGAGGATAAATGTTCTGTATGCCTATTGAAGACATAAATGAACCTGATGTGTAGTTTCCAAATTAGGGACACAAGACAAAGACATTTGTCTTGCAGTAGAGCAAAGACTAGTGATAGCCACACCCTTGAGAATTCTTTCTGTTTTGAGTTATTTTTAACACCATCAGTGTTTAAAAGTGTATTGATTGCCTAGAGAGAAAGAAAATGAAAAGAGAAAGGTAGTTATAATAAAAAATTATAACACATTGATTTAGGCATTGCCTCCTCTGAAGATTTTCAAGACCAGTAGAAAAATAGAGAATCAATGAAAAAGTTACCTGAAATTTTCCCTTTGTGAAACAATGCAGTAGAATCTAGCTATGCCTTCATGGTTGTTGACAGCAAAATATTGACAGCCCCTCACAGTATGTGAGTTTTAAATCACTCTGATTTCGTTGAGAGAAATGTTTTATATCATGGTTTTCATAGGAATACAAATTATTTCTCAAAGATTTATATAGCACACACTATTCTCAGGAATTCTGTATTACATGAATGCTGCTTATATATTTTCATATTCTAAACTGTAGTCTTTTCAAGTAAATGACTAACATATATATGTGCATGCAGCCTGCCTTGACAAGTTGTTCAAAGCTGAAGCACTTTACCAGTCCAGTGTGTGAAAAATTTATCTAGACTGTAGCCGAAATAGTTTGCAGTTGTCTGAGTCTATGCACGTACTTTTCGATAAAATGCTGAGTGACTGCATGATGAAATACAACTTCTGAATGCTGCACTTTCTTCCAAAATGACTCTTAGCACAATATGTTTTAGAATGGAATGGAAAGGAATCTTTTTCACTCAATAAATCATGTGATATGGGATTTTTCCTGTAATTTGCATGTTAAATTTGATCCTGCTTGTTTTTTCACTATAAGTTGGAGGGTCTATGGAGAGAAGGGATTGCTCATTCTTTAGCCCTAAAAGCAATAGTTTCCTATTCTTGGAAGCCCTTGTTACACCCTTGAAAAGTTTTGGCTATTTGTTCTCTGATAAGCACATTGTCCTCATCAAGGCATTTGCACATGAAAAGTACAGATGGAATATCATACTGATTCTAATAATGTTTTGTTTAGAGACAGATGGGAGAGGAAGGGTGATCCATTCTTATGAAAGCAGTAAATGTTTCTATCACACAGAAGCGTTTTCTGTCTTTCACACTTGGGCTGAGTCCACCAATCACCATCAAAATCTCCTTAGGATATGAATTTCAGCACAGATAAAAAGTTCATGCCAAGAAAGGAGGACATATAGGGAGGGACACTGTAGCCAACTGGCAACAAGAGGCTACCAAATTGCCCATTTTCTCTCAACTGGATGCTCAATTTTGAAAATTTGGGTTCCCTGAAGAGTTTCTTAACTAATATGGCTGAACTGATTAGTTTGTCAGTTGGAGGAAGGTGTGTGTGCTTGTGGGGGGGGGGGGTTACACACATGTGTACTTACCCTCCTTGAGATATGCCCAACTCAGTCCTACTATGGTCACTGCATTTTCCCCCAAATCACCATGTTATAACAGGTTTTAGGAATAATTGTAGATTTTATCCAGGGAATACATTATCATCTTAGTCTTTCTGGTATTCTCAGTAACTTAGGAGGAAACACTTTAGGAATGGCCTGAAAAAACCAGCTTTTGATAGAAATGTGTGAATTTCCCTACAGGCATTACTATTCGTATTGAAATGTGCCAAGAATAGTCTAACTGAAAGATTGATTTGGCCTTAGCGAGAATCGTTGGTCAGACTAGGCTCCTACGACCTAGGATGTATGTGTTTGTAATGGTGATAAGATGCCTTCAATTGAACTTGCCATCTAGATTCAACTGAAAAACTACATCCACAACCACATTTGATCATTCTCTCTCTAGAAAACTCGAATATTATAGCCACTATGTTCTCACTACATCTACATTAAGGCATCTTTTATAGGGAAGTAAAATGAAAGCAGATAGGTTGATAGAAAAGAGACTCATATTTAGGATCAAATCCAATTTCTTCTATAATCAAAGTCTACTCACAGGGACAAGAAACTTATCCATCAATCTCACTGTTTTATATGATGATACCAGTTTGTGCCCCAGTAGGATTCTCCCTAGATAAAACTTATTCCACATCCAGCAGACTCCAAGTGAGTCTTTGAGTACACTCGGCAGGAAACTGTGTGGATGCTGTTACATCTTTCTTTAAGAAAGAAGAGGGTAAAATTTCTAGATATATGCCTGTATTGACTTCCTCAGAATATTTATTTCCATTTTAATTCTCTCGGTGTGTGGAAAAAGCAGTTTCTCTGCTTTCTGTTTTTCAGAAGGCACAAACTTCTTAAATTATTGGTTGGAAAACAAAATATAATGATACCCATTTTGATATTCCCCACAAAATATAACTGTCACATGGATGGCTAGCCCCATGTGGTATTCACACTGCCTCAAATGCTTTATAATTATTTTGTCAGTATCCATGCCACTCAACACTACCAGGTGAACACAGTCGATTAAATATATTTTTACATGATTATTTTTTCAAGTAATCTCTACGCCCAACATGAGGCTTAAACTTACAACCCTGAGATCAAGAGCCAGACCCTCTACCGACTGAGCCAGCCAGGGGCTCCCACGTTAGGCTAAATTTAATACCTTTCTAACAAATAGTATGAGCAGACTTTTCCCATTTTTCATTAAGTGAGAAGAGAGGGATTTAGGGGCCAGAAAAATCCGATGGCAAAGATCATCGTGGAAGCAATATTTGGGGTATGGTTGAGGGGACGTAGAGACTTTCCTACCTGAGCAAAAGTGCCTGCTTTGCAATCTTATTACAGCTTTTCTGTGCACATGCCCTGCCTTCTTTCTGACTGAAAAACAACCACAGTTTCATTCATCCTGCAACATTCAGAAGAAATGAAGTTTTTCCCATTATTTTTTTCTTTATCTATTTTAAGATTACAAAGCTAAATATGGTAAGCTTAGACTTCAGTGACAAGTCTAGCCAAAGAATAAAGATCTCAGTTTTCAATGCTGAAGATGAAAATGCACTTAAAAAATATGCAATTTTATCTTTCTAAGATGTGTGGCAATTGGCATTTATATTGTATTTTTCAACTAGGAAGGGGCTATTGGAGTCCTTAAATTGAGACAGAATGGTTTCTCCAACTGTTTTTATTCTTATTTGGATTATTAACCATTAAAGATTCCTTCCAAACTCTCATAAGAAGTTGTAACACCAATTTAAGGAAGATTTGCTTCTTTGAAATAGATTGAATCCATTTTTAAGGTCACCATTCTTGAAAATAAGAAACCATAAAAGTACATAAACCTTTATTATGTAGATCCCAAATCAATCAATGACATTGGCTCTACAAATTCTGCTAACTGTCTTATGCTGTTACAAATAAGTAACTTGTGGATGGCTCATTTATTTTCTTACATGGCAGTTACATTAGGGCATTGAATCAATATACCACATGAAATTATTTTTAGCTTTTAAAATATGTCAAAGCAGATTCTGTACTGAAGAACTGGATGTTCCAAACACCTGTGTACATACAATTGCTTTAACATTTTTAAAAACAGATGAGTGGTTGTTTCTGGAAATCCCTAAGGACAAATAGGCCAAGGTCCATAAAGGACATCACCATGATATAGTGCTTTTCTAAATTTATAGTAACCTATTATATGAAGTCATAAAATCCTCCTCATGGTTACTTCTGAGAGAGTGTATTTATGTGTGTGTGTGTGTGTGTGTGTGTGTGTGTGTGTGTGTGTCCCC
>NW_027529549.1:1346970-1368885 GCF_008692635.1 Crocuta crocuta
CCCCAAAGCTTTTGGGCAGCCCAAATATTATGGACATTATCCAAAATATGTAAAAGAAGTCATGTTAATAGAGTATGTTAAACTTTATTTTGATGTGTGATTACTTGGTGACTTGGTAAACCTGCCTTAATCTATTAGGTTTATATAAAAGATTTTAGAGTGGATAACTATTTGCATCCCACTCCTAACCCTGTAGAAAATATTCACATTGATCATTTAAATACACTTCAATCAGAACTTCCTTTTAAAAACAAATAATTAAAATAGTTATATATCTTAATTATATATCTATACTCATTCTACAGACATTTTTCTTAAAATTGAGTAGTTGTTTAAATACAGCATTAAATGTAGAGTATTTCTAGCTATATGAAAAAGACACATAAAATTTGAAAATAGAAAAAAAGTCTTAAAATTTCCACTAATATACAGAAAGATGACCAACTAACATTTCCATGATACAGTAAGATTATTTTTCTAATTTGTCATGAGAGTGTAATGAGAGAGGCACTGATATCTTCTCACACACCATGTTCTGATTAAATAGCCAAATATTTGTATATTTAACTCTGTCTTTCTGAAGATAGCTGATATTCAAACACCAGAAGTGCAATAATAGAAAAGGGGACTTATGAGTGCTTGTTATTCACATAGCCATTTGCAAATCTAGATTGATATGGTCAGGAGATTGGAATGGAGGAGGAAAAAATAATAACATTAACTCTTTCCAAGAATTACACATAAAAATAACCCAGTAGATGATTATCAATTATGAGTTACACTTGATTAAAATTTTGTTTCATTTTAATATCATTGGTAATAGCAATTAAATTTTAATTGTTTGGAAGCAGATTATACTTCAAGGTCATTAATGTTGGATAAAAGAGGTAACTTTTATAGTAAACCCAGCTACCTTGCAATACTGAGATTGAGCACATGAAATTTCTAAATATACAAATGTATACATAGAGAGCTAAAATGTCTGTAGTATTTAAAACAACTTATTTCTAAGAGAACAATTTAAAAGGAGACTACTCTCCTTTTTTTCTATTTACTGATCTCATCTTTGTAATGATGTTTAAGTGAGATTGTAACACCATAAAGATTTGAAATATTGTTTGCAAGTCCCCTGGTGTGTGGTTTATTTATTTTTCTCTTTAGAATGAAATGGTAGCACCTTATACAATCACAAAAGAATGAAATTTGTATTCAAGAAATATTATTTGAATTAAACAACAGAAAAGCCCTCACTCATTCTGCTGTTGTTGGGAGAATCACAGTTGCTGCAAACTGTTCACTGAGTCACACATGTGGGTTAAGATGCTGATTACTTATCAAGGTTTACGTGTACCAATGTAGTACTAAACAAATCACAAGTATGAATACTGCATTTTCAATAATAAACTTATCTATCTTTATAACAGTGGGTTTTTTCCCCTTTTTTTCAAGAATTAGGACTGTTAGAAATCATATTTTTTTAAAATTGCCATTCCAAGACTATTGTTTGGAAATTGGTAACATGTCTTTTAGTTTATAGTTGGTTATTTTTCTAACATTTATTTATTTTTTTGAGAGACAGAGAGGGAGCATGAGTGGGGGAGAGACAGAGAGAGAGAGAGAGAGAATCTGAAACAGTCTCCAGGCTCTGAGATGTGAGCACAGAGCCTGATGCAGGGCTCGGACTCACAAACCGTGAGATCATGACCTGAACCAAAATCAGATGCTTAACCTATTGAGCCACTCAGGTGCCCCTATAGTTTATATTATCTTGTTCTTTCTAATTCTTAGACTGCTTCAGTAATTCATATCCTAAGCCAGTATCTTGAAAATTCTAAAGAGAAACAGTGAACCAATTTAATTTAAAATTAATACTGTAAATAATATCACTTTCTTCATAAGCTGCAGACTAACAAGTATTGAATGTTTCATGGAGACCAATCACCATGCTAGTTCATATGATTTACCTCTATAAATCTTCACAATGACAACCCTATTAAGTAGGGTTTTTTGCTACAATTTTTGCTCCTTTTAATTTGTAAGAAACTAAGCTCTAAAAAGCCTTGCCCAAGATTACTGAGATAATCAAATGTAAGTCAAAGCTTACATCTAACCTAAGCTGTCTGACACCAATCGGTCACCTCCATCAGTTAGCTGTACTTCTTGGGGTGCCTGGTTAACTCAGATGGTTGAGCATCCAATTCTTGATTCGGCTCAGATCATGATCTCAGTTTGTGGGATCGAGCCCTGCATCGGGCTCTGTGCTGATGGTGCAGAGCCTTCTTGGGATTCTCTCTCTCTCTCTCTCTCTCTCTACCCCTTCCCTAACCATTCTCTATCTCTCTCTTTCAAAATAAGTAAATAAGCTCTACTTCTTGCTCCAAATGATACCAAAGAGAATATCAGTTATCAAAATGAATTCATCAGAATGTATGGAAGAGGTAGTGAAGTCATTCCATTTCATTTTTACTAATATTTGTGATTGGGTTTAAAAGACAGAGACTGGCCTTAAGTTTGGCACATTTTAAGCCATCTTAGAAGTCATCATTCATAGCTCTATGTATTGAGAATATCCCTGGTCATTCTGTGGCCAAAACGGACACAAGTTCAGCGTGTTTCCATGGCCTGGATTTAACTTGGCACTGGACAAACCTTATCCTGCACCAGGAATCTTGACACAAGTCTGAGCTGATATTCCTCTGGAGGAATGACAGTACTGAAGAGGTGCAAGAAAGTAGTTGAATCTATTGACTGCACTTCATGGTTTCTTTCTGTTTAGCAACTCAACTGATAAGGTTCTTGAACATTATGGGTGATGGTTTTTCTCTGGAATTCCCATCTGTTCTCCACCTGAAGCCTTAACATTTTTCCATATTTGTTAAAATAGGAAGAATTAGGAGGGATCCTTATTTGACCTCTAGAAGCTCTCAGAATGTTAAGTCAATGAAAGAAAGAAGACAGAGCCATTTTTATAATAATAATATTAATATTAATAATAATATCTTCCATTTATAAGTCATTCTTTGCCTTGATAACATCCCAGGTAAGAGAATTAGTGACTAAAAAATGAAAAAGTGTCCAGAAAACCTTCTGGGAAAAATGCTGACCTAGTGAAATATCTGTGGGATAATTTGTGAGTAAAAACTTTATTAGTAAAATGAAGAACTATTTGGTACAGTTTGTTTTTGTACAATTCCAAGTCAAAGTTCAAAAGCTTGAAATGTATTATTCCATATATATGTATGCCCCCCAGCAGCCTCTCACCCAGTGCCTGTGTGTCTGAAGAGGCAGCTCCATGCCTTACTGGTTCTTAGCAGCAGAGACCATGCCTTCATGCAGGCATTCAAGCACTTCTGGCAGGTTGGGGGAGAGGGGAGCTGTCAGCTCAAAATGTCTGCTTTGGCAGACTCTCTGATGCCTGAATGTCCACTGATCAGTTCAGACACCTTTCGGGGACTATTGTTCATGCTCTTGCCTGGAAAGAACATCACTCTGTGTTCTTTCTCCAGAGTTAGCATCTCTGATGGGGGTGTGGTGAGAAGGCAGGATGCAGGGATAGTAACTGATTTATCTCTTCCTTAAAGTAAATAATGGGTAATTCATCAGTGAAGCATTCCTTTGGGAGGAAAAAAAAAGCCACATAGCTAATGGCTGCTGTTTATCCAATTCTCATCCTCAAAGTGGTTGTTTCCCTTCCCAATCATAGATACTAACTAAACCAATGAGATTTGGCCCAAATTGCAACATTCACCCAATGTATTTTTGAGGCGCTAATTCATAGGAATGTCCTAACTACTAAATCATTTAGAAAACAATTGAGTCTTTCAATTTGCAAATCTTTAGATCAATGCCTTCATTAGCTTGCTGGACTTGAAAAAGTGTTTCTAGAAATTCTGCTCCTTCTCATTTTCAAATATTTTTCCAAATGTATTTTTTACTTTTTACTTCCTTCATTTTTTTCCAAATGTATTTTTTCTCATCTCCCTTATAAACCACAGCCCAATTCTCCCTTTTTCTCCTTCTATTCTCCTCTGCTATTGAGTGGAAGGAGAGAAGACAAGCATTGGGCTGTGGCTTATAAATTCCAGTTATTTTTTATTTCCTTCACAGATTTTTTACCACTGATTTTTTTTATATTCTCTCCCTAATAACAAACACTGGTTACATAATTTTTTCCCTATCCTATACTTCTTTTAAAGTTTTCTCCTCCCAGATTACGTCTAAACAACATAGCCTTTGGGACTTCTTATCCTTGCCCATTTGGACCATTTCTTTTTATTTTGCTGATATATTATTTCTAGGCCTTTTGATCTTACCTGGCCACCAAGATAAATATCTGACACCTGCCCTAATGGACCCAACACTGAGACGTTGGCTCATTTCCTACTATCTTTCCTCTGGTTTAACCCCTGTGGCACTAATTCTTTTTCATTTTTTAAGGATTTCATCTTTTAACTTCTTCCAAAAAGCTCCCCCTGCCTCTCCGTTTGTTAACTTTTGTTCAATTGTTTCCTTTTACTCTAGAACTTAAAAAATAATTTTTGTGATTCAACTGTATAGATCTTTACTTCTCCCTCTTTAGCCTGGTGGAACATGTTGACTTTCTGTATAAGAGCTTAATAAGCAGAGTATAAATCCTGTGGATGAGGTATTTTGCTCCAAAGAAGACTCCATGACTAGTGAAATCTATGGGCTGGTAAGCTGTTTGCAAGATTGTTTTCCATATGCCATCTTAACAGCCTCCTATATAAGACATGCCTTCTTCCTCTTTACCCAGCCCTGGGGAAGACTCCAGACTTCTGTTGAACATAATCATTTTTCCCTTGTAAGGTGGGAAGAAAGAAATACTTTCCCTTGTAGAAAGAAAGAAATACTACATCAAGAGCACAAAGGGAGAAGCATATTTAGTTATGGTTGTTGCACTAACTAGATATACCAGTCCCTCTCCTATGCTGAGCAAAATTATAATTTTTTTTAACAAATAGTTTATTGTCAAATTAGTTTCCACATAACACCCAGTGCTCATCCCCACAAGTGTCCTCCTCCATGCCCACCCCCCCTCCCCCCACATCCATCAGTCCTCAGTTTTTGTCAGCATTCAAGAGTCTCTCATGGTTGAGCAAAATTATTTATAAGACTTGGTCAGGACAACTGTAGTTGCAGGAATGACTGGAAGAGGACTTAAAGGTATGGGGGTGCGGGTTGAGGGGGTTAATGTCATTTAAATGTTCCAGCTACAACTGCAGTGTGGGGTGATGTGAAATGTGCCTACATATATGTGAGATATGAGGGTTGGGGTAGATGGCATTCCTTCCTTTTATCAGCAGTAATGGAGAAGCATTTAATATGCATACCCCCTTCCACATTCTCCCCATAAACTCCAAGATATTTGATAGTTAGGGAACTATCAAAACAAAACTAAACAAAACAAAAAGCTGAAGTTTAATATGACATAAAGCAAAGGGACTAATTCTTTGCACTGTGTTGAAATCCAGTCCTAATTTAGTACAGAGGGAAGTTTGCCAATGCACTTAAGGCTTGGCTCTTTCTTCTCACATGAAAGCTGGGGTCTTCCAAAGAATATCCTGGGAATTTCCTGGGAATAGTCATTTTATTAGTAGTTATAAATAAGTATAAATAGACATAAGACATCCTTGTCTTCTAGCAGTGACAAACACACAAGTCTGCTAACCAATAGGCACATAGTATGTGGTCTGTGTGTATCTGTGTGTGTATGTTTTGTGTGTGTGTTATACTTGCATACATGTGTTAGAAATGAGTAATCTTCTCTAATGCCATATTGTCATAGCTTTTGTCCTTGGGATCATGGCCTGGAATGTGGACCAGGTTTTCTTGCCTGAGTCCATTCTGTAAGACAGATTCAGCCCCTTGTTTCCAGGAACTGCCATTCTCAAGGTTTTCCTGAGGAAAATGAAAAAAACAACAACAAACACATATTATAGAGTTAGTCTTAATGTATTCCAAATCACTCTCAGTGAATCTTGCTTAGCACCACCTCTCAAGTGATATAATATGATCAAATGATATGATATCAAATCAAATGGTATGTAAATAAGGCAACAATCCAGTTCTTAATTCATTACTATAATGATGATTCAATTCATGTAGGTACTATTTCTAATGATAATAAAAACAGAAAGAACAATTTAAATGAGCATTTGCAATATATCTTGTGTTGTGTGAAGAAATGTATATTGTATATCTCTCAGTTAGTATAGTAGCCTTGTAAGGTAGTAGCATTATCTCCTGAGGAGACACAAACCTATGTCTCAGGTGGTGGTGGTGGTGCCCTTCCTTCCTGTGAACAGCAAGGCCTCTTGATCATAGCAGGGGGAACTGCATGCAGACTCCCCCAGAGGCTGCCCAATGTCATTCTTCAGGAAAAAACCCAAAAATGACATACTAAGTGCTCCTTCCCACTCACAGCTCGGCCTTGAGAACAGAAGCTGCCTGTATCAACAGGATTTATCATTCATTCCAGGAAATTCTTGCCCAGGAAGATAAGTTGTACATCAGTAAATAGCTTGATTATTTCCTTCTAGAACTTCCTCAAAATCCATTTATCCAAACAATGCAGTGCTTGAGCAGCTGCTTTCTCAACAAAACAGAGCGCCTTCGCATTCTGAACACCTGTCAAGATGGCACTCTCCTTTCTTCAGTAAGTGTTAACCTCAGCTTTACTTCACATCCATATTAATATGGTGTTTTGGGGAAGGAGAACAATTGACCGCTTAGGTGATGTGAGATGGGTGAAGAGTCTGTCTTCTAGAGTACTAAAAGTATGAAATGTGTAGGAATGAAGAATGTTAATAAGCCCTAACTAAAAAAAGGGAAAAAAAACATTCTTGGACTTAATGAGACAGAGAGGCTTGACATAGATAAGACTATTTGCAAACTTAACAGGAAACATTACATCTCCCGAGATCCAGCTGTTGTCAAATGCTGTAATAACTCTGAGGGATTATTGCTCTCTTACCAAATGCACCCAAGACAGTTTTCTTTGCATTCTCAACTTCACTTAGATTTCCTGTCCGCGTTCAGTGGGAACCCAAACCTTACCAAAGACATGCCCAATATCCCTCTTGTTAAGGGTGGCATTGCCTGCTTTCCCTGGAGTGATCCCTACCCATCTCTTGGCTGCATCAAATCCATAACTTCGATTTGGTCTGAGCACAGGCTGTTGCTTGTGGCCTTTGGCTGATAGGAGCTTAATGATACTTGGATGGTGACTCTAGTGCTAGTCTAAATTCTCAGTGGGATAAAGGGAGCTGTGCAGCCTGCTGCTTCTCTACCTAAGAAGTTCTCCCAGTCAATCTGACTATATTTACACTTCATGGAGCTAGAGATGTTTGTGTCCAGATGGCACTGTATGGTCTCCTCCAGGTTTTCAGATACAAGCTGAAGTTGAAAGAGGTGAAACAGTTTACCCAAGGCAAGTAAGACATGGAACCAGGATCACATCCAGGGCTGGCTCTAAAGCCTATGCTATTCACCATGGTACTAGATTGTGCCCCCTATTTTATTCCTTTGCTCCTGTTCATTTTTATATTTTTCCTAGAGTTCACCCTCAGAAGGGTTAAAAGGAATTTTGGAAATTGACCACTTGCAATGCCAACAATTCACCCCAAGGGTGCATTTACCTATCAACATATTTATGTGTTCAAAAGCTAATTAACTGAGGTTAACTGAAGCTGAAACTAGATTCAGACTGTAATATTTCTTGCCTTCCTTTCTCACACCACCTTTGCAGATGGTTTAATTGGGCAACAAGGGAATCCCTTTGAGTTCATGTGTGTTTTTCAGAAGCTCAAACATCAGCTCACCTGCTCAGTCCCACTATCGTGCTGCACACCACACCAGCACAGTCTTTTGTATTTCTTAGACCAAAAGCAACATAAATTGCAAACAGGTCTAATTAGCAGTGGTTGAATATCCTTGCTACGTTGGAAACCTATTAATGAGAAGACAGATGGATTAAGTGATTGCATGTTTCTAGGTCTTCTATAAGGATTTAAATATTGTATACTTACGAAGTAGGTCACTTCTTAGTATACGGGTGAAAATAGGCCTGACTGGTCAATAGACAGAGTTTGGCAACTGCTCAAAGTGAGTAGGAGGATAGGTTTTAAATATCCACAAACTGTCAGGTCAGGCAAATTCACAGTTTTAGAGTTAAGCAGAGACACCATATTTATTTTTAAAGATGGATTATGGAAAACTCTAATCCTTTGTAGGTCAACATAGGGGATGACAGAGGTCATAATTTCCTCCTTTAGGAAAACTCAGGGCTTTACACCCAAATCAGAGTCAATATTTGTAAAATTAAAAAGATTATGTTTACCATTTCTTCTTCCTTCCACCTTAATATCCTGAATAAGCAATACCCTGACATTCCCTTCAGCTAATCTAGACTTTCCTGAAACCTTCTTTGCAGTCAATAAAATATACTTATCCAATGTCCCATTCCTTCAAATCCTGCTGTAGAATAAGAGCCACATTGATATTTAAACCAAGATTTAAAGGCTGACAATATTCCCTGCCTAGAACTTTTGCAAATTTTGGTACCATAATAAGTATTCACGAATACCCAATCTCATTCAATGGTAGTCATTAATTCAGTAACCATTTTAGTCTGAGTGTCCCTAAATGAGGTAGCAGAGTAGTGGTTACAACCTTGATCCCATTCCTCCTCTGTACCGGACACTGCCAGTCTACAAGCTTTTTTCTCAAATTTCTTTCTAGGGACAAAAAAATGTAGATTCCTAAAGCTTCAAATTGAAGTTTAAGTGATATAGTTCCTGGCATTATGTTACTCTGTCAAAAGACTTTCAACCAAATAAATTGTACTCCTCTTAATAATATTTCTTCTATTAGTGAATGCCTTCTATGTACTAGGCATATTTTAGGAAGATTATAAAATATATCTAATCCTTATAAAATATATATTGTTATTCTTCTTGCATATGTAAGGAAATAATAATTATTCTATGGTTTGGTAAATGATGAAACAATAAATTGAACATATATGACCTTAAAGTCTGAAACACTACATTTTCCTTAGTGTATGTGTATGTGTGGGTAGTGAAAAAGGGCATCATGTAACCTCAAACTTCTAACCAAGGGCAGCTCTGAGTAAGAAAAATGTAATCCTGAACCCAACCATTCTCAGGGTATCAAGCGGAGAAGACTTGTCTCTTAATAGACCACAAAAATATCAGACACTTTATCAGCTAAGCTAGATACTTCATCTCTTAGGGCAGCAGCTGAGCCTTGCAAAGAAGAAAGAGTTCTTTACTTCACATGGATTTTTTTTTTTTTTAGTTTTTTAACATTTATTTATTTTTGAGAGAGAGAGACAGACAGACAGACAGAGCACGAGTGGAGGAGAGCCAGAGAGAGAGGGAGACACAGAATCCAAAGCAGGCTCCAGGCTCCGAGCTGTCAGCACAGAGCCCGATAATGGGGCTCAAACTCATGAACCATGAGATTGTGACCTGAGCAGAAGTCAGACACTTAACTGACTGAGCCACCCAGGCAGCCCTGTTTGTTTTTTTCAAGTTTTTTTAAAAATTCTAATTAGTTAATATACAGTGTAACATTGGTTTTATTTCATATGAATTTAAATTTAGTTTTATTCTTGGTGAGAGGAAGCCTTTGGGAGATAGTAAACAAAAAAATCCAAACTTAGGGCTACAGTTCTCAAAGATAGGAAGGTTGAAAATGAAAATAGAACTCAGGTTGGAAGCTCTGTATTTGCCCTCAATCAAGAACATGTATTATCTATTTAATGAGCAGGACCTTAGGAATCATGCATTGGAAAAGCATCGTCCCCTTCTGGTTGAAACCACATTTGTCAACAGAAACTACAAGACTATGACAGCATCAGTCATGAGAAAGGAGAAGCTGGAAAGTGATGAGACCATTTCCTGTGGATCAGGAGGTTTCTCCCCCAGCAAGAAAAGGAGTTTGCACTTGAAATTTCCCCAAGTGTATCACAACTTTGAATGAATTTGAGAAAGACTCCCCTTCTAATATGTTGGTTAAGGCTCATCTGTGAGATAGGAGGTGTTATGAGAAAAACTCCAGTTTCTTACTGAGATGAAGGAGGAAAGAACTGCTCTTAATATTTAACCTTTCTTACTGATTGTTATATTACAAAGGATTTTCTTACTGTGGCTTCTGGGAGCCATGTGTTGCAACATCACTTATTTTTCCCGCAATGTATGGAGGCTGTTTTAAAATATGTTATATATTTTAAATATATATATATATGATATATGATATATATATATATATATGATAATCAGGAGAATGCTTTTGCGTATGAGCCTGAAAAGAGTAGACATGTCTTTGGGAAGAAGGGCTTGTTGCCGTGGATCCAAAATCACACCAGTAAGATATCCATCTAGCCCACCAATGCATGAAGCTAGCCCATGTCTTTCTTGGCCCCAAAGAGAGGAATCCACATAACCAACCTGTTATGAAGCTGATGATTATCCCAGCAGCAATGCATCCTAGGCAGCCCACTGCACTGTAGTAAAGGTAGGAGAGCGAATACCAGGTGTCAGCGATTGCAGGTCTGTGGATGGCAATAGCACATGTCAATAGTTCCATGAGTTCTGATGTTATGATCCACAATGACTTAGAGGCCTACTGAGGGTTCACTGTACCGCCTGGAATTTCTCAAAATTCCAACACTTTATTTTTGGCTATTTGGTTATTTTTTTTAAAGAATCAATTGTAGACTAGCTGTGCTCTGTATTGCACGCAATCCAACCTATCCTTGCATTATAAGCATTACAACATATGCACTAAATTATAAGAAGTACAATGAGGAGAGTGCCTTTCATTTCTTTGGTATTATTCACTCTTTAGGCATTTACTGAGCCAAGATTTAGTGCCAAGAATTGTGGCAGGTATCAGAGATAAGAAGATGAGTAAGATGCAGTCTACATATAGGAGCTAATAGACAATTATAAAGTGGAATAGTAGCACCTTGGATTAGGAACAAAGGATTCTGTGAGCATTTGAAAAGAGTATCAGACCCAAGCTTGTGTGTAAGACAATATGTGAGCTTGTTTTTAAAGACTAGTTAGTAGCTAATCAAGGTAGTTAGGGCCAAGATCTAGCACTCCAAGAAAAGAGGATAGAATAAGCACAGGCAGGAGGGAAGAAACATAGTGGACCTAGGAACTATAATAGGTTGATATTATGTGTTCGTAAGATTTATGGAAACGAATAGTTCTAAACTAAATGAAACTCAGAAGCAAATGAAAGCAAGAAAATGCAGGGTTCATACATTATGTAGGCAGGACTGCCTACTAGGAGCACAATCCTAGAATGTGGCTTTTCAACGCTGGGCACTGCCCAGAAGGATTCTCACAGGAAAGCATGACCCGGCTCGTCAGACTTCTCCCTGGAGGATGCATCTTCCTCAAACCTGGTTACCCACTCCCTGGGATTTAACACCATCTTTAAGGTCCACACACCTGCTGGATAGCTCTGTAGGTGGTGATTCTGTCACATTTGATGGGATACACTGGTCTGTTGATAAAGGCAAGGGCCATGTCTTGGATGCTGGGGCAGGGTAGATGAAGGCCCCAATGGCCACCCAAAATGACAAGGTGATTCCAGTCAGAAGGCCACCCAGTGCACCCTTGATGAAGGGAGAGAAAAATGAGAGATTTGACAAAACTGTTGAAAGAAAAAGGAGATGAAAAGTCCATGCCTCAGAGATTCGTACTGTCCACCCTAAGTCTTGGCCACGTGTGCTGGAAACAGCACACCCAAACTGTTTTTTTTCCCCAACTCCCACAGTGCAGTTTTATTTAGGAATAACTTGTTCCTTAAATGAAAACACAGGAGAATGTTTTAATAGTTACTATTTTTAGGTTTCTAGCAGGAACTTATTTTTTCCCCTCTATTTAGCTGCTTCTTACTATTTAATCTGTCGAGAGACATACAACATGACTATAGTTAACATCACTCTATGGTATATGTGGAAATTGTTAAGAGAGTACATCCTAAGAATTCTCATCACAAGGAAAAGAATATTTGTTCTTTTTTTGTCCATAGGAGATGATGGTAAACTTAATGTAATTATTTCACAAATATGTAAGTCAATTCACTATTCTGTACTTTTTATGTTTATACAGTGCCATGTATCAATTATATTTAAAAACTTGGGGAAAAGCCTATGAAGACTTCAGTTCTCAGTAGAGGAACTTCAGATGAGCCTGTGAAAATATCAGAAAATGGAGACAATGTGGTCATTTTTTTATTTACAGCCACTATAAGCTATTATATAGAAATTCTTTCTCTCATATTTCTTTCCAGGTGATTCTAGCAGAGTCCCTGACTTACAAGCTTGAAGTTTTTTGTTTGTGTCTAAATACTACCGAGCATATTTACCAGTCTTGTTATTTAAGGGTTATACTTCTTGATAGATAAACAGTGAAAAGTCAATGAGTGATAGAGTCATTTCTCCTACAAAGGAGAAAGAGCAGTTTATCACTGACCAGGACCACTGGAAAATAAAATCTGAATTCTCCCAGCCTCCACTAGAAAGCTGACCCTTCTATGTGAGAGAAAATAACTTGGTAGTTTCTCTGTTTATTCAGAGAAAGACTTTTAGATAACAGGACAGAATGTTTATTCATTATTATTTGGGGAAACTAAAGCAATGTATGTGATTTGAATAGGTATGCTTCGGTCTAGACTTCTAGACCAAACTAGTCTGCAAACTTCTGTTACAAACAGCCAGTTAGTAAATATTTTAGGCTTTGTGGGTCATCCAATGTCTGTCACAGCTATTCAGTTTCTGCTCTATAGCACAAAAACAGATGTACACATTATGTAAACAAAGGGGAGCGGTTATAAGCAATAAAATTATTTTTGGGCACTGAAATATGAATTTCATATATTTGTGGGTCACGAAATTTTGTTCTTCTTTTAATTTTTCCAGTCATTTAAAAATGTGAAAACCATTTTAAGCTTGCAGGCCATACCAAAAACTGGACACTGGCTAGATTTGCCTTGAGGGATGTAGTTTGCTGACCCCTGGCTTACCAGTGAATGGATTTCAACAGGAGGTTCAACCGTCGGTGATTTATAGTAGCTGCCTAGAAAACCATGCTGGGAAGAAGTCCATCCCCATGTTGTGGAAAGAGCCATGATGATGAGTAGGATCAGCCATGGCCAGTGATGCAGGGGAGGGAGGTGACCCATATTTGTAATGTTTACCTTCCTCTGGAGCAAGGTGGTTTTCTGGACTAAATGGAAGAGCCACAATTCACTAACATAGATAACAAGTTAATGTGTAATGACTAAGATATTCTGTAGTTCATTATTAGTTTTATCATGGTCTTATTGCTTTCCTTCATACTATCTCTCCAAAACATAGCTATCCTTGTCAATCTCAGTATCAGAAAAGTAAACAGAAACAAATAAGACTATAACGAAAGCACTAAAAGTTCCCAAATGCTCCCTACCTATCCATGCTCTTTGCCTAGGTCCATAAGATGTATCTAGGATAGAGGTCAGCAAGGGTCAGATAGCTGTAGTCACCTAATTAGATACCATGTGACTCAAGCTTCATTGAGCACCCTAAAATATATTTAAAAATATGTAGAGCCAGGTTTTTGTAGTCTAAAGGCTCTAAAAATGTTTATGCATATAAGTATATGAATGGCAATAGTGAAAAAAATGACAATTTTTCTAGACTGAGAAAATTATGATTTTTTAAACTGTTTTTAAGAGTATTATATTACTTTTTTAAGTAAATGCTCATTTTGATTTAAATTTACTATAAAGTCATCCAACCAACATTTACTTAAAGATATATCATTAGGGGCGCCTGGATGGCTCAGTCGGTTAAATGTCCAACTTCAGCTCAGGTCATGATCTCACGGTTTGTGAGTTTGAGTGCCGCATTGGGCTGTGTGCTGACAGCTCAGAGCCTGGAGCCTGCTTCTGATTCTGTATCCCTCTCTCTCTGCTCCTCCCCAGCTCATGCTCTGTCTCTCTCTACCTCTCAAAAATAAATACACATTAAAAAACAAAAAAAAAAATACAATTAGCTTGTAAGCCAGCAAAGGCAAGAATACCCAGCTATCAGAATACACCAGTTTTGTTTACTCTCCCCTTCTTAAATTAGTTAATTAAGTTAATTAAATTTGTTATAATTTTAAATAAAATAGAGAAAAAAGAGAAATCTACACAGTGTTTTGTGTCTTCAAAGTTGTCTTTAACCTAAATTATTCCCGAATTCAATATATCTTTTAAATTTCATTTTGTGAGCCCTGAATTTAGGGAGAACATGTAAACCCTAAAGGTCAACACTGATGGCATAACATTCAGTACTTCATGTCTTCCTCTTACTTTCCTTGTTTTCTGCTTCTAAACAGGCTTCACTGAAGTCAGAGATAGGAGGCTTTGGTTTCTGTTTAGGTCTACCATTGAAAAAAGTCACCATTTTTCCCCCTGGCACAGAGAGATGGCCTTTCCAAGGAGAAGTGAGAAAAAAGAGAAGATAGCTGGGCTTCATGAAGCTTCAGCTGGGAATCACGGAGAGCCGTGCAGGATCCTTACCTTCCAGTTCACAAAAGGGAACAGGATTCCCAGAGAGAACAGGCCCAGCATTGGGCCCCCGCACATGCCGTGGATGCTGAGGGCAGCCTGTGGAGCAAGACAGATCAGATAAATGTGCCCGCACCCCCGAATCCACTGCCAACTGGGATCACTCTCTTTCTCTCTCAGACCCGGGATAAAATTTAATTCTAGTCCTGCCTGTACCACTCATTACCTGTGTGCTTTCTGGAAGTCATTTCTTCCTGCTGGGCTCAATGGTAAGTATTATATAAAATAATAAAAATACATGCAACCATACCTTTGTGTGTGTTTGTGTGTGTGTGTGTGTGTGTGTGTGTGTGTGTGTGTATACATACACACAGGTAATTTGGATTTGGTAGAAGTAGTTTTCCCTTAAGGTGGAACTCACTGATTTGTTTACATTTTCTATCTTGTCAAAAAAAAACCTTTGTTTTATAATGTACCAAAACAAATATAACTTATGTTTCATGTCTTACAAACTAATCACTTATTCTAATCTTGTTTTAACTATTCTATCACTTTGATAATAATAGATTACCCCACTCCCACCCCCCCCCAGATGTTGAAGCATTCAGTTGGGACATGGTGGGGAGACCACTAGATACTCCATATCTCATATCCCATTTTCAAGGGCTCCATTTTCTTTGGAGATTGAGGGAGTTTGACAAATGCATTTCCATATGTCTTAGTCTCTAAGTTATTCATCCCATTGCCTTGGCAAACGGCTTTCATTCAACTAAACTGCTATTGACTTGTAGCCTTGTGCCATGACCTTTCAAGAATCTTGGACATACAAGCACTGATATGCATGCAAGTGAACAGGTATGGGCGGGTGCCAGCATGCATGTGCACACAGACAGACACACACACACACACACACACACACACACACACAGCTATCCTGCAGCACAGCCTCTTTCTTGTTGTTTCAATGCTTCTCTTAGATCTCTTATATCAACAGCTGAGATTAGTATGCTCTATAAAGATCCTATGTGTATCTTAATGTTTGTCAGGCACCGCCTATATGAACTACCCAGGCACTCCAGATAAATGACTTCAGTTCATCCTCACAATTACCCTGTTTAGTAGATACCACTAACTGAATTTTATAGATGAGAAAACTGCACTGACAGAAAACATATTAAAGATATTCCATTCAGCAAATGGAAGAGGTAAGATATAAGAGATTTAAGCTGGCTTTGTTTGGCTATAAAACCCACATTTTCTCTCCTATAGGCAGTCTATGGGGGAAAAAAAGAATGTTTTTTTTTTAAACTTTTTTTTTTAATTTATTTCTAGGGGAGAGAGAGAGACAGTGTGAACAGGGGAGGGTCAGAGAGAGAGGGAGACACAGACTCTGAAATAGGCTCCAGGCTCTGAGCTAGCTGTCAGCACAGAGCCCGAAGCGGGGCTCAACCCCACGAACCGCGAGATCATGTCCTAAGCGAAAGTCGGACGCTTAACCGACTAAGCCACCCAGGCGCCCCCCAGAAAAAGAATGTTAAGAACACAGACTCTCATAATGGTTCATTTTATTTAAGGGAAAAAAATGTTCTTGAAAGTTTCCATCACTAATAGTCAGAATATTTGGATTCTAACTTTGACCCTGCCTCTCATAACTCTGATTTGGTGAATGTTCTGATATTAGTTCAGACACATTCTGTTTCAGTGCCTTCTTTATGAAAAATAGATAGGACCAAGAGCCCATCAAATCCCCTCCATCTGTAATATGAGTTATTTTCTCTAGAAAGATGAGCTGCATGCAATGCATTGTTGTTTGTTTTTCCAGTTTAATTTTTTATGAAGTCAATGTCACAGATAGATCTTTGACAAGATAGAAGCAGATAAGATTAAAGTCGATACTCTTCCCTAAAGTCAATACTTAATTCAATATTCCTGACATTTCCTCTGCTGATTGATAGCATGAATTCATAGTCGCCCTGGTTGCTGAATTTGGAAGCTAATTTACTACCTAGTATATAAGAGAATCAATAAGTTAGGAAAGGTGTTTATCCCTCCCAGTGGAGGAAAATACATTAACAATCTCATAAAGTCACCAGCCAATATGTTTCTGTATAAAAAGGTCTTCACATGATAGAAAGAGAAAAAAAATCAAGAGTTTCTGGCTTTTGAAGATATGTATTTATGTAACTTACACGGCTGAACTAATGTTAATTTTTATCTTTGTTTTTGTTGTTGTTCTTAAATAGGTTCTGTTGAAGGAAGATTTAAATCTCATCCAACAGCTTTCTTCTCAGCAGGCAAATCTCATGTAAATTGCTCCTGCAAACTGGGGGTGATGAAAAAGAGCATGTTTTTTGGGCTGGGGGTTGCCTTACTGGCCTTAGCTTTCTCATGTATCAAGTGGGAATCATGATGCCTGCTTCCTGGGTTTTCCTGTGAGTAATCAATGTGTAATCTGAGAAAGGTCAGAGCAGTGACTAAGCACTCCAGAGCACATAGTGGGCACCCCCTCAAATGTTATCTACTATTATTGTTTTCTTTTTTCTTTTCTTTACATTTTAATTTTAATTCTAGTTAGTTAACATACAATGTTATATTAGTTTCAAGTGTTATCCACTATTATTATCTCCTTTAACTGTTATTACCTACCCTGTTAGTGAGCTCTCTGACTCCCGAGGCATGTCATTTGATTGTTGGGCTCTTTGGAGACCTAAGAAGCACTTTCTTAACTGGAGAGAAGAACATGCTTGGAACTCATTACAGCCCTTAGCAGAACTAGATGATAGTCATTAAGATAGAAGCATAATCAATAGAACAGCCTTTCTGAAAGTGAACTCTGCAAATCACTAGTTAACACATGATCTTTGCTGCTGTTACCTGCTCCCTCCCCCTGTTTTTGCCACCACCCTCACCCCCTGTGCCCTCTGCCTCCCTCCATATGGTCTATGGTCACATTTTAAAGTAAAATTGGGGGGGGGGGCAATGGATGGCTCAGTCGGTTGGACGTGAGAATTCAGCTCAAGTCATGATCTCACAGTTCATGGGTTCGAGCCCCGCATCAGGCTCTGTGCTGACAGCTAGCTCAGAGCCCGGAGCCTGTCTTCGGATTCTGAGTCTTCCTCTCTCTCTGACTCACTTGCCCATGCTGTCTCTATCTCTCTCTGTCTCAAAAATAAATAAAACCTTAAAAAAAAATAAAGTAAAACTGGGGGTTCCTGGCTGGCTTAGTTGGAAGAGTGTGCAACTCTTGAGCTTAGGGTCATGGGTTTGAGCCCCATGTTGAGTATAGAGATTATTTAAATGAATAAAACTTTAAAAAATAAATTTAAAAAATTTTTTTACGAAGTAAAAATAAAGTGAGGCAGATTTCTTTATTTTAGGACTTCCCAGGGCCTTCAATGTGCTAATGTGGTTGTGGATTTCTGAGAAGGGCATGCAGTGTGCAACATTTCCCAAATGTCCTTGATATTGGAAATTTGCTTTCTTAGAGCATTTCACAGAATGAAGGTCTCCAGAACACACTTTATAAAGTTATAAGCTTTAACAGTAAAAGGACATTTGCTGAAGAAGATTCTAGTTGCCCACCCAGGCACCATCCACAAATACACACCATGAGTATGGAGTGGCTTTATGAACATGATATTAAACCTGGCTCTATCCCTTATGCCCATGAGACTTGGGCCTCAATCATGCCATGTGTAAAACCTGAATATGAATGTTGTCCCATTATATTCAGTATAGCAAAGCTGTTTGGAAAATTAAATAGGGGAATTATAGTTGCCTTTCTGCATCTGTTAAATAAGATGTATTTAGAGAAATGAGAGGGACATCCTATGGACAATATCTATCCTAGGAAACAAGAGATCAGAATTTTCATTTCTTGCCAACCAGCATCTCCTCAAATGTGTGAACAGTGGGGAATACATTTTAAACAATTAAGAACATGGGCCCAGCATATCCATCTAAATAAGGACAAGCAGATGAGAACATCATTCACAATCATCCCTTCTTCACTGCAAGCTGAAAATAAAATACTTTATTTTATACCAGTCTTGTAGGTCCTTGTGTATTCTAGATCCCTTCCTACATCAATTGGAAATAAGATTAAAATGCAAACATTTCTGATAGAGAACAGTTTAGTGATTGAAATTCTTGCTAAAATCAGCATGTTGATACTTCCTTAATAGTAAATAATGTTTAGGTAAAGGGGAGAAAGCAGTGGGGTACAAGCCCTCAGAGTTGACTTCGAAATGTGGTCCCCATGAATGCATGGAAGTAAACTTGATAAGATAAAAGATGCTGTTGGGGTCACTAAACCTGTCAGTGCTGCTGTGTGGATGAGCAAATAGCAAAGTGCTCCAAAAACTGGGAAGAGGTTTTCAAGCATCTCTGATAAAACCGTAGGTACCTAGCTTACTGGAGGGAACACCGGGTTTCCAGTCCTACAGTTTCTTATATGTAGACAACTGAACTATCATATCCCTCAATCCCCCTGACTTACTCTCTGGAGCTCAAAATGGAAAGAACGTAATCTGTGTAAGTAGTCATTAGAAGGATCAAGTCAGATGCACAGCTTTGCAAAATAAGACGTGTTCTGTAAAAATCAGTGATTGCTATTCATAAACCTTTATTCATTTCTTTGTTGAAGCAACATTTGTTGAACACCTATGCTTTTCCAAGATAACATAAAGGATGTTGAAATAATGCAAAGATGGGATGCCCAGAAGGCTTAGTCATTTAAGCACCTGACTCTTGACTTTGGCTCAGGTCATGAGCTCACGGTCATGGGATAGAGCCTTGAGTCAGGTCCTGCGCTGGGCATGGAGCCTGCCTGGGGTTCTCTCTCTCCCTCTCTCTCTCTGCCTTACTCCTGCTCATGTTCTCTTTCTTTCAAAATAAATAAATAAACATTCAAAATAAGAAATTATGCAAAGATGCAAGGGAGATATAGAGGACTGAAGTAGAATCTGAAGATGAGCTTATCTGCTGTTGCTTCCAAGGTGGCCAATTTGCAAGGGGAAGAGGGGTGGCTCGGGAGACTTGAGCCATATACCTCCCTCAGACACTGACAAGTTGTGAGAACCTGAGCAGGGTATTTTCACTCTTTTCTGTAATTATCTACAAAATGAAGATGCTGAACCATATTATCCTTGAGGTTCCTTCTAGTACCGTCTTTTTATGGAAAGGGAAGTTGGACGTACGGGAGGCAGTTCATCCTGGATAATAGAAGTGGGCTCATATGCCAGCTCCTCACTCCTTACTTTTGTGACTCTGGGGTAATCACTTCACCTCCTTATTTCTTAGTTTCTTTATCTGTAAAGTTAGTATATTAATCATGCTACCCTGAGAGAAGTGATAAAAGCTGAATGTGGTAAAACATTTGGGATTGTGTACCTAGAACATAGTAAGTGCTCCATTAATAGCAGTTGTTATTATTTTTCTTGTGATTATAATTATCATTACTACTTTTATTTCAGGATCATACATGCTCAGATCTGGATTTTAAAAGGGCAGTGTACCATAACTGACTTCCATTAGTAGCTTTTAAAAGTTTCCCCTTCTGAAAGCAATTTTGGTTGAAATTTTGCATGCTTATTTAATTCAGACCTGGTATCAGAGTCTCAGCATGTGGCACTTGGAGGGATAGGCAAAGCCTTAGCATAGAAAGTGGCCAAAAAGTTACTATGAAATCACAGGTGTCTTTTCTCTCTTTCATTACCTGCACGACACCTCCCATGAGAGATGCAGCCACAGCCATGGAGGTACACATCACGCCAAACAAGAGACCTGAAAGAAAGAAAACCCGTGACCATCATCCAAGCTGGCTTTGAGGGATTTAATGGGCTCCTGCCCAGGCTGTCTCTGAGGAAGCCATTTTGGAAGGGAACTCAGTGAGAACTGTCTTTGCCACTCAGCCATCACAAGCCCCAAGAGGGTAAGCAAGGGAGAGTTTGTTCCCAGTCAGGCAAAATGAGCTGGAATCCAGCCTTAAGGAGTTTTCTCTCTAGGATTCAGGAAGAAGGATATCATGTAGATGCAACATGAAAATGTGGAAAAGACACTGGTCTGGACTAATCCAGATCAAATTAGTGGGAAGTAATTCCAAATGTGACCACTCATCAAAAATCAGCTGAAGAAATTACTAACCTTTCTGGGATTCAGATAGCTTTTCATCGTTAAGACGTCTAAAGTATACATTTTACTTCACGGCGTTTGCAAATCTGTAATGTTTTTCTAATGTTTTCCTTTAGTGTTTTATTCATGTCATCATTATGGCCCTTTGTATATTGCATAATGATTTATTTGTTTACATATCTATGTGGGAGCCCTACCAAGGCCATCAGAGTACCTTGGCTTGAAGCATCTCACACAGGGCCTCTAATACCAGAGGAGCTCGCCCAGTGAAGTAACATAGATGTCTTATTCATCTTTTTAAGACGATGGTTCTTTCAAACCACCTTTTAAAAAATAATTGTTTTTATACATCTTTGTGTAAGGATCATCTTAAAATTACATTCAATTCTCATTGATTTGAGAACTAAATTAAGAGAGGGACAAAGGGACAAAGAGTTGGAGATATAGACAGAGACACAGTGACAGAAATGGAAAGAAAATGATTTTGTGTATTCTGCTTGAAATTATCTCTCAGCTAAATATCTAGCTCAGTTCCCAACATGATTATTAATTCAATTTTATGGAGTACTGACAATATGTCAGGCACTTTACAAATGCCAGTGCTATAAAGTCAGAATCTGAATCCTGTCCCAAAGATCCCACATTCTAAGAAGGTCAGGAAGGGACTACACATAAATAATACATCCAATAGTGCCTATACATAGAAAGTACCATTCATTTGCCATTATTATTACTATTATTATTATTATATTTCAGGCTTAGTACATGATATACATGATATATATTATAAGGAACTCACTCCTAAAATGAAATCAGGCTAGCAATGCTCAATGCAACATTTTCCAACTTCTCAATAAGATAGAAAAATAAGAAAGCTCATGACAATACTAAAAACCAAATTTGATCAGTTAAAACATTTTGGGATTCTAAAACTATTCTCATTATCTTTAAAGAAGATAGACTGGACTGCAAAAAACAGTATTTTCCCTGATTCTGAACTGCTTCATGAATAAGAAGAAGAACTCCATATACCTGAAAAAATATCAAAAGATATGTTTGCTGTCTACCACTGATTTTCCTCCTGCTAGGCTAACAGTTATCTGTTCAAGTGAAATTCTAGGCAGCCATCTCTCAATCCAGGGGTTCTGTTTTTTTTTTTTTTTTTTTTTTTTTTTTTTTTTTTTGATA
>NW_027529549.1:1368933-1433034 GCF_008692635.1 Crocuta crocuta
TTTTTTTTTTTTTTTTTTTTTTTGCTGACTAGAGAATTGATTCAGTCCCCCTCCCCTTCAAACATTATATTTCCACCACCAGATTACAACCATTACAATCAATGAGGCAGGAAATGTAGGGAAAATTGGTGGGACTTCATAGAGACCTAGAGTGAATGGCACCGCAAATAAAACGGTGTATGTGGGAGGGAGAGAAAGTTCCACAGTTGCAGCAAATGCTATGAATTTTATAAGTGCTATAAAATCAGGATCAGACAATAAACCATGGGCATAGAAGATATTTATACTATCATAGAACATATTTATTAATATCTTCGAGAAATTGGGAATTGTACTGGAAGTAATGCCCATCCACCTGCTATTAGCTTTAATCTATGTTCATGACAATGAATAGAATCAAGGCCATTCACCTACCTAATTAACAAACATGTGGTCAGCATTGATCGCTCCTTTGTTTAAGCATAAGTAGAAAAAAAAAAAAGAAATATGGAATCCATGGCAAAATATTGCCAAACAAATGAATATATTAACCTAAAAGCTCAAATACGGAGTATGCTTTGTAGAAATAATTTACTTTAGGAACCAGAAGGAAAGTATTTAGAAACTGTTTGGCAATTTTAATATGATGCAAAAACACATAGACTCAATGAAGCAAACAAGTTCAGGTCAAGAGAAAGTAAATGAGATGAAGAAAGGCAAGATAGGATGCAACACCAATAAGTTTAGATGCGGATGGGTCCAGGTGGGCTAAGGAAGGACTATAAAGAAATAAAAAATGATAATTGATCAAGCACTTCCACTCCTAAGTAGTTACTAAATAGAAATAAAAATATGTTCATAAAAAGACTTGTATAAGAGTGTTCATAGCAGCTTTATTGTTTATAAACTCAAACTGAAACAGTCCAGGTCCATCAACATAAATAGAAGTTTAAAAAACTGTGGTATATCCATATAACATCATACTACTCAAAAATAAAAAGGGATGAACTACTGATATATAAAACAACATGGATAAATCTCAAAAACAAAACCATGCTGAGTGAAAGAAGTATTACAAAAACAGAGTGTGTGCTGTGTGAGTCCATGTATATGAAATTCTAGAACAGGTAAAACTAATCTATGGTGGAAAATATCAGAATAGTGGTTGTTTCTGAAGGTGAAGGGGAAGGGGGAACAGGGATTGACTAGAATGAGCAAGAGAGAACTCTCCAGGGTAATGGTAATGATTTATATCTTTAGGGCTGGGTGGCACAGGTATATGTGATTGTCAAAACTCAGCAAATTCGGGGTGCCTGGGTGGCTCAGTCGGTTAAGCGTCCAACTTCGGCTCAGGTCATGATTTCACGGTCTGTGGGTTCCACCCGCATTGGGCTCTGTGCTGACAGTTCAGAGCCTGGAGCCTGCTTCAGATTCTGTGTCTCCCTCTCTCTCTGACCCTCCCCCGCTCACTCTCTGTCTCTCTCAAAAAAAAAAAAAAAAAACACTTCAGCAAATTCATTTACAATTTGTCTATTTCATTGTAGGTAGATTTTTACATAAAATCTTTTAAGGGTACCTGGACTACCCAGTTGTTTTAGCATCCAACTCTTGATTTTGGCTCAAGTCATATTCCCAGGGTCATGGGATCGATTCCCTCATCGGGCTCCACTCTGGGCATGAAGTCTGCTTAAGATTCTTTCTCCCCCTTTCTCTCTGCCCCTCCCTCACTCACACATGCTCTTTCTCTCTCTCAGGAAAAAATTTAAAACAAAGTACTAAATTCTAGTTAATAATGCGTATGCTAAAATAATTAGGAAGAAGTATACTGATGTCTGCAATTTACTTTTAAATGTATCAAATATATGTTATATTGAGGATGGATAGAGAGCTGGATGGATATATGAAAAAGCAAGTTTAGGATATTAATTGAGAATCTAGGGGGTATATATGAGAATTCAAGGTAAAAATCTTTAAATTTTACTATAAGATTGAATTTATATAATAAAATATAAGGAGTGAAGCACAATCACTGAATTAAATCATTATTTTTAAGAAATTTGCTTTGTGGAGAACTAAGAGCAACACAGTGAGGAAAGTAACATTAGAGGAAATGAACAAAATTACAAAACTAAGAAAAAAAGTAAAGGATATGTAGAACAATCCAAATTAGAACATTTAAGAATAAGAAGATAAAACAATTGGTATTTGCAGACACTTACTAGAAAACCAATTAGAATTTTAAGAACCAACAAGGGTTGGATAAACGGCCAGATACAAAACAAAATAAATGAAAAGCTGAAGGTGTTCCACATTCATAATAAACGGCTTAGAAGATACTATGGAGAAAGCATCCCATTCATAATATCAATGAAAGAAAAAAAAAAAGAGAAGATAAAGGAAAATGAGAAGGGAGAAAAAGGGAAAAGCTGAAGGAGGAAGACATGAGTGTAATTAACATCCAGGATAGAAAATATGATAATATTATAGAAAAATACTATTGCTAGATGGAAAGCTTACAAAGATGGTAATTCTTCCTCAAAATATTTTTAGATTTAATGCACTCCCATTGAGATGGAGTTGCGGATCCATGATGTGCAATAAAGTATTTTAAAGTTAATCTGAAGAATATGTAAACATGTATAACCCAAAGTCTGTTTTTGTAGAAAAAAAAAAGGAAAGTTACAATTGAAAAAATTTTAAATTTTAAGCTAACAGAAAAGTGACAGGAGTTGTTCTAGCAGATATTTTAAGTGAAATACTATAAAGCTAGAGTATAAACAAGATGCTATTAGTTTTACAATTGATAATAATTTAATGAAATAAGTATAAGATATTCTTAAACAAATTCTTATAGATGAAAGAATCTCATATTATATATTATCATCACTGAAATATTAACAACCAGTGAATAATATTAGATTAATGATGCTGAGAAAATTGACTGTACAGGAAAAAAATTTAGATCCTCATCATAAATCAAATAATTTAAATACAACTAATATGAAACATAAAATTATTTACAATGTAGAATAAATAAAGAAATATTTAAATGGGTTTTGAATGGGAAGAAATTTGTAAGCATAAGAAATGGATAAAATAGTAAAATAAATGATACATATATTTCACCAAATATGTAATTATAATTTCTATACATCAAAATGCATTTAAAAATATCTGGAGGACATTCTTCAATATGCAAAGGTTACATTTCCTTTATCCATGAAGAGATTTTACAGACAAAACTTCTAATATCTCATCAATAAACAGAAAGCATAAATAAATTTTTCACAAAAATACAAATGGTTATCATCTGACAAGGGTTTAAATTCACTATAAATCAAAAAATGTAAACTAAAGCAAAAATGTGATGTTATTTTGCCCATGAAGTTGGCCAATTTTTAACAATACTAATATCAAGAGCATGGAAAAATATGCCATTACTCACTGCTGCCACACATAAATATTACTCAGACCATGCTAGAAATATTTTTCATGAGTATGTTAAGAACTGCCAGTGAATTTGTATTATTTGATCTGGTAATTTTCTTTTGGAGGTCTTTATTAAGGAAAAAAATATGTATGCCATCATAGATTAATGTATATGAGGGTCATCAAAATGTTATTAAAAATGACAAAAAGATTTTTAAAAGTATCAACATAAAAATAAAAATGTAAGCCGCTTTGCAGAATATTAAGCAAACATTAAAAAACCATGTTTTCAAATAATTCATAAATGACACAGGAAAATGCTCACTATAGTATGCTAGAAAAAACCAACCAGGAGCAAAATTAGGTATAATTTTATTTAAAAAGTACATATATTTTCTCTATTTATTTATTTTCTATAGTAAGTGAATAAGCATATAATTGGTTTATACTTAAAAAGAAATAAGCTTTGTAAAACTATAATTCAGTATGATAAGTGCTACAGTGAGCATACTCATAATATGCAATGTGTGATTAGGCAAGGAGTAATTATTACTAGAAGTGAGTTTACCAGGAGTTTGGTAATAAAAAATTCTTTAGAAAAGAATTAGACATAATGTACAAAATTGTCAAATCACCATGTTGTACACCTGAAACTAATGTGATATTGTGTGTCAACTGTACTAAAAATTTTTTAAATAAATAAATAACAATAATAAATAATAAAAAGAAAAAGAAAGAATTTGACTTTATCAGACAAAGTGACTGGCTACAGTGAGCAGAACATCTTCACATGTAGAGGGATGAATATGATCAATACAAGGCATCATCAGGAAATGTTGAGGTGATAAATCTAGAGTGTAGGGGGAGTACAGAAGAGTGTCAAATACAGGATCGGTGAAAGGTAAGCTAGCTGGTAATTCTTTCCTGTTAACCCTCCTGGTATCTTTGAAAATGTGAATCCATGTGTGAAATTCCTCCTACATCTCAGTATGCATTTGTGCCTGTAAGTGAGCGCTGAATAGCATGTGCAGGTTTTGACATGTACCACATGTATATTTCATGACAGGGAGTAGAAGATCCACCGGCTGTACCTACATAAGCCTTTACTGATCCACGTGCTCAGCTTGTCGGAGAGATGGGGAAAACAGCTCTTGACAAAATCCTCAAAGGTCACTGTTGCTAAGGCATTGATGCTTGCAGCCACAGTGCTACAGGGAGAGAAAAGCAAGAACACAGTCCAAGCTAAATAAAGCTGACCAGCCTGCCCTGTCATTCAGAGCAAATAGACAAGACAGGGCTCTAGAAACAAAAAACAGATGCAGACATATGTCCTTATTCTGGGACTTCAGGGAGGCAATGTGGCCCGCCTACTCACTCTTCAAAGCTGCTTCTGTGCTTAGTGCTCCTTGATTTCTCCTTCTGACTTAGTGAGGAAGCTAGACTTTCATGCCATAATGCCTACTAATGCCCTGAACAAGACATTAAATGAGTTAGCAGGCAGTAATAGAGAGGTTGTGCATGCGCGCACGCGCGCGCGCGCGCGCGCGCGTGTGTGTGTGTGTGTGTGTGTGTGTTTAGGTTGGACTCGAGGCAGGAAACACTGACTATCTTAATCCAGGATTAAGATAAATCTTAATCTCAATTTGCCATTCATTAATCATTCATTCATACCATTTATGAATCTCTCCATTCTAGGTATTAGGCATATAGTGGTAAACCAGAAAAGCACAGACCTTATACTCTACTTGGTGACACAGACATTCAACAACCAATTATACAATTGATCACAGTTGGTATGAAGAAAAATACCAAGGTGCTATCAAATTATGCCTTGCAGAGTCCTAAAGTGATACAAAGTTAGGGAATTCTTTCCTTAGGAAATGATGATTAAGATAGGCACTGAAAGGACCCATGCAAATTGGGAAAAAGATGTTCTAGAGCAAAGGGAAAATTACATTTAAATACCTCTAAATGGAAAACTTGTTGCATTCAACAACCTGAAGCCACCAGATTGGGTAGAATGCAATTAGTAAGGGAAAAAGGAACAAAGGATAAGATGGAAATGGGCAAAGACTAAAACCACATAAAAATGTTGATATCCTCCTCTGACTTTCCACTCAGAATCCATTCTTATGGCCTTAAAACTCACTTTCATGACAGATGACCTGGAATTGGGGTTTTCTTTGCAGAATAACATGGAAGCTTATCTAATTTCTCATAAAGAACAACATCCTCCTTAAGGTTGTAGCAGAAGTAATCTCTCCATAGCATGCACTGCAAAGTATGTCCCTTTCTTAGAATTTTTGGTCTTGAGACCAAAAGAGCCAACCACTCTCTTATGGGGGAATTATCTTTTGACAAATACATGTTTTCCAGTCTAGAGAGACTCAGCCTTAGAGCAAGAGAAAAAGATAAATAAGGAAAGCTCTGTAGAGAGGGACAAAATAAAAGAATGTCACCCTTCCCTGTGTTTGACTCTCTGATGCTCATTTTTTCTGTCCTGAGTTTCCCTGAGATCTTAATCTCTACACCACAGAATAATATCACTTGGTGTTCTTGAGGCAAAATCCTAAAATAATTAGTAAAAATAGTTCAATAATACACTAAATTAGAATTTCACACTGAAGCAAGTTAAAATCATTATATAAATTCAAAGATGTTGCTGTTTTGGAAATCTGTCAACAGCTTAATATGCCAAAAGTTAAAAAACAGCCACTTCAAAAATTCCAAAAATTTACTAACATTTAATATCTCTGATAAAAACTTTCCTAAAAGTAGAACAAATATATGCATTTTGTTCTTTTTATAATTTATTAACTTAAAATGAATATTCTTAAATGTTAATATCTCTCAAACTAAAACTTGATATCACATTTAATGGTAAAATCCAAGAGCCATTTCCTTTAAAGTCATAACAAAAATAAGAATTTCTGCTAACCTTAATTATTACCATTGTTCTCAATGCACAAGTATATGAGAGTGAACATAGAAGTGTAACTATTAAAAAACGAAAAATTCGGGGCGCCTGGGTGGCTCAGTCAATTAAGCATCCGACTTCGGCTCAGGTCAGGATCTTGAGGTTTGTGAGTTTGAGCCCCGCGTCGGGCTCTGTGCTGACAGCTTGGAGCCTGGAGCCTGCTTCTGATTCTGTGTCTCCCTCTGTCTCTCTGTCCCTCCCCTGCTCGTGCTCTATCTCTCTTTCAAAAATAAATATTTAAAAACAAAAAAAAGGAAAAATTCAAAAGTATTTGCATATATCACAATTTCTATACAATCAAATCCAAAAGAATTAACTGAAAATAATTAGGAAAAAAATTTTAGATAGCAAGGGAAATTCTGTAAAAAGGAAAACATTATGAATAACAGATATCAAATCATATTTTAAAGCATAACAGTTAAAATTATTAGTGTCTATATCATTATAGATAAATAGACCAAAGAAATATAAAGAAGATCTTGAAAAAGGCCCAACTATATAGAAGAATGTAGGATATAATAAAAATAGCATTTAAAGTCACTGGTGAAAAGATAGCTTATTTAGTAAAAAATAATAGGACAACTGGCTACCAACCTAGAAAGAAAGTAAGTGTGGAGGTCCACTTCATTTTTTATACCACACATATAGTCTAGATGATTTGACGACTTTATTATTTAATAAGACCATAAATACACTAGAATGTGTCTGGATTATTAGTTATAATGATAGAATGGAAAAGCCTATCTGAGAATAATATTAATCCAGAAACCATAATGTAAAAGAATTGGTCAATATAAATTAAAATCTCCATATACTCAGAAGTAAACATGAACTGGCATGTTACAGAACAGGAAATACAAATCGACAATGAAAGTAGGGAAATGTAGCCTATCCACTTATGATCAACAGAATTCAGATTCAAATTAGGTACCATTTTTCACCTATTAGTTTGGCAAGTTGAAAAGTTTGAAAGCACCCAATATTGGTGGTAGTGTGAGGAAAGAGACACTCTAGTATCTTCTTTTTAGAATATAAATCATTCAGAATTTTTACAGCTGATTTAGAAAATTCCATGAGAAGTTTAAATGATCAAGTATTTTGGCACAGTAATTCTACTTCTTGGAATGTAGCCTACACATATCCTTGCACAATTTCACTATATATACACTGTAATGTGTTATGGATTAAGTGCTTGTATTCCCTCACAATTTATATGCTGAAGCCTAACCCCCAATGTGATGGTATTTGGAGCTGGGGTCTTTGGAAATGATGAAGTCATGTCAGTGGAGTTCTCATAAATGGGCTTAGTGACTTTACAAAAGAGATCCCAGAGAGCTCCCTTACCCCTTCCACCATGTAAAGACACAAGAAAATGGTCACGAATGCGCCAGGACTTGAGCCCTTACCAGACACCAAATCTGCAAGGGCCTTGATCTTAGACTTCCTAGCCTTAAGAACTGGAAGAAATTGTTTTTTATAAGCTGCTTAGTGTATGGTATTCTGTTATAGCAGTCTGAGCAGACTAAGAGATAAATTTGTTAGCTATGTCTTACATTAAAGGATTGATCAAATAAATTATAGATTAAAAAAAAGAGTAGGGTAGATCTAATGGTGTGGAAAGATTTATAAATTATATCACCTTAAGGGCGCCTGGGTGGCTCAGTCAGTTAAGCATCCAACTTCATTCAGCTCAGGTCATGATCTCATGGTTCATGGGTTCGAGCCCTGCGCTGGGCTCTGTGCTGACAGCTCAGAGCCTGGAGCCTGCTTCAGATTCTGTCTTCCTCTCTTTCTGACCCTCCCCTGCTCACACACTCTCTCTCTCTCCCAGAAATAAATAAAAACATTTAAAAAAATTATATCACCTTAAATGAAACATAATATGATCCCCTTTTCATTCACTAAAAGGTATATATGTTCCCATAAGCAAAGAAATTTTAGGGTTCATTGATAAGAAATCGTTAACAGTGGTTAACTCTGCGGGCTGAGACCATGGATTTGAGGAATAAGATATAAAGCTTTTACTCTGATCTTCTGCTAGTGTTTGACTTTTGACTCTGGCCATTTTACTTTCTTAAAATTATATTTTGACAAACTTTATCAATGATTATCTGCAACTGAACTGCAGGGAGGGAAAGGAAGCTTTTCCAACTAGCTGAGTTCATAGAGGCAGAAGATCTGGCATAAAGGAAAGTAATGAAACTACATTGCTCTCAACACAGTTGTCTCCACCCTTCTACAAGTTACCAGCATCCTTCACCTGCATCAAAGCAAATGCCCGCTGCTGGTTTTCCACTTTTGTCACTCTTGCTTTTATCATAGTCCCTTGCCTCAATAGAAGCATGAGGCTTCAGTTGTATGGCATCACCCACTCCCCAGCTTCAAACCTTCTGAAAAAATTAGTAATGGGAAACCTCATTAAAATGCAGTCAGGAAGTTTTGGCAGGAGGAGATCTCATGCCCTACCACTTACAGTCAATTGCAGACCATGAGGAAGACAGAAACTTGACCTTGCAATTGGATACTATTCTCTATTCCAGCTTGAGGAAGGCAAGCTTTCCTCCCAGAAACCACTCGGCCAATGAAAAGTTGCCGCACTTTGGACTCCCAGTTTACTCCATGGTCTTATTGTTCATAACAGCCTTCTCAACTTAGTCCTTTTCTCCTTGTAAAAAAGCATACCTCTCCATCGTTCCCCAGACTTTCACAAGGTTTTGCTACAGCTTATTTGTCCTGGATTATAATTTTCTTTTATGTTTCAATAAGCCCCAATAAGTCCATCTTTAGCTGGTAAGATAATTGGCAGTATTTATCTTCTAATGCCTTCCCATTTATCTTAAGATCCAAACTACTTCATAAAATTTTCTGAGTAACATTTTGTACATTGTGTGAAGCAAAACATTTACCAGGCCAGCTGACACACAGTAAGTACTCAGTAAGTACTGGTGATTACTTCCACCATCACCCTTGTCATATCACACCCTTGCCATCACCGCTGTCATTATCATCAGCATCATCAGAGCAGGGTGTTGTCAATATACTAACCTCAGGGTTCCGCTGAAGGCACAAGCCACAAAGAGTCCAGGCAGTCCTGGCATTGTGAAAAATATCTCCATGACAAAGTATGGCATCAGCTTTGGAGGTAAAACAAGAGAGAATTAATCAGCAGAGTCTGCAATGTGAGAATGTTGATTTTTAGCAAAGGAGGTAAGGAAAAAATAAATGAAAATAATAGAGGAGTTTGCATGGGCTAAGGTTGTCAAATGCTTGCAGTTGAAATTATGATCAGTCCAATTTCATGGGATCTGAGGTCCAGCTCCAGCTATAGGGGAGGAGGAAGGGTGGGAAGGGGCAGCTGATACTAGGGAAAGGGGCTGTATGAACTGTAGAAGGTTCAGGAACTTGTTTTATTTTTCTTATGTTCACAACGTATGCCATTCCCTTTCCTGTTTACCCTTAATATTAGTAGTTAAATCCTAACGACAAATGCTTAAAACAGGTCTTCAGGGAATCGAGGTATTATGGTTCTACTCTGTAGCCTGATTTGTGAGATGGGAACATACCCCCCTCCCAGGACAGAGGGGACAGTGAAATATACAGAGGGGAGAGAAGTGATGGTTCCTCCTGAGCATATCCTCCCTAAATGGAGCGTTTTTAAAATGTTTATATATTTATTGAGCAAGAGAGCAAGAGAGAGAGAGAGAGAGAGAGAGAATCCCAAGCAGGCTCCAGGCTCAGCACAGAACTCAAGCCCAACTTGGGGCTCGATGTCACCACTGCAAGATCATGACCTGAGCCAAAATCCAGAATTGGATGCTCAACCACCTGAGCCACCCAGGTGCCCCATATAAATGAAGTTTTTGAAAGCACATTTAATGTACTACATTGGGTTGATGGTGTTCAAGGTATGATGAGAACACATGAGCAGAAGCAGTATAGTAGCAAGGGTAATTTTGTTCAATCTGAGAATAAAACATCTTTAATGAACCTTGAGACATATAGAAAAAAGAATTGAAATGCTGCATGGACAACCAAAGCCAAGGGTTCAAGTCTAACCTCCACTCTCTCCAGCCATGTCCTGGCCCCTGGCCTTGTCTTCAAGGACAAGGTGAGATACAATTTTACATGTCACTCCCCCCTATTAGAACCTGGTGTGTAGTGATATCACCCAACAGGAGAGGAAACAAATCAATTCTATGGGTCTTAGGAAGTGCCTTGAGATCCAGGTGAAAAAAGAGAAAGAACCCATATTACTCATTTATGGCCAGATGAACACTGATTTCAGCAATTCTTTATGGCCCAAAGGGAACACATACCTGATCTGGAGCTGAGATAATGCCAGAAGTCCAAGGGTCACAGTCTTTGAAGTGGGAGTACATGATTAAGCCAGAGAAGACAGCACATACCAGAATGATCCAGAGACCCAACAAGTTAAAATATAAGGCTCTAGAAAAGAACACATATATCTGTCAGTAGCCTCTATGCCATATTATGGGATGATGAAGATATCACCAAAAGTTCAAGGTAAAAATTTGGGGGGCTTTTTTCTATAAAATAAAATTCCACAGCCTTCAAGAACCATTACATTTTACACTTTTGCAATTTTTTTTTTGTTTGGGAATGTTACATTTTTAGACTGATTACAAAATTTGAATGAGGATTTTTGATGGCTTTTCTCTTGACATTAGGAGTTTTTCTGCACAGTCTCAATGTGTGGTATAAGATCTTGGATGAAATTTCACATACCAATCACTCATATTATGTAACTTCCAGTGATTTTCTCCCCACTCAATTCATAAAACTGTCAAAAAGTGAACTTACATTTTAACATCTTTTCTTCTAGGGGGATAATGAGATAAATGTAGAAGTAGACACATTTTGGAAATATTCACTTTGGAGACTGATCCAGATGAAATTTAAAGTTGATTTTTTTAGAGAGAATAGAAAATATACAAAAGCTAAGGTCATTTTACCCACATTCTGGGGAGCATTTTTTTTTTTATTGTACAGCACACAGGTACACTTAATTCTAGTTCGAGTGCCTTGGCAGTATGCTATGACTATATTGTAGCCATTACTGATTTTTCAAGGTCAAAATATTACTAATTTTCTTCATCTCAAGGAAGACTTGAGAGTGAGCTGGACTTATATAACCAACCTCATTCCGGAGAGCATTTCAAAGGGCTAGGAGAGCAACAGTGGAGAATTTATTGGGTCCAGTCATTGTTCAAAGGGAATCAGTTACATCCACATTTAAACATAAGGACACATGTTAATTTCAAAGCCTCCTAACACCTATAATATATAGGTGTACCTAGCTTTCATAAAACCCTTAAGTCAAACTATTCATTTATGAAACAAATACGGTTAAATAATTATCTCATTTGGAAGTTTCTATTTTCATACACTATTTATACTAGAAGAGGCACTTATCCCAGAAGTTACTTCCTTGAGAGTATTCTAACAATGCTTAGTTTTGACTTACAGGTTTGTTTGTTTGTGTTTAGAGGGGTTGAGTTACAGATAGTTATTTGGGAATATAAGGGACACATGAAGTGGCTAATACCTATTAAGCATTGCTTACACTCTTGCTTTCCACCCTTCCAGACAACTGGATTCAAGCCTTTACTCAGGCCACTTCTGAGAGAGGCCTCCCTGACCTTCTTTATTTCAAACAATCACTTTCACCTGTCTTATCTGTTTCCACTCCTTATACTATTTTACATCTTTATAGCATATATGATAATCTGAAATTGTATAATATATTTATTTGCTTATTATTGGTTTCTTCACTCAAACACAGTGATAAAGAATAGTGGTGGCACATAGAAGACCTGAAATTATTTTACTTGGGGTAATAAATAATTGAATGCCTTAATTAACTAATGGTAGAGATTGAGTACAATATGATTGTACTCTTTATATCATTTATTTTTTAAAGAGAACATTGGGCCCAGAGTCATAAGATTTTATCCATAACAGCCATCTGATCTTAGACAAGTTATATAACACCCTGAAGCAGTTAAATCATCTGTAAAAAGAATGTTAACACACCTGCTTTACTTCTATTATAGGACTAGTATAAGGATTTAATGAGTTACATTTGGTTAAAATAAATGTAGGTTATATAGCCATATAGAGAACATTCATACATTATTCAGAAACAATTTTAAAAGTTCACCAGATGAGAAACCAATGGCAAGACTATATTAAATATTAAGGTCCTGTGTTATGAATTTGTTTTTTATTAGAAATGGACTGTGATTCTTTACAAGCTAATTCTCCTACTTGTAACTTAAGCCACTCCATTGATTCATTCAAAAAATATTTATCAGGCATCTCTATGTACTAGGTTGTTCTAGATACTAGGGTATAGCAGTAACACAGGACCTATCCTCACGGAGATTAAATTCTGGGATTAGAGACAGATGATGATCACTGAAATGAAATAAATGAATAAGATGCTTTTAGATGTGATAAGAGACATGAGGAAAACAAACTAAGGCAGTAAGAACAGAACAAAAGTGACTTGTGTGGGTGTGCTCATCTTAGCCAGGAGATGGGATGGAGATGGGAAGGGATCTGAGAACTTGCATCAGCCCATACTACATAGCACCATTTACAATCAATACTCTTGAAAGACAAACTTGAAAGTGAAACTGATAAACCTCTAGAAACAAGAGGAGGTTAAATCAACCTCCAAGGAACACATCTAAAATGACACGGTGGGTGATACTATTTCTAGATGTGAGGAAAATCAGTTGGGCTTACGATCAATCAAATCATCTTTAGTGACTAATCAGCATTCCTGGCCATGAAATTATATGCATAAATAAATGCTGGGTTTTAACTCATGGACACAGTCAGTATGAACATTCTGGATCCATTTTCACCTACAAATGTTTCAAGATGTTGTTTTCCCAATCAGCAGAGCTTTTCCTAAACTCTGATGGAATGTTTTAATGGCACCAGGCTCTCAGATAATTGAACAGAAGCAGAGCATTTAATCAACATTCTGCAGACACACACACACACACACACACACACACACACACTCCTTTGTATACAGACATACATAAATAAGCATATTTCTACATAAATATGTGTTTCCAGGTATGTGTTTATACATACACATGTAAGAATGGCCTTTGTGAAGCATTACTTTTAAATAAGTGATAAATATTTAATAAGAACAAAATATTATTCTTGACCTTGTGGGAAAAAATGATGAAAAAGGTGCATTTCCTTATTTTCAGGTACTATCATAGTAAAGGGGGAAAAATTAGGCATGTTCACAAGAAAAAATAATGTAACACAAACGTAAGATTAAAAAACTCTAGAGGTAACAGGTTTATTATTTATTTCACCATAAGATCCTTCCCTATAGAGATACATCAACTCCATTTTATTTATTTTATTTATTTTTTAATTTTATAATAGAGAGAGTGTAGAAGCAGGGGAGAGGGGCAGAAGAAGAGAGAGGATCCCAAGCAGGCTCCATGCTCAATGTGGAGCCTGACACGTGGCTTGATCCACAACCCTGGGTTTCTGACCTGAACCAAAATCAAGAGATAGACACTCAACTAACTGAGTTACCCAAGCACCCTCAGTCAACTCCATTTTAAAACAGAATTTTAAGTGAATTTTAATTTAATTTATTTTTAAGTAGGTTCTACACCCAACATGAACTCATGACCCCAAGATCAAAGGTCATGTGCTCTGGCTACTAAGCCAGGCAAGGGCCCCTAAAAATGAATTTTAATTTCAAATAAATTGTGAGATCAAGGTCACACTTGATCTTACATTTTCAGTAATGCAGCTCTTTGATAAAGTGATGATTTTGTGTGGAGGGTATGTTAATGTTATTTATTGTAATAGGGTATGAATATGGTATCAGTGAATGAATGGAATACTAGATAATACTTTCAATTCTACCATCTGAGAGTGTGTGAAATATAGAAGTAATATGTGCTCTTTTGGAATTTAAGTCAAAAATGGTGAACCATATCCCAGCAATGTTATCTTTTACTCAGTCTAAAGAAAAACTATGCAGGGGCACCTGGGTGATTCAGTCGGTCAAGCATCCAACTTTGCCTCAGGTCATAATCTCACAGTCCGTGGATTCAAGCCCCACATCCGGCTCTGTGCTGACAGTTCAGAGCCTGGAGCCTGTTTCAGATTCTGTGTCTCCCTTTCTCTCTGCCTCTCCCTCGCTCACTCTCTGTCTCTCTCTCTCAAAATAAAATAAAGACATATAAAAAAAGAAATAAGAAGAAAAAACTGTGCATTGAAATGAAAGTATTTTAAAGTCAGTTGTGGAAATATTC
Source organism: Crocuta crocuta (assembly GCF_008692635.1). Lineage (NCBI taxonomy): Eukaryota > Metazoa > Chordata > Mammalia > Carnivora > Hyaenidae > Crocuta > Crocuta crocuta. The sequence goes on from NW_027529549.1 coordinate 1,383,646, forward strand.
ATAGCAGAAACTCTAAGAAACATGGAGGGTATCCTGACAAATCTGGGGATGCTAGTATTTGGACAGCAACAACGAGGATAAAATGTCCATTTTAGATGTAATTCTAGCTTACTCCTTCCAGTTCTGCAGAATAATACATCACTTCCTTCCATCCCCATTCTAGAGCCGGATGTCTTGAAGGGCTTGGAAAAGGCTTCACAAGTTGTGCCCCAGTTGGAGTCCTTCAGGGTAAGCAGGCCCCGCAAGACTGGTGACTGCTAGCTCGGCAAGAGTTGAATTGGTGGAAGCCTCATTATGCCTCACCTCATTACCTTGGCTTTCCTTCTTTTAAACCTGTCCTTGGAAAATGTAAGGACATTTAAAAGAAAAATAGTAGCTCAAAGAGACCACGGCTGAATCAAATAAGTAATAGGGGCCATCTCATCACAGAAACTGTGAGTAGAAAATATATGCTATCTACCTCTGCATTGCCACTCATGGCACCTGATTTAACCTAGTAATTTGTCAACAAATGGAGGTAGCAAAGGACAGAGAGTACAGGCAGGCAGATGTAAGCTCAAACTCACTTCCCTGCTGAAAAGGGAGTAGTAAGGCCTGCCTCAAAGAATTACTGAAAGGGTTAAATAAATCTTTCTCTCTCTGTCTCTCTCTCTCTCTCACACACACACACACACGTGCATGCACAAGCATATAATAATTACCCAATATGGGAAAAGAAAACAAAAATTTTTATTTGTAACTCACAATTTTGCATGTTTTTCTGTTTTGCAAGAGATGCATCGCTGTATGGTCGACTGATTAACTCCATAGATCCCGAGCCATGTAAAAGTTCCTCCCACTGAGATTGTCCAAAAAGTGTGCCTCCTGAGAGGGTCCACATCAAAGCTATGAGACAGAGAGAAGTGAGTGAACAAAGATGTTCCTTTGATGCCAGATATTATTGTAGTTGCTAAGGTCATGCAGCTAAATCTTTATAAAACATGGAAAAGTAGTGTTGGACATACTCAAGTATATGTAGTCGAGATCCATTTGTTGATTGCTCTATTACATTGTGTAATCCACCAGCGTGAGCTGATCCTTGAATGAGAACCGTTAAGAATCCCACAATCATGACAACCATCTGAAATGCATCTGTCCACACCACTGCTTTTAATCCTCCCTGAAATGGAAAGAATGGATGTGAATTCTTGAAAAGGAAGGCTGCAAGTCTTCAATGTTTTACAACCTCTCTGATGATGCAATCTTCCTTTTTTCTTTCTTTCTTTTTCTATTTCTTTTCCTTCCTTACTTTCCTTTTTTTCTCCTTCTTTTCTTTCTTTCTTTCTTTCTTTCTTTCTTTCTTTCTTTCTTTCTTTCTCTTTCTTTCTTTCTTTCTCTTTCTTTCTTTCTTTCTCTTTCTTTCTTTCTTTCTCTTTCTTTCTTTCTTTCTCTTTCTTTCTTTCTTTCTCTTTCTTTCTTTCTCATTTTCATTCTCTTTCCTTCCCCTTTCTTTTTTCTTTCTTTCTTTCTTTCTTTCTTTCTTTCTTTCTTTCTTTCTTTCTTTCTTTCTTTCTTCTTCCTTTCCTTTTTTCTGTCTTTCTGCCTTTGTTCTTCAATAGTCATGGAGGTATTTTATGTGTCAAGTACTATGTTATGCATAGGAATAAAAATGGTAAGTGTAAGACAGGTTCCTTCCTTAACTTCATAGACTTTATAACCTGGTAAGAGAAGCAGATACCTGAGAATGATATAACTAATTATCTAAGATTGTGAACAGTGCAGTTAAGAAGGACAGGTTACTATGACAGCATACAGCAGTGAGTCCTGACCTGGTCTTGAAGAAGTGGCATCTGAGCTATGTTGTGAAGAATGAGTAGGAATTTACCACATACAGAGGAAAAAGTAGAGAGGAACAGCATGTGTGAAGGATGAAGATGTATGGCTGCCTGAAGAAATGAGAGAATGCTAGAATATATAGATCATGGCATATACAGAATGCCCAAAGGGAGGTTGCTGAATTTACTAGAGGCCAGAACATACAGAATGTTACAAGCCTACTTAAATGATTTCTTAAGAGCAATAGGAGAGCATTAAAGAGGGGTACCTGGGTGGCTTGGTCGGTAAAGTGTCTGACTTTGGCTCAGGTCATGATCTTGTGGTTGTGGGTTTGAGCCCCACATTGGGCTCTGTGCTGACAGCTCAGAGGCTGGAGCCTCCTTTGGATTCTGTGTCTCCCTCTCTCTCTCTGCCTCCCTCCCACTCATGCTCTGTTTCTCTCTCTCTCAAAAATAAATAAAATTTAAAAAAAAGTTTAGGGGTGCCTGGGTGGTTCAATGGGTTAAGTGTCCAACTTTGGCTCAGGTNACTCTGTTTCTCTCTCTCCCAAAAATAAATAAAATTTAAAAAAAAAGTTTAGGGGTGCCTGGGTGGTTCAATGGGTTAAGTGTCCAACTTTGGCTCAGGTCATGATCTCACTGTTAATGAGTTTGAGCCCTACATCAGGCTCTGTGCTGACCGCTCAGAGCCTGGAGCCTGCTTCAGATTCTGGGTCTCCCTCTTTGTCTGCCCCTACCTTGTTCATGCTTTGTCTCTCTCTGTCTCTCAAAAATAAACATTGAAAAAAAATTTTTGAAAAAAAAGTTTAAAAAACAAGAGAGCATTAAAGAGACTTACATAATAAAAGATTTTGTTTGTTTGCTTCTTAGTGGTGTCAGGGGTGGTAGTGTGGACATCTGATTGCTGGATCATGGAAAGAAAAGAAGGAGTAGGAGATATGCTCAGAGTTAATTTCCGTGTCTGTGCTCAAGATGACAGAGGTTTGAAGCAGGGGAGAGATGCAAAGAAGTAGATGAATATGAAAGATATTTGGGAGGTCAAATCAACACAACGTGTGAATAATTGAACACAGATTCTGAGGAAGTGAAGTAATTGAGGATAATCACCTGGCTCCAGTTTTTACAACATGAAAGCTAGTCTTTTTAATTGAGTGACAGTGAATAAATTTGGGGGAACTGAGATGGTATAAGACTGAGAAAGAGGAAAAGAATGATAGATTCCAGACATTCCTGGAGAAAGGAGTTTTAAGAGGTAGAAGATGATGAAATACTGAGGTGAGCAAAGCGATTCTCCAGAAAACCTGAGGATCAATCTAACAGTAGAACTCAGGACAGAGGCATGAGACAAGAGGTTAACATAGTGCTTATCAAAACCATATTCTCTCTAGAGTCACATAAAGAGTTTTTCTTTTTTTTTAATGTTTATTTGCCTTTGAGAGAGACAGAGCGCAAGTGGAGGAGGGGTAGAGAGAGAGGGAGACACACAATCTGAAGCAGGCTCCAGGCTCTGAGCGGTCAGCACAGAGCCCGGCCCGCGGCTTGAACCCACGGACGGTGAGACCGTGACCTGAGCTGAAGCCGGTTGCCCAGCCAACTGAGCCACCTAGGTGCCCCACACTAAAGATTTTAAAACAAACCAACCCCAATGTCCCAGCCCCAACCCCAAAGATTCTAAATAAATTGATATGTGGGTTGGGACCCAGCCCTGCATGTTCTCTGAAAGCTCCCCAGGGATTCTAAAGTACAATTCTAGTTGAGATCACATGGGCCGTAGGAAAGGAGGTGAAAAAGAGGCTGCTAGAGTAATCCAGGTATAGAATCCCTCAGGACCACAGTGAAGGTGGAATGAGCAAACTGGGAAAGCTTAAATGAAATGATATTTTTTAAAAAGTGCTTTAAAAATGAATAAGCACTATGAGAATGGAAGGAGATGGTATTTTTAACATTGAACAATAGAATTATCATCCCCGGTTACTCCTCCAGAATGTCAAGAACTTCTGTGAAAAGATGACAGGCTTCATCTTTATCTGGAGAAGAAAGACATTGGGGTCACCCTATCATTTCTTTTGTAATTAAAATGTAACTTAATAAATAGACATCAAAGTCTGTCCAGAGGCCTTGCATTTATATATTGTATTCACATCCTGACTTGAGAAATAATCAATACTTACCTCCCACCTCCCAAATAGTGTTATTTTGATTTTCTTTAAAGACATTAAGGCTTCTAAACCCAAATCAAAACATTAGATTTTAGCGATAGGAAGACCAAATGTCAAAGATCTCAGTTTCCAGAGGATACTGGATATTGGTTATGTTAAAATACGCATAAACCTGAACTTCAGTTAGACATGACACAAAAGAACAAAACACTTTATCAAATGTACATCAAAAGGCAGATTATAGCCACCATGAAAATTTCTCTGACTCTATAACTCATACAATGACACACACACACACACACACACACACCACACCCAACACTGATCTATAACCCTGATCATGATCATGAGATGTCACTGATGCATTTAATCAGTCTGTGATGTTTGAAATCTAATGTTTACTTCACTAAATTGCAAATCCTTGAATGGCAGGAATCACTTATTGTTTTAATCTTCCACTGGTTGTCTTGGATTATGCTGTGCATTCACAGGATTATAAAGAGTTTGCAGTATGAGTAACAAGTGTAAGATAAATAAGCCACCATTGTAGTGAGATCCAGAAGCCTGTAACCTGGCTAGAGAGAGAAGAGATGGGATGGTAAGGGATTAAATGGGCGGGTTGATGTACATCAGGAAAGATTTCCAAGACTAGGCTAAGAGGCTTATACTTTATCCTGTGAACAATGAGAAGCAAGAAGAGAATTGGGTCAGTTAAGTGGCATGAAGAAATGGGTGATTAAAATTAATCTTACAGGCATGCAGAGTGGAGGGAAGCACTGAAAACAATTAAGAGGCAGTAAATTTAGTTCATTCTAGCTTATTGTGGTTATTAAAGTATCCAGACTTTTTTCTGACATCTTACTTTTTGGTTTCTATTTGTGTCTTCTCTATTTTTTTTTCCATTTTTCTTCTCTTGCTTAAATCACTTGAGGTTTTGTTTTGTATTGTTTTAATTCCCTTTTCCCACTTTGAGCATTTTATTTAAATGGGACTTCTTGAAATTTTGCCATAAATCTTTAAGTTAAGTCTATGTTTAAAGAATGTCTTGTTGGTGGGAATGTAAACTGGTACAGCCCCTCTGGAAAACAGTGTGGAGGTTCCTCAGGAAACTAACAATAGAACTCCCCTATGACCCAGCAATAGCACTGCTAGGAATTTACCCAAGGGATACAGAAATGCTGAGGCATAGGAGCACGTGTACCCCAATGTTCATAGCAGCACTCTCCACAATAGCTAAAACATGGAAAGAGCCTAAGTGTCCATCAACGGACGAATGGATCAAGAAGATGTGGTTTATCTATACCATGGAATCCTACATGGCAATGAGAAAGAAGGAAATCTGGCCATGTGTAGCAACATGGATGGACCTTGAGGGTGTTATGCTGAGCGAAATAAGTCAGGCAGAGAAGGACAAATATCATATGCTTGCACGTATAGGAGGATTAGGAGGAACTTGACGGAGGAACAAGGGGGAGAAGAAGGGCGGAAATGGTGGGGGAAAGGGAGAGAGGCAAACCAAGAGAGACTCTTGAATGCTGACAAAAACTGAGGACTGATGGATGTGGGGGGGAGGGGGGTGATGCGCATGGAGGAGGACACTTGTGGGGATGAGCACTGAGTGTTATGTGGAAACTAATTTGACAATAAACTATTTGTAAAAAAAAAAAATGATAAAAAATAATGTCTTAATTCCCAACAATTCAATTATAAAACCACCAAGTCTGATTACTCTCTTCCTGATTTACATGGTATTGCTGTCCCAATAAGGGCTATACTTTTTGTTAATCCCAAAATTCCATCTAATAGTAAATGGTAGAATTAGTATATTTTATAATATTATAAATTATAATTGTATATGTAAATTATACCTTACTAAATAATATTCTTTAAAATTAAGTAACAAAAATTATTTGACTAGACTTATTAAACGTTTATATTTTATTTTCTTATTACCACTTCCTCCATCTAAAACTGGGTGAATTTCCTTTTTCCCACAGTACTTCCTCTAGCTTCAGGGGAAGATATACTAGTGGTAAATTCTCTTGGTTCCTGACAGTTCCCGAAAGTTAGTTTTTTGCTGAATACACAATTATAGGTAGACCATTGTTTTCCATCAATGCTTCGAAGATATTATTTCACTGTTTCTGCCTTCCATTACTGTTGCTAAGAAGTCTGCCTTCAGTGTCCCTAGCAATGTATCTAGTCATCCTTGTAGGGGTAGATGCCTCTGAGCAACTAATCTGTCACAAATCGCCAGATGTATATGGAGCAGAAGCTTATTTTTAACAAAGATAAGAGATATGTGTCTGGAATAGAGAGAACTAGGGTAGTGAGGATAGCATGAAAATAAAAAGATAAAAATCAGCAGTGCAAAGAAATAGTGGAATTTGAATGTATGAAAAAGACATGGGGCATTTTTAAGTTGTATATTTTCATAATATATGTTCAAAGAGTATGTGATATGCACACAATACCAAAATCCATGGATGGTCTGCTCTAAGACAATATAAGATGACTTTATTTTTCTCTGTAGAGGAGAAAAGAAAATCCAGGTATCTGAAAACCACTGTCATATTTTTAACTGGCTCCTTACAGCCTCTGTATATGGTTGCCAATGACTCAGAAGAATAAAGATTCGCATTGTAAGTCATGATAAATAATAGGTGCTCAATGAATTTTTTCTGAACTAAATTGATTTTAACAATTATATAAATATGTTGCCAATACCACCCAACTTCCTTGATTAAAGGCTGAGCATGTATTAAGCCAAATGTTAATGTAATCCATGATTATCCATAAATAACAGACAAAAACAACCTGTGGAATCCTCAAGTTTACAAACTACTAGCATCCTTGATCATTCATAGATGCATTTTGTCTTTCTCAGTCACTGGGCAGTGAAATATATGCTACCCTATAGTTCTCAATTACTATTAACAAGCACACTTTTTTCTCCGCAATTGCATATGGTCACTTATCCTCTGATCAAGGAGGTATTTCTTTCATTAAATCTTTTCTTTGCCATGACTTTCTCGACTGAGCCCAGAACCCCAATTTTACTAACAGTACTGAAAAGAAATTTAAATAAAACAACAGCACCTTCCTCAGGAAACTGTGACAGATAAGCCAGCATATTTCTATTTAATTGTGGAGTAGCGATTTCTGCTATAAATAGGTGCCTGCTTGTTGGAGATTTGCCCTTATCCCACATTGGGAGTTGGTGCTAAATACTTTTTCACAGTTAGATACATACCAGTGTACAGTAGAAAGTGCAAACAATTCCTGTTGCAAACACAGAGCCCCAGAGATCAAACCCAGTCACTAGAAAAGGAGAAAAATATTGAAAGAAGTTTCTCTGAGAAGAGAAAGGTACATGAGGAAAAAGTCACAATATTTTTGTCAATGTTCTTCATGGCCAAATGGAAATCAAATTAGAATTTTCTCTTATTAAATTCACCTCTGATAAAGAGTATGCTATTGAATTGCTATACTTCAACTGAATCTCTAATTTTTAGATATGTTAAAGGCCAAAGTTTTTTCCTAAAATTCAGTAACTTCCAGTTTTTTGCACCAACTGTTTGCTTTTTCTGAACAGATTTTTGTCTGAGTGCTTTGAAACCACCTGAACATCAGCCATGTGAATATTTCTCAATATAAGCACCAATAAAATGATTAAATTGAATATTGAAGACTTCTAATATTATAGGTATCATTTATGAAATTTATTTTAATTCTTTAAATTTTTGTTTCTATGATTCTATTCTCTCAAAAAGGTCAAGTATAATTCTTAAAATAATCACTACAACTACCTTTTACACCTATATTCAGACTAATTACTTCATGAAATCACTGAGACAGGATCATACATTATCAACAAATTTGGTGATTATGTGTATGCAATACCAAAATTGCCACCCTTTCAGTGATTAAAAAAATAAACAAACAAAGGGCAATCAAACTTGGTGTTTAACCGTGTGGGCAAAATCAAGCAACTAATGATTTCCATTATTTTCAATGTTGGAATTTTTGGAGCTTTATGCTGTGACAACTACAGCCACGAGAGCCCCATAACCACAGGAATGTCCCCCAAGATGTTTTATATTTCTCAAGGTGTACATAAGCATACATACAATGGTAAGCACCCAAGGGAGTATGGGTAACTCACCTTGATTGAGCGCCAGGGCAGGAGCATACACCACCACTCCTGTGTAGAGAATCTAGTGGGGAAACAAGAATCAGGTGAATAGTATGAACAGGGACATGGAAGGGAGAGCAGCCTCAAAGTTTCCTTATTGACCTTAGAGAGGCATTTCCCTCAACATGTGCACTAGACATGTCACTGACAACCACTCTAAAATTTTTTTTTTTTTTTTTTTTTACAAATAGTTTATTGTCAGGTTGGTTTCCATATAACACCCAGTGCTCATCCCCACAAGTGCCCTTCTCCGTACCCATCACCCATTCCCCCCCACATCCATCAGTCCTCAGTTTTTGTCAGCATTCAAGAGTCTCTCATGGTTTGCCTCTCCTCCTTTCCCCCACTATTTCCCCCCTTCTTCTCCCCCATTGTCCTCCGTTAAGTTCCTCCTAATCCTCCTATACGTGCAAACATATGATATTTGTCCTTCTCTGCCTGACTTATTTCACTCAGCACTCTAATCTTGAAATCATTGATCATTGTCATCAGTTTGCAAAGGGTTTAATAAGCCTTAGATGGAGGGAGAGCATTGGACTTTTAACATAAATGTTGAGATTTTATGGCTAGCTGTGGTATATTTCTGAAGGACACAAAAATAGGCTTCCAGGTAAGTTTTTGATTTAACCTTTCCCCACCCACCCCCCTGCCTCAATGCATATATCACAATGACTCAGCCTCCTTTTTGCAACTTGCTGAAATATGGCTTTGGGAATGGAGAGAGTACAGTGCAGGGAAGACTATCACAACGTGGGTGGGTTCGTCTTTGGACTCCCAGGGTCATAGCCACCACACTGAAGGGAGTGCAGCCCCATTTTCTTTTAAATGGGATTTCACCATTTAGAGACTCCTTTGAGGGTTTTAAAAGGCAAAAGTGTATGCGAAGGTCAGGGAGTGCTGCTTTCCTCCTTTTCTCTTAAAATTCTTCAGTCGGTAAGTGGGAGTTTTGATCAAGAAAGGGAACAAGATTATTTTCTAGCAAAAAGTACTTAATGAGTCACGGGAAGTGCACCAGCAGAGTGTCACAGGCAAACAGGGGGCAGCATGAAGGAGCCCAGCGCCTAGGAAGTAGGAGAGGAATCCAAAAGGGGAGAGAGGGAGTATGGCCTTAAAATGATTTTCAGCAAAATGGGCATTCCTGTTTCAACACAGTTCACTAGTGAAAAACCAGTGACTGGACCATCTCATATCCAAAGCAATGTGTACAAGTGAAAGAAAAGTTTTAAATAAAGTTTTAATGCTTTTTGTTCCTTTGTGGTTTATAATATACACTTACTTGTTATTTATTATTTGGATGGATATACGGGGGTCTGCACAATGCGGATACCTCTCAATGTAATCACGTGTCTGGCAAGTGCTATCCTTGGAAGAAAGTAGTTTCCTCTTAGTGTTAAGTCCATCTCTTAGTTTCATGAATTGCCCCCTGAAGTAAACAAGCCCATCTTTTGTCACCCCACACTTTCTGCATGTGTAGTGGCCCTCTTTTCCTTACCGTCTGCACGATGTAGATGACAGTGGCTGCGTAGCGTACTGGTTTATTGAACCGCAGTTGTAAGTACTAGAAAGAACCAAAGAGAATGATAAGCAAATAGCCGGTGAGATTTTACAAAAAGCTGCTCAGAAGGTTCTCGTATTCCTCTATGTTTAGCGCTTTGGATTTATAATATGATGTTTTGCTGTACATACTTGGAAGAAAGGAAAAATATGGATTGATTGAAGTCAAAGAAATACCAAAGCTCTATTAAAGCTCAATTTTTCCTTAAACTTCTTATGATAGAGAAGATAATGTTTTTATTTTTAAATTTTAATTGCTTGAATAAAAACCCAGATCCTCTGGCTTTCTACCCAGGGGGTCTTCCTACTGGATATACTGAAGCCACTGTTTACTCTTATATCCCATTGCCCCCAATTTAGCCCAGACCTTTATTGCCCCTTACGCATGTGACTGCAGCAGCCCGCAGATGATCTCCCTATTTCCAACCCTTGCCAATCCATTCCATCAAACATACATCTGGTACATTGTTTCTGCTACAGCAAGGCTCTAATTATCTCACTCTTTGTCCTAAAATCTTCAATGATTCTCTATCATTGACAAAGTTCTTATCCACCCTGAATATNTACCCATCCTATCTTAAGTCACACCACTAACTCTCCCATTTTATTTATTCTTCACAAAAAATCACTGTAGGCTATTCAGTCAACACACTTTGTACTTCTAAGAATTTTTTCGTTTGGCCAGACCCTTCAATGTGAGGGAAACTCTCCCCCTGACCCACTCAGCAATTCTTCAGTCATCTTTCAAGAAGGGTGACCCATCTGCAATTCCTATTCTTGCCCATACTTTCTCCTTTGAGCTCTGACAGCAATTATATTAAACTTTTTTCCTAGAAGGCAACACTTGATCACCTGCTGTCTTGTATATTGATGTTGGATTCATATATCTCATTGTATCTGATTCCTGAGACTACTGTAACAAATTACCACAGATTTGATGTGGATGAAAGTAATAGAAGTATATTCTCTTGAGGTTCTGGACATCAAAAATACAAAATCAATTTCATTGGGGCCAAATCAAGGTGCTGGCAGATTAGAAGTTTTAAGAAAGAATCTTAAATCACTTAATGTTAAAATAATTTTTCTTCCTTAGACTCTGGTTCCATCATTTCCATCACAATGTGACCCTTTGGTCATATTGCCTCACCTCTTGGCTGTCAAATCCTTCCTCTGCTTCTGTCTTACAAAGGTACATATGACTGTACACAGGGCCTACCTGGATAGAGCCAGGATAATCTCTTATTTTAAAAACCTTAAATCATCACTTTTGCAAAGACTTTTTAAGTCATGTAATAGTCATAGTTCCAGGGATTAGAATATTGACTTTTTCTAGAGGGAAAGGGATGCATTTTTCACCCTACCATACTTAACTTCCCTGATACATGTAAACGTGTTCTATTTTATTCATTTTTACCTTCATCTTTCACATATTCATTCATTTATTAAATAATTATTACCTGACTTCCCTACTGCATTCTGACATGCGATAATACCAAATATGATATAATCTGTACCCTAGGGGATTTTACAGATCAGAGGAGGTGACCAATAACAAATGTATACTAATAACAAGTGATGTTCCAGGTATGATATGTGCTAGAAGAACTACCAGGAGCTGTGCATACATTAATAGCTGGATCTGGTTTATTGTCAGAGGTCAAGAAAAGTCTTTCTGAGTAAATATTCTAGACTACACTAGTATTTGTCTGCTCCTGCATAATAAACATGTACAGTGAACAAAATAAATGTGAAAGGTAGAAAATGGGGGCACCTGGTTTAGTGGGTTAAGCATCTGATTTTGGCTCAGGTCATGACTCCACAGTTTGTGGGTCTGAGCCCCACATCAGGCTATCTGCTGTCAGCATGGAGCCCACTTTGGATCCTCTATCCCCCTCTCTCTGCCTTCCCCTGCTTTCTCTCATCTCTCTCTTTCTCTTTCAAAAATAAACATTTTAAATAAATATGTATATATTTTTAAAAAGTAGCAAATTACTTTAGGATTCAATTTCTTGGTAGTAATTTCTAATTGGTAGTAATTCTGTCTTACCTGCATTGAAGAAAAATCAGGGTTTTTTTTTTTTATTATTAAATCAGGAGTTAACTACTGGTTTGTTCTTTCCCTGGAAATGATACATAAGTGTTGTTTCATAGCATAAGATGGGTCCTTCTTTGAAACCCTAAAGGTACCTCCCTTGGCAGAAAATTGTTACTCAATTTCATACTAATAGACATTTCCCAATTTACCCTGTTCAACCCTTACTCCAAGAAAATAGTCATCTTCTTTGCAGACCCTCATTCTTCAGATGACTGTGTATGCATCAGGAAACAATCCAGCGGGTGTGTAACTAAGGGTACCAGATATAAGGAAAATATTCTTAAAGAGGTAAGGAAGTCAGTGAAGAGTTAAGTCTCAGGTGTTGCAAGATAGAAAATGGTGCAAAACTTTTGTGGTGAGGATTTAGGTTCAAACCATATGCCCTTGAGAAAATTCATTTACTGCACTAAATAAAGGCTTTCTCTTTCTAAAACTGGTACTTCTAAGGCTCATTGGCTTAGTATATGATAATGACAAGTACAGGGTCAGGAATATAATGGGATATTAATGACTGTAGCAGTCACTGTGGGTGCAATTCCTGAGTTTATTGGCACTCACTATTCTAGTACATGTTGAAGCCATCTAAATGCACCTGCAATCATTTGCTTAAGGGCTTCACGTCAGCCTTTGTACAGGGCAGGCTAGAAGTGCTTGGGGGTGTTATTGGATGAAAGCCAGTGACAAAGGGAGTTAGACAAACAAATATTTGGGCTTCTTTGCCATTGAGGAAGGGCAACCCTGAGACATGATGTGTATGTCTCCCAGTGATCCCAAGTAAGATTGAACCTCAATTGCTCACAGTGGTGACCTACTCAAAACCATACCTTCTATAGGCTTCATTTCCTTTCATGTTTGAATTGTCACTTGCCTACCCATGTTCAATGAAATCATCTTCTCCCAAATCCTTGGCTTGCTTCTGGAGGACCATAACTTAAAGGCACATATTATCCAAGTGGTGACTTCAAAAATGCTCATGTAAAAAGGTGTGTCCTTCCAATGGGAATTTTTTCTCCATCATGTAAAAGAACTGAAGATAACCTACTAGAGGATGAGACCAAATGTGACATAGATAAACTGTCTCAACTGAGTTCCCCTAGATCCACGAACCACTAGCCAACCCATTAGCTGATGGCAGTTATACACAAGGTCCCAAGTGAGGCCAGGAGAAGAACCTTACTATTTTACTGGACTCTGCTGAGCCTAGACCAAATCACTGACCCATAGAATTGTGAGCAAATAAAATTACCTTTTTTAAGAAATTTATTTTGGAGTGGTATGTTACACAACAATAGATGACATATAAAAATTGGTACCAGGAGTGGAAAAGTATTGTAGTAAAGCCACAAACTATTCGTTATTGACTTTGGGCCTGGGTGGCACATGAAGTTGGGGAAAGCAAAGGGGAAATTGTTCCTGAAAAATGAAAAGACAGTAAGGAAACTGCTACAGAAATCTGGGGAAAGTCAAGGGTTTTAACATCTCTGTTTACATTCACGAAATTCAGCCAATTCAGTCCAACCATATATATATGGAAAAAAAAAAAGACTCAATGGTCCTCTTTGGTATATATCTATCTATTGATACAGTCAAAAGTAAAAATGGAAGTTCAACTGAAAGGTTGTATGCTTCATGCCTGTTTTCAAAAACAGCACAGGTAACACTTACCATCAATAGATTCGATTATTTTCAAAACCCCAGACCTGATTGAGCTATATTCTTTTCTATCCAGTATATACTAAGTCAAGTTCTCATGTTGGTTCAAACTCACATAACATGGAGCCATTCTTTACTCCTCTTTTTCTTACTCCCCACACTCAATTCATAGAAGAATTCTGGTGCTTATGCCCCACTTTCAAAATACAGACACTTGCATCATCTCTTACCACTGCAATACCATCAGCTCTAGTGTGAGTTACAGCAAAAGCCTCCTAACTAGACCTTCTGATTCACCAGTCAAAACTCTAGAATTATTCTCAACATCCAGCTAGGGTAACATTCAAAATAAAAATCACATCATGTCACTCCTCTGCCCAGACGCTGTAATTACCCATCTCACAGAGAGTAAGAGTCAGTTCTCACGACCTAAAAGGCTTCAGAGCATTGCTTAAAACCATATCAAACGCTGAATATACATTTTAAAGCAAACATTCTTAACATCATTTACTATGCTGAAATAATATTCAATAATGATATTTTATACCTACACATCTAGTTTCAGTGTAGGTATAATTACTAGAACACAATGAGTGTAAAAGGAGAATTAAAAGGAAATAAACTTACCCCCCAAACTATGTCATCTATAATGCTTAAAACCACTATAAAAGATGATATTTAAAAAGTAGTAGCCTGTGCACTACTCTAATGAAAAAGTTTGGATTAAAGAGAAGCAATTCAAGAAGCCATTTAGATTTTAAGAAGTCCAAGAAAAATGAGAAGGCAGGCAGACACCAGTGTATAAACTAGTGAGAAGGACAAATAATAACAGACTGTATTTATTAGTGTGTGATAAGAAAAAGAAAGAAATAACTTTAACTGAAGTGGAGACAACATGAGGAGACTAATTATAAACTGTCCAAGTGGAGATAATGAAAATGTATGATATTGCAAATGAACTGAGCCTAATTTATAATGTGAGGGTGAGAACAATTCCTTATGCTTTCACATGGGACAGGATAGTGATAATGTCGCACAGATGGCACATCTTGGTCTAGAAATCCCACTTTATGTCAAAGCATTTAAATTGGTTGGCTATTGCTGTATAACACTCACCCTGAAACTCATTGGTTTAAAAACAAAGGACATACTCAACTGTCCTGCAATTAAAAAGAAAAAAACTAAAAATAAAAAAAATTTAAGATCTGTATTTTTCATAATTTTTGTGGATTTACTGGGTTATTTCTCTACTTGTTTCCCCAGGCCTCTCTTAGGGCTGCGATCAACTGGAAGTTCAGCTGGGTGAGGAGGTCCACATGACCTCACTCACATGTCTGCTAAGTGTGCTCGCTGTTGGATGGGGTGCTCTGTTCTCCTTTCTTATCTACTCATCCTCCAGAAGCTAGCCCAGCCAGCCCAGCTTCCTGACATACCAAAACCAAGACAGTGTTCCAAAAGGGCAAAGCCAGAGGCAGTCTACCTCATGAGGCCTAGGGCCCAAATACACACATCACTTCTACCATACTCTATTGGTCAAAACAAATCACAAGGCAATCATAGATTCAAGGGGTGGGGAAATAGACCCCACTTCTTCAGTCTTTAGTCTTTAGTACTTTAAAGACCCTGGAAAGAATATCTATGGATGGGTAGCAGGGAATGGAGGACAAAGAAACATAAATTCAAGTTGCTATAAAGAGCTTAAGTGGTATAAATTTGGGACATTAACAGCAACAACAACAACCACAACAATTATACAAACTCTTATACAGCATTTACCATTTGCCAGTTTTTGTTAAAAGTATTTGCATGTAGGGGCACCTGGGTGGCCAGTCGGTTGGGTGCTCGACTTCAGCTCAGGTCATGATCTCACGGTTTGTGAGTTCGAGCCCACGTAAGGCTCTGTGCTGACAGCTCAGAGCCTGGAGCCTGCTTCGGATTCTGTCTCCTTTTCTCTCTGCGCCCCCCCACTTGTTCTCTGTCTCTCTCAAAAATAAATAAACATTAAAAAAAAAACAGTATTTGCATGTAACACCTCATTTACTCCTCACAGACATCCTCTGAGACAGGTGCTTTTATTATGACTATCTCACGTATGTGGAAATCAGGTACCGAGAAGTTAAGCAATTTTCCCAGTCATGCCGCTGGTATGTGGCAGTGCCAGCATTCTAAGCCAAATAGACTTGAGTCAAGAGTCCATGCTTTTAATCCCTGTGCCATACTGCCAATTCTTATAAAACAAAACAATCCCCAAATAACCTCATGTGCACTTTACACAACCTTATATNACAAACTCTTATACAGCATTTACCATTTGCCAGTTTTTGTTAAAAGTATTTGCATGTAGGGGCACCTGGGTGGCCAGTCGGTTGGGTGCTCGACTTCAGCTCAGGTCATGATCTCACGGTTTGTGAGTTCGAGCCCACGTAAGGCTCTGTGCTGACAGCTCAGAGCCTGGAGCCTGCTTCGGATTCTGTCTCCGTTTCTCTCTGCCCCTCCCCTACTTGTTCTCTGTCTCTCTCAAAAATAAATAAACATTAAAAAAAAAACAGTATTTGCATGTAACACCTCATTTACTCCTCACAGACATCCTCTGAGACAGGTGCTTTTATTATGACTATCTCACGTATGTGGAAATCAGGTACCGAGAAGTTAAGCAATTTTCCCAGTCATGCCGCTGGTATGTGGCAGTGCCAGCATTCTAAGCCAAATAGACTTGAGTCAAGAGTCCATGCTTTTAATCCCTGTGCCATACTGCCAATTCTTATAAAACAAAACAATCCCCAAATAACCTCATGTGCACTTTACACAACCTTATATAGAGGGCAGGGGCACCTGGGTGGCTCAGTCAGTTGAACATCCAACTTTGGCTTAGGTCATCATCTCGCAGTTTGTGAGTTTGAGCCCCACATCGGGCTCACTGCTGTCAGTGCAGAGCCTGCTTTGGATCCTCTGTCCCTCTCTCTCTGCCCCTCCCCTGCTCACTCTCTCTCTCTCAAAAATAAATAAACATTTAAAAATAAAATAAAATATGTAGAGGACAACAAGCTCTATAAATTAAAATCAATGAAACCCTTACATTTCCTGTATATTTACTAATTTAATATTTGAAAGGCAGTCTCAAATCTCCTCAGTCACATATTTGCAATTGGTTTACTGTAGTAACTCAACCACTGACTAAAGCCACCTTCAACCAACTGTGTACCGAGTAGCACGTCTGGAATAGATTGCTCAGTAAATGTTTCAGAAATTTCAAGACAATGTTTTTATTCCATTTTAATTTGGGGAAAATATACTAATTTATAAATTATAATTTATATAATTTATAAAATATATACTAATTATACCTATAATTTTTAGGTAACTTCTTATTTTAAAAAGTTAACATTATTATGTAGTAAGGTCCTACTAATTTCCATTTGCAGTAGGTTTTGAACATGAGGGCATTAAAAATCATTAAACCCATGGTATAATTATTTATTACATATATGTGTTTTACCAAGACACCTGGTGACACTGTTCAAGCTCCCTAAATTTCAGTAGTGTCCCCCAGTCATTGTGACAACCAAATTGCCCCATAAATATTTAAAGCTCCCGGTGTCTGTCACTAAAACTGCTACTTCTTGTAATGGGGCCCTCTACCTCTCTGATCTCATCTTTCTCCTTTCTCCCCTTGCGTCACTCTTCTCCAAGTACACTGATTTCTATGTGCCCTTCAAACATGCTAATCACACTTCCCTTTTAGGGCCTTTGCATCTGTGGTTACTTTAGCTTCGGATGTTCTTCCCTCTTATGGTGTAATTACTTGCTTTCTACAGGTCCCCACTGAAATGCCCTTATATCATTGAAGTCTAACTTAACCACCCTATGTGAATTATGGACATTCTGCACCCAAAGCAAAACTCCTACATTCTACCTTATCCTATTTACCTTTTCTCTATTATATTTAGTAGGGCAGGATATCATTGTGATTCAGCATTCAGTCTCTAAAGTTAGACTGCCTGGGGGCGCCTGGATGGTTTAGTCCATTAAGCATTCAACTTAGGCTCAGGTCATGATTACATGCTTGGTGGATTCAAGCCCTGCATTGGACTCCTTGCTGATAACTCAGAGCCTGGAACCTGCTTCAGATTCTGTCTTCCTCTCTGCCCCTCCCTGGCTCTCTCTCTTCCTCTCTCTCTCTTCTCTGTCTTTTCCAAAAATAGACATTAAAAATTTTAAAATTAGACTGCCCTGATTTGAAAAACTGCCACTTGCTAGCTGTGTGACATTGAGCAAGTTACTTAACTCTATGTGCCTCAGTTTTCTAGTCTGTTAAATGGAGATGATAATAGAACCTATCTAAAATGGTTATTTGAAGGCCAAATGATTTAATACGTGTACAGTACCTAAAGCAGTGCTCAGCGCACAGCTAAATAGCAAACTTTTCCATTATGATTCTTTTACATGGTGTGTTTACTGATCACCTTCTCTGTTATAAAGCAAGCGCCAAGAGAGCGGGGGTTTGGCTTAGTGCTTCATCTCTGGGATCTAGAGTGTGCCTGGAACATAGATGCTTAATGAGTACTGAATGGACTATTGAATTAGTTGTAAAAATGACTTGCCACATTTGGGTAAAAAGCTCTTTTACACTTAAGTAAGCCTGCATGAAAGAAGGGAGTTATGATTTCCTGCCTGAAAGCTGGAGGTGATAAACACTAACTTGCACAAAGTCATCCTATTATTAAGTAATGGAGTTTGAAATTGAACTCCTGTTTTCTGGCTCTTCTCTCTCTCTCTCTCTCTCTCTAGCAGTTACTTAGGTAATCTTTTTTTTTCTTTCTTTTTTTTTAATGCTAGCAATACCTTTGGGAGTCAACCTTAATGATTGTATGGAAAAACCAAGGATATATTTATGTTTTCAGCAGTACACTAATGAGCAATGAAGACATGTGCATATGTATTTTTGGACTAAGTATAAATTTAGTCATTTTCCCTTGAATGACATCTCAGAGAGCAACTGTTGTATTACCTAATTCTTATTACCTAATTTTGGTGGGGAGGGGAATTGGAGGTTGGATATTTAAGGTATGATTACCTGTGGAATAATAAGTTTTAAAACCTTCTGGAAAGTTTGTGCCTAAGTGGCCTTTGAAGTCTAGAGTAATCCTTTATAATCATTTAGTTTAGGGAATTAAGAAAAAAAAAGTCTGTTAAGAGTCCTCTGCTGTGACTTAGTAGGGATGATTTTCTTTTCATTAACATAATCCCCATATTTGTATTATTTAGCAATTCCCTCCATTGAAATATTTTCTAATTAAAAAAAAACACATTACCACTTCTCCACTGAAAATTGGAAGATAGTAATACTCATATTAAAGTATTCAGCTCTAATATATGAATGAAAGGGATAAAGACGAAATGGACTCTCAGTAGGCTTTATCTACTATACAATTTGACTAAGCCATTTATCTAAGTCTCAGTGTTCTTATCTGAAAAATGATTATACTTACAGTATATGTTCTGAATACTTTTTTAGAATAATGATGTCAATAATACAAATAATAACTTTAGCTCTCTCTTATTGAAACTCTCCTACAAGTCAGGCAATGCATAACATGGTTACAGATAGGTTCTCATCTAATCATCAAAATAGCCTTCTGGGATTGGCTCCAGATTTTCATTTTACAAATGGAAAAACAGTTGTATGTGCAAAGGTAACTTTTTCCCAATAATAACAACAAAATGTATTTTATTGTGTTGTGTAATTGTCTTGAAAATAAATGTTTTTCAACTACAATGTTATTAAGACAATGTATGTTATTAGAAGAAGAAGAAAAAAAAAGAATAACCAAAAATGTTCACCGGGAGAGAAAAGAGCAACTTTTTCCAAAGTAAAGAAGAGAATGATGAGTTTTGAAGTGTTGGGGTTCAGAGGTGATGGCCAAGAAAGAATTCTTGAGATGTCTTCAGTGCAAAAAGGTGTTTTTTAATTAAAGTATGGGAATAGGCCAGTACCCATGGGAAGAAGAAGCTGCACTGGGGTTGTGAGGAGTGACTGATTATACACTTGGGAGCTGGGGGAGGCAAAGGCAAGGGGAAGTTTCCAAAAGGACTTTCATATGTTAAAGAAGACTCACAGGATCTTGGAGGCCTCCTATTTCAAGTTAAGGTTGTTTTATCCTCTAGCAAGTATGAACAGAAAGACAGTTGGGAGTTCCTGGAGAAATGTTCTAGTCTGCCTGCCTCAAGTATTTGTCAATGGGCTACGGGTTATAAGGAAAATTAATTTTATCTACATTTCTTTCTGCCTTTGTTTCTCACATCAGGGACTAGTTGTCTTACCTCATATGTGCTGGTGATACCAGATCTGTAGAACACAGGGAGAAAGAGCTCTGATGTGAGGATGATGACGAATGCATATGAAATGAAGAAGAGCACAAACGATGCCCCAAAGCGGTAAACCTCGGAGGGTGTCCCCAGGACCGTGACAGCTGACATGAAGCTGGCTGTCAGAGACAATGCTACAGGACCAAAGCTCATTTGCCTTCCCCCAACCAGAAACTCCCTTGAAGTTGCCTTTTTCCTCTCCTTGATAGCAAAGAACACCCCAATTCCAGAGGAAATAACAAAGAGGGCTGCAAATACGACATAATCCCAAACTGCGAAGTTCTTCACCTCCATGCTGGGCAGTATGACACTAGACAGTTTCTTTCAACCAGGTCTCGGGAAGAAGCTGTTTCCAAAAGCAAAGCTCAGTACAGTAGACGTTTTCCTAAGAGAGAAGGCTGTGATTTTCTGGAAAGACTGATGATGACAGGCACTTGAGTGGACCTTCAGACACCAAGTTGTACTCAGGGAAGACCTCCAGAGTTGACTACAAAGAAGAATCTGGTAGTGGTATTGGTACCAACAGATGAGAACTTGAAATCTGACCCCAGCCAGGAAATGTCTGCTCCTGGACTAAAACATGTGCCACAGAGAAGGAATTCAGATGTGTTCTGAAATTAATAACCATGGGGGTGGAATGCACTTGCCAGAAAACATGCTCTTTTATCTTCTAGATTTTTTTTTTTTAATTTAAGGTTAAACATTACTGGGGAGAAAATGGAAGTGATATAAGTTGACCATCTCAGCATTTTAAATTAGTGAAATGGAATCTGTAATACACAACACCCTTAGAGGTGTCTTATCCCCTGAGTAAGGGAGGGTAAAGGATGAGTACCTGTGATTGCCTGAGGCAGTGGGTGTGGAGGGAAAAGAGGAAAGGACTGTTATTAAGGAGACCTTTGCTCAAACTGCCTCTGACTGCAAGAAAGCTGTGTAATTGTTGGCAAATCATTTAACCTTTCTGAGCTTCATCCAGAACATGGGGGTAATAAGACCTTACAAGGGCTACTGGGAGTCTTTAAGTGTCTCAAACTTGCTACCCTGTTTTTCCTGATCTGTAAAATGAAAGATAATAATATCTACCTCGTTGGCCATTATTTGTGTTCATAGTGGAGTACTCCTGAACAAATGGTTGATTGTCTCTTGACTCAGAAAATGGATTTACCATTTTTAAATTATTAATAAAGCATCTGTAGTCCTCAGTTTTATCTCCCAGTCTCCTCTTCATTTGTACGTTTATGACACTTGTACCCAGAGGCTAAGTCAGGGTTAGCACTTGGACAAATGAGAAAAGGAAGGTGAAAATCCAGTTACAGATTCCTGTTTCTGTTCTTTTACACTACCATTGTTCTGAAGTATCCTCAGTAAGCCTCTGGGGAGACAATTTCCCCATTTTGTTCATACTTTCTTCTCAGTGGTCATCTCTGACCCTAGCTCTACAAAGCCTGATCATTCCACAGGATTTAGTTCCTGTCTCCTCTGCTCCATGGAGCCTTCCCTGACTCACACCTGCTCTTTCTACCTCAGCTCCTGTGGGAAGCAGCCTCCCCTGGAGCTCACTTTGAATTCTGAAAGAATCCTTGACTATTTTAAAGAATGGATATGTGGACCTATCTGAGTTGGACAGTTGTAGATGACCAGCTTCTGGAATATAGAAGCATGAGGCCTGGTCCATAGTGCCCAAGAAATGGTGGTCACTATAGAAAAGAAGGATATAATTAAAAAAGCAAAAGAAGAAAACACAAATTATTCAATATGCCTCAAATCATAAATGTTTTCTGTCAAACAGATGAAATTCTGCTTTGCTCTTGACATCTGGATAAAAGAATAAATCTTTGATTATTTGTTTAGTCTGGATACTGTCATCACTCCCGACTTTACTCCATGGATTTGAATTAGGCCACAGGAAGCTCTGACAGCCAAAATACGCTTTTAGTTACGAATAAATACTCTGGTTACAAGTATCCACCAGGAGCTATATGCTTTCTGTTGTTAAAATTCCTTCTCTAACTTTGCAGACTTGATATGATCAGTGTTAATGGAAAACAAAACTAGGTCTTAGTTTTTTTTATTTTAACCTAGGCTTTTAATTATTTTTTAAAAATTTTAACATTTATTTATTTTTGAGAGACTGAGAGAGAGAGCACAAGCAGGGGAGAGGCAGAGAAAAAGGAAGACACAGAATCTGTAGCAGGCTCCAATCTCTGAGCTATCAGCAAGGACCCTGATGTGGGACTCAAACCCATGAACCATGAGATCATGACCTGAGCTGAAGTCGATCACTTTACCGACTAAGCCACCCAGGTGCCTCAAGCTTTTAATTATTTTTATTATGAAGTATTCTAATTATATAACAGGTTTTTGTTTCCAATAGTCTCAGCAGAAAATCAGAACTCTGGCTTTCGGAGACTTGACTACTTTACACTTTAATATTAACACCAACTAAGTGTTAATATTCAATCTGTAAGATGTGTAAACAACTTGTTCAGGTCAGCTGAATACTTGTTCTAACCATTGTCATTATATCTATGAGGTCCCAGGGTTAACGACCAGAAGCTTACAGCTTGCTTGATGAGGCAAGGAGTACTGCTGTTTTTAATGAACCATCATCAAGAAACAGTATTGTCAGGGCGCATCTGGGTGGCTCAGTGGGTTAAGCATCCAACTTCGGTTCAGGTCATGATCTCACGGTTGGTGAGTTCAAACACTTCACTGGGCTCTGCACTGGTGGTGCCGAGGCTGCTTGGATTCTCTCTCTCTCCCCTACCCCCTGCCCCTTCCACACTTGCATGTTTTCTCTCTCTCTCTCTCAGTACAAATAAGTAAATAAATGAAACAACATTGTCTACATAACTTCCATTCATCTTGGATTTCAAAATAGTGAGGAAGCAGAATAGTTCATGGTTTGACAGGTGAAGGAAATTTCATGACTCTCATAGCAAAATATCCCTTGCTTTCAACATTTTGCTGACTGTAAGCCACAACATCAACTTATTAATTTAATTCTCAGTTATTTCCCATTAAAAAAATCTTTTTCTCCTTTTGGTAGCATTCAATGTCTTCAAACTCTCTATTTCCCCGTGAAGCTCACTCTGTGCAAGGCTCATGATGATTATGAAACATAGAACCAATTTATTAATAACTTTTCAGGGAAAACAAAAGAACCAGCACACTCAACAGCTATATCAATTAGAAGGTGCATCCTATATCAAAAATATTAACATGGAAGGGAGAGAAAATGGACCTCTTTGATCTGAAGAAACCCCAATATCTCCAGCTTCCATTTGCAAATGTTCCAAATGCACACACTTGTACCTTATTCCTTTGTATGTGCTATGACCTTTGTTATAAGGGAAAATGTCAGGGCCTGGCCTCCTGACACATTCTTCCCTAAAGATGTTCCACTATCCAATTACCCACCACCTAATAGGTTAGATTGATTATTGTTATCAGTAATAGTCTCCTTAGTTCTGCACTTTGCTTGGAACAAGTTCTAATGGGAAAAAGGAAAAGAATTTGAAAAATTAAATACTACCAAAGGGAGGAAAGGGTAAAGAAACTGGCGAGACTAGACATCTGGGGGGATGGTGTTGGGGACATGGAATAGGAGTGAGGACAAAGAAACAGTACAGGCTGGTGGCAAAGACATCTCTCAAAACCAGTGAGGATTACTCAAAACCAGTATAAGGAGAACCAAAAGAATTCTAACAATGAGAGTAATTCATACTAAATCTTAATTTTTTCTAGCTTATTAAGATATAAGTAACATATAACATTGTGTAAGTTTTAGACATATAATGTGATGATCTGATACACTTACACACTGCAAAATGATTACCACAGTAGGGCAAGTTGACTCCATCATTTTCCATTTTGGGGGCAGGGGGTGAGAACATTTACGATCTGCTCTCTTATCAACTTTTAGGTAAATAATACCATATTGTGAACCATGTTGTGTTGGAGTGATTCCCTTTTTTTTTTTTTTTACCCACAACCTTTATGGAAAAGCTGCTACATATGGATATTACATTGGTGTTTCAACATTACAGTATAGGGAAAAGAGGTTGTGTTCATCTTTGGGTTCAACATGGGGGATAAGGAAGGAAAACTATCGAAGGAAGTGTGACACACAAGGGAGACTGAGAAACCAGTAGAAATAAACATTGAAGACCTCCTTATAGTCTTCATAATCTTTGCGATTGAGGTGGGGGAAGACTACTTGGTACCATAGTCTATCAAAGTCAGGAGACTGAGCTTTCTTGTCTCTCTGCTTTGCGGTCTTGTGTTTGTGTTTTTGCATTTCTTTCTTCCTCCTTTCCTTTCCTTTCCTTTCCTTTCCTTTCCTTTCCTTTCCTTTCCTTTCCTTTCCTTTCCTTCCTTTCCTTTCCTTCCTTTCCTTTTCTTCCTTCCTTTCTTTCTTTCTTTCTTTCTTTCTTTCTTTCTTTCTTTCTTTCTTTCTTTCTATCTATTAAAAGAAAGATTGGGGCCCCTGAGTGGCTCACCCTGTTGAGTTTCTGATTCTTGATTTTGACTCAGGTCATGATCTCCTTGTTGGTGGGATTGAGCCCCATGTCAAAGCATGGGACCTGCTTAGGATTCTCTCTCTCTCCTCACTCTCTGCCCCTTCCCTGGCTCATGTGTGAGCACATGTGTGCTTTCTCCCTCTCAATCTCTCTCTCTCTCTCTCTCAATAAATAAATAAACTTAAAAAAAAGGAAGGTGATCTGAGAAGGTTGGAGGATTTGGGGCACCAGAAGTTGACACTTGAATTTCATTTACATACTCTCACAAGGAAAAAGGTTTCCAATCCCTACTGTAATATAGTAGAAAACATTTATCTGCAACAAGAGACCAAATTTCTTTCTCTACCCTGTCTCTGAATTTTCTTGTAATTTTGTGCTATTTTATTTGGTTCTTAGTTACCACATTTGTAAAACATGATGGCATATCATATTAATAATTAGATACTTAGATTAATGTAAATAACTAAATCACCTTTTAAAGTCGGCTCAAATGTTACCTTTTTGATCAACCTATTTAAAGTGCAAACAACTACTTCCAAATCTCCTTTTTCTGCTCCATTTTTTCTTCAAAAATGTATTCTCTACTAATATACTATATAATATTTTAGATATCAACATCCCTCCATTGAAGTGAAAGCTTTCTAAAAGGCCTTGTCAATTTTTTTCTCTGAGGTATTCTCAGTACCCAGAAGTTTTTGTCTCATAGTAGACACTCAATAAGTTAAATTAAATTGTATAAACTCTAGGGATCCTTTCCATCTTCATAATCTATGTTTAATTCCTGTCTTACTGAGAAAAAAGGAAAAACTCAAGAAAAATTTTTCAAGATTTAAGAAACATTTTTTTATAAGTTTTTTTTTCTTTTTTTTGAGACAGAGACAGAGTATGAGTGGAGGAAGAGCAGAGAGAGAGAGGGAGACACAGAATCTGAAGCAGGCTCCAGGCTCCAAGCTGTCAGTACAGAACCTGACGTGGGGCTCGAACTCACAAACCACGAGATCATGACCAGAGTCAAAGTCGGACGCTTAACTGACTGAGCCACCCAGGTGCCCCTCAAGATTTTTTAAAAAGCTGAAATATTGATATACCTCCATTCACAGTTTCCATGTAAAACTGAAATGTATATTCCATCCAGTCAAGTTTCCAAAGTCATTGTAGCTAAAGTGACTGTAGTTAAAACTTCATTCACTCATTCTCCATGCACTCAGCAAAGCTGAAGAGGCAGTGACTCAAACCTTGAAGAAGCAAATTTCAAAGTCCAGCAGATAAGATTATTTAATATTAAAACAGACTACTGGCACTGCACAGGTAGAACATTCTAAAGGAATATCCAGCTGAAAGGACAACTGAGCATGAGGGTCAAGGTCCTTCACTAACTGCCCTAGGTACCAAGCAAATCCTCTATTATAGAGCAGCAAAAGGAAAAAATATATGCATGATCTGCCAAGGGCTTTGATTTGCTAAATAAGCATAAAGGAAAAATATTTCTTGTTTAGTTCAGGCTTTCAGGCATTAAAACAGAACTTTTGAATAAGCTTCAAAAATGAGAACAGAATTTGCTATGTGTCTGACACTTTCATATTTGATATCATTTTGGTCCTTGTGGCTATAAAATCTGTAATTAAAAAAATAAAAATCTGTAAAATTTAATGTCAATAGTCTCATTTTACAAATGGAAAAAAAAGGTACATATAGCTGCTGAGTAGTGGTTTTAGACATAGCCTAGATAATTCTGAAATCTATGCTGTTTGTGCTGAGTATTTTTTTACAAAGTCATTTTCAGCTTACTCACTTCCCAGGTTTAATGAAGAGAGTTTTCAGAAGCATTGAAGAAAAATCTAGGTTTTTCTGTTCTGTCAAGCTGAACAGTGATAATCAATACATCCCCAGTGAAATAGAGCAGTGATAACCAAGGTTCCCTGTGTCCTGTAATACTGTCATATTCTCAAGTACTTAAGAAAGAAACAAACAAACAGAAAATTTCAATTCAATTCAAGAACATTTTAATATTAAGTGACTTTTATTATTGAGTCTCTTTGGAAATGCACTCAAATAATACAGTATAGTTGGCAAGTTCTTTTTATTTTTTAAAAAATTTTAATGTTTATTTATTTTTGAAAGAGAGAGAGAAAAAAAGATAGAGCGTGAGCAAGGAAGGGGCAGAGAGAGAGACACACAGAATCCAAAGCAGGCTCCAGGCTCTGAACTGCTAGCACAGAGCCCGACATGGGTCTCGAACGCATGGACCATGAGATCATGACGTGAGCAGAAGTGGGACGCTTAACCTACTGAGCCATCCAGGTACCCCTATAGTTGGCAAATTCTGATGTAATTTTATCATTTACCATGGAAACACCTTTGTTCCTAATTTCTTATCAATTCTAGGTTTTTCACTCCGTCCCTGCCACCATCAGATAGAATAAAAGCCTTTTGTGTATTTCCCGAACATTTGTCATCACTGAGAATATACAAATATGTCCTAGCCTCAAAGGCAACGTCAAAAGAAAACTGCAAACATGTGTGTAACGGTCACTAGAACATACAGTTTTTCCAATAGTTACTCTTTATTGAAGCTTTCTCTAAGTGCCTCTGATTATGGTTTTGGGATAATTAATAAACTTATATGTGATAGTCAAATAACAGATACATACTATATGTCAATAAGTGAAGAATCTTATTATTAATAATGAAGACTGGAGGATTTGAGCCAGGGCAAGGCTCACATTTTTGCTTAGCCATTTATAATTTTATCACTTTAAACAAGGTGTTTCATTTCTTTGACACTCAATTGCTCATCTTCAAAATAGAAATAAGCCTTTTTCACTAGACTGCTGTGAATATTAGAGATAAAATAAACGCAGTGTTTGCACATCATAGGAACTTCAAACTGATGTCTGTCACTGTATAAGTGACAGCCGTCACATTTCAACATTTTTACTTAAACGTGTAACACTATTCTGGAAAGAATGAAGACTAAAGGGAAACAACACATGAGGAAACACAGTACCATTTGAAAATATTTATTTTCCAGTCCAGGGGAACAAAAGTCAGATTCCTGACTTGGAGCTTTCTTGGATTTTGCTCTATTCTGTATATGCAATGTCTAATTGCAGAAATCCCTCTGGTTTCATTGTTCCGATATAATTTATCATGCTATACCTTTTCTATCACTTTTCTCTTTCTTTGTAAGTGAGTTTTTTGTGTATTTGGATAAGGATGCTCTTACAAATATGGTAAAAATTCTAGCTCAGCTGAAATCTGTCGGGCAAGACTACAGTTACCTTTGTTTTGCAGCCCTTGCAGCTTCTAAGTAACTCTTGTCACCTTTGCTCTAAGAAGCAAGTATATGGTCTATTTTACAAATGTTCTAAGCGTTTGCAGATCAGAATTATTTCAGTACTTCCCCCCCACCACCCATGAAGCCAAAATTGTTATGGAATGTCATAACAAACAGGACTTCAGGAAGAATGTGCAAGAAAGCAGATTTGCAAGCAATCTTGCTGTGTGGACTGTATTTTAAAATTCTAGAGGATTAGAAAAAAGGACTTATGGAAAAACATTTATAATACCAATGCCTTCGTGGGACAAATGGGTTCAAGAAGCTACTTTCTATTTGTTTTAAAATATATCTTTGTATGGAAATGGGTATATGGATGACATTTTCATGTGTTTACCTACTACATTTCAAGTTCAAAATCCCATTCCTTGTCCTTCCCAAATATCTTTCCAAATTAATAGATTTTGCTTGAGGTTTTGAGGTCTGTCAGGGGTAACTGAGGTTTTCCTAGTGGGAAAGCATGAGTTAGTAACACAAATTATCAACTGGGAAAGAGATGATACTGTGATATTTTTAACCCTAAGTGGTTTTGATAACAATTTTGGGAAAACATTACAAGCCAAAGAAATGTGCTGTTTGTGTTTAAGAATTCATCATCAGTACAAATTAACAAGTTGTGTGTAGTATAACTGAGAAGGAGGGTTGGCATGAAGTGAGAAGGGCACAATTAATTACAAGATGTTGAACATGTCAACAGGTAAGCTATTTCTCCATTTTCAGTATTTATAAAAATATTAGATCAAAGGAATTTGGGAATTGAAGTAAAAGGAACTGAGTCTGAGACCAGTTCTGCTGCTAATCTTCAGTGTGACCTTGAGCAAAACAAATAATAAACTTGGTAGAGGGGCACCTGGATGGCTCAGACAATTAAGCATCTGACTTTGGCGCAGGTCATCATCTTAAAGTTCCTGAATTTGAGCCCCGGGTCAAGTTCTGTTCTGCCAGCTCAAAGCCTGGGCAGGTTTGTGTCTTCCTCTCTCTCTGCCCTTCCCCCATTCATGCTCTGTCTCTATCTCTTTCAAAAAAATAAATAAACACTAAAAAAAAATTTTTAACTTGCAGAATGAAGATGATACTACCTACCTCAAAAAGTCTGTTTTGAGGTTTCCATACTATTATGGATTATAAACTGGAAAAGCATTACACAAGGGTACCAGCATAATGCCTTCAGGGGGAGGGAGGGAGAATAATCATAGAATCTTGAGCTTAGACATGAAATGGAACTGGATTGCACTTTGGCTATACTATTTTCTGACCATACAACTTAGTCTGATTACCTAACTCTCTGAGTTTCCTTTTCAGTAAAATAGGAATACCTGGTCAGGAAGTTATGAGCTCCAAAGAGACAATATAAATCATTGCCTAAGGCAGTGTCTACTAGACAGTAGTTTTTCTTTTCTTTTTTTTTTTAATATTTTTATTTATTTCTAGGAGAGAGAGAGAGAGACAGCGTGAGCAGGGGAGGGTCAGAGAGAGAGGGAGTCACAGACTGAAACAGGCTCCAGGCTCCGAGCTGGCAGTCAGCACAGAGCCCGACGCGGGGCTCGAACCCACGAACCGCGAGATCATGACCTAAGCGAAAGTCGGACGCTTAACCAACTAAGCCACCCAGGCGCCCCTAGACAGTAGTTTTTCTATGCATCTTTCTTTCTTTCTTTCTTTCTTTCTTTCTTTCTTTCTTTCTTTCTTTCTGTCTCTCTCTCTCTCTTCCTTCCTTCCTTCCTTCCTTCCTTTTTTCCTTCCTTCCTTTTTTTCTTCACTATGGAAGTATTACTATTGATTCAATGTAATAAAGCAAGCATTTGTTGAGTACAAACTACATAAAAGGGTCAGAGTGAAGTGCTCCAAAAGTATGCAAGGACAAATGAAAGC
This sequence comes from Crocuta crocuta, assembly GCF_008692635.1. Taxonomy (NCBI): domain Eukaryota; kingdom Metazoa; phylum Chordata; class Mammalia; order Carnivora; family Hyaenidae; genus Crocuta; species Crocuta crocuta. The sequence continues at coordinate 1,413,214 of NW_027529549.1, forward strand.
TGGTTCTTACTCTGGAGATATCTATTATCCAGTAGGGGTGTGGAGATGGGAAGATAAGAGGGCTGTAATAAGATAAGACCTCATGTAATCTATGATCCATAGTCTTAACTGGGACTACTGACAGTGAAAAAGGTAGTGCTATGATACTGGGGCAGAGAAGTAAACTGAGGCTGTCCCAAGCAGACCAAGATAAATGGTCACCCTCTCTTCAGGGGGTAAACAGTTGGGCCCTGGAAAGTGTGAGAATAAATTCTGCTGAATTCCTGAAACTGCGTCAGGCCAACTTTTAGTCCAGTGATTAGTACTTTGTTTTTGATCACAAGAGGTTGCAGAATGTTCTGGTTTCCAGCCCCCTCTCTTTGGCAGTGTCTTCACTGGGGAAATGCTTGAGATCAAGAAGGGGCCCATCCTCCAACATCTTGTGGAAAAGCACCCTCCCATGGAGCATTCCCACCCAGGTGGAGGGACACCTACACTGCAGCTGTTATGCTTTGATGCTCTACTGAGCCTGACTTCTTAATGTGTTTATTTTTAGTCACTAAAGAGGGAAAATGCCCCAACTACCTGTGGAATTAAAGTCAGCCTCACTGTCAAAGGGAAAAAAACAGAAGATCAAGTAGACCTCATAATACCTAAAAATAGAAACATTTGTGTTTGATTTTTGTCTATGTATTAAATTTAGGAGCTTCTATATGATGTATTCATAAGAATCCACTGACTCCTCAATAGGAGCTCCTACTCAACAGGAACAATTCAATGTTTAGGAAGTGCAGCTGTCTGTCTATTTACTGGATGCCTGACATTCTCCTCCCCTCAGAGAGAAAGGTCTTAAACTTGATTTAAGGGTTCTGGTCTTGAGTAACCACTGAACTTGCAAATATGGCATGAAATCAAGAAAAAAATAAAAGAGAGAGGGGGCTTTTAAAAAATCAACTTGTGACCTTGTAAGGCAGAAATAAATGTTTAATGAAGACAGGGTATCATGGTAGAGAGATCATGGCTTTTGTTAAATCTGAATTCTTTTTCAAGCTCTGTTCCACACTACAAGTTTGAGGAAAGTTATGAAAACTGTGACTTGGTTTCAGTATTTACATAGAAACAACAATCTGAAGGGTAGTTGTGAGGATTAAACAAGACAATGACTGTAAAGTACTTAAGATAATCAATTTTAGGAATAGTATTATGGTCATATGGATAAGATAATTAGTACCAGGTGTACAGGTGAGGTTTAATAAATGGTAATTCAATAAATGGTCTTACTGCTGAGGTTATAAAGTTATAAATATAGCAACTTACAAGAAACATAAGAAAATCTTAACTTTATTAAAATGTTTAGAATCTTTAGCCATTTGCACACAACCAAGACTATTTTTTTATTCAACTAAAGACTTGTTTTTGGACTTTGGCTTCTGTTAATCATTGTTTTACCTACTAATAAGATGTTGTTACCTACCTACACTAAAGTTCACAGGTCCACAAGCATAAATGTACATTTAGCTGAAGTTCTATGACTTCTTGAATTGTAAAGTTTTATCACAGGGAACAGTCAACCATTGGTATGAATTGAAAAATATAATACTACTTAGAATAAATGCAATGCATTCAATAATTTTTAGAATCTGAATCATTATGGATGAAACCTTTTTAGAAGTCAATTTTACATGCCATCCTTCCAGGAATTAAAGGCTAACTGAGGAAGCATTTTATGTAAGCCTGTTCCCAAGTCTAGACCTTGGGAAAGAATGTACAGAATGGACAAGAGAAGAAATGAAATGCACTTTTGTGGACCCACCTATTTACTATGTGCCAGTCAGAGGGCTACACACTACATGGCGAACCCAAATTCAGGCATACCTCATTTTGGCACTTTGCTTTACTGCACATAGTAATTCATAGATACTGTATTTTTCACAAATTGAAGGTTTTTGGCAACCCTGCATAAAGCAAGTCTATAGACACCACTTTTTCAATAGCATCTGCTCACTTCATGTCTTTATGACATATTTAGGTAATTCTCAGAGTATTTTAAAGTTTTTCATTATTATTATATTTATTATGGTGATCTATGATCAAGGATCTTTAATGTCACCATTGTAATTGCTTTGGAGCACCATGAATTGCCCATATAAGAAGGCAAACTTAACTGATAAATGTGTATGTTCTGACTGCTCCTCTGACTGGTGTTTCCTTCATTTATTTCCCTCTCCTCAGGCTTCCCTATTCCCTGAGACACAATATTGAAATGAGGGCAGTTAATAACCTAACAATGGCCTTTAAGTGTTCAAGTGAAAGGGAAAGCCACACTTTTGATCAAAAGGTAGAAATGATTCAGCTTAGGAAGACCTGTCAAAAGCCAGGATAGGCTAAAATCTAAGCCTCATTCACCAGTTAGCCAAGATGCAAATGCAAAGGAGAGGTTCTTAAAGGAAATTAAAAGTGCTGCTCCAGTGAACACATGAATGATAAAAAAAAAAAAAAAGTAAAACAACCTTATTGTTGACATGGAGAAGATAGAATATCAAACCAGCCACAATGTTCCCTTAAGGTAGAGCCTACTCCAGAGCAAGGACCTAGCTCTCTTCAGTTCTACAGTGGCTGAGGGAGATGAGGAAGCTGCAGAAGAAAAATTTGAAGCAGAAGAAAAATGTGAAGGTTTGTTCATTATGATTTAAGGAAGAATCCATCTCCATAACATAAAAGTGCTAGATGAAGTGGCAAGTGCTGGTGTAGAAGCTGAGCTTGTTATCCAGAAGATCCAGTTAAGGTTATTCATGAAGGTGGCTATGCTAAACAACAGATTTTCAATGTAGATGAAACAGCCTCCTGTTGGAAGAAGATGCCATCTAGGACTTTCATAGCTAGAGAGGAGAAGTCAATTCCTTGCTTCAAAGCTTCAAAGGACAGTCTGACTCTCTTATTAGAGACTAATGCAGCTGATGACTTTATGTGAAGCCAATGCTCATTTACTATTCTAAAAAGCCTAGGGCTTTTAAAAATTATGCTATATCTTCTCTACCTGTACTCTATAAATGGAAAAACAAAGCCTGGATGACAGCACAGCTGTTTACAACTTGGCCTACTAACTATTTTAAGTACACTATGAGATGTCCTGCTCAGAAAAAAAAAAAAAAAGGTTCCATTCGAAATAGCACTGTTCATTGACACTTCACATGATCACCCAAGAGCTCTGATAGAGATTTACAACAAGATGAGTGCTGTTTTTGTGCCTGCTAACATGATATCCATTCTTCAGCCCACAGATCAAAGAGTAATTTTAACTTCTGAGTTGTATTATTTAAGGAATACATTTCATAAGGTTATAGCTGCCATAGATAGTAATTCCTCTGATGGATCTGGATAAAGTACGTTGAAAAGTTTCTGGAAAGGATTCACCATTGTAGATGCCATTATGAACATTTGTGATTCATGAGAAGAGGTAAAGATATCTACATTCACAGGAGTTTAGAAGAAGTTGGTTCTAACCCTCATGGAAGAGTTTGATAGTTTCAAGACTCCAGTGGAGAAAGTAACTACAGATGTGCTGGAAATAGCAAGAGAACTAGAATTAGAAGTAGAGCTTGAAGATGGGACTGAATTGCTGCAGCTCATCATCAAATTTGAATGTGTGAAGAGTTGCTTCTTACGGATGAGCAAATAAAGTGATTTCTTGAGATGGAATCTACTCCTGGTGCAGAGGCTGTGAAGACTGTTAAGATGACAAGAAAAGGCTTAGGATGTTACATAAACATAGTTAATAAAAAGGTTTGAGAAGATTGGCCCCAGTTGACACTAGAAAAAAGTTCTAGTGTGGGTAAAAGTGTATCAAATAGCATCTCATGCTACAGAGAAATTGTTAATGAATATAAGAGTCAATCGATGTGGCAAACTTCACTCTCTTATTTTTTAAAATGTCCACAGCCACCTCAACCTTCAGCAACCACCATCCTGATCGGTCAGCAGCGATCAAATTCAAGGCAAGACCCTCCTCCAGCAAAAAGATTAGGACTTGCTGAAAGTTCAGATGATGGCTAGCATTTTTCAACAATAAAGCATTTTTAAATGCTTAATTTATTTGAGAGAGAGAGAAAGAGAGAGGAAGGGAGGGGCATAGAGAGAGGGAGATACAGAATCTGAAACAGGCTCCAGGCTCTGAGCTGTCAGCACAGAATCCAAAGTGGGGCTCAAACTCATGAACTATGAAACCATGACCTGAGCCAAAGTTGGATGTTTAACCAGCTGAGCCACCCAGGCATCCCAACAATAAAACATTTTTTAATTAAGGTATGTACACAGATTTTTTAACATAATGCCACTGTACAATTAATCACAACTAGTATAGCTATGTCTAACATAAAATTATGTTTAACTCAACAAACATGCCATGTCTAGTATAAACTTTTATATGCGCTGAGAAACCAAAAAATTCATTTGACTTGCGTAATTGTAATATTTGTTTTATTTCAGTGGTCTGGAACTGAACTTGGCTCATTGATGGCAATGGGGATTATAGGGCTCTAAAACAATAGAAGCTAGAAGACAGACTTAACTGCCAGAAACCAGGATGTCACAATTGTTATAACAAATGGCAAGGTCAGGGTAGCAGTCAGGGGGTCTTAAGTCAATGAGAGTGTAGAGATAGTAAGTGGAATACAGTCTCTAAAAGCACTGATACCAGGGTGCACTTGGGTGGCCCAGTTGGTTGGGCATCTGACTTTGGCTCAGGTCATGATCTCATGGTTTGTGGGTTCAAGCCCTGCATTGGGCTCTGTGCTGACAGCTCAGAGCCTGGAGCCTGCTTTGGATTCTGTGTCTCCCTCTCTCTGTGCCCCTCCCACTCATGCTCTGTCTCTCTCTCTCTGTCTCTCAAAAACAAATAAATATAAAAAAAGTTATATCACTGATACCAGGATATCTATCAGCATGTTCCCTAAAATCAGAATTACAATGAGTTCACAGTGTTCATGAACTTATCTGGTGGCTGTGTCCTCAATGCATGAACATATACTAGTGATTGACATGCTTGGCAATTGGGGTAGCCCTCACACTGGGTCCTTGACTTATGGGGTAATTGCTAGTACAGTGGAAAAGTCAAATGGAAACCTCTGAAACTGCCTTCCACACCTGTCCCAGATCACACATCAAAAACAACCCATTGAGTCCCAGGGGAGATGGCAGAGAGATTAAAACATTAAAAGATTTAAAGAAAGCAGGAGTAAGAGTCCTTCTCATAGTTCTGTTTCATCTATTAGTCTGGCTTCCTGTAAACACCAGGTGGATCCTGGACAGTGACATAGACTATCGCACACTTAACCTAAAAGTAGCCAAAATCACATGTCAAACAATCTATACCATAGATTGATATAGTATGGTTATCAGTACTGAGACCATTAATTTGGTGAGTGTTCTTTTATACTGAAACAGGATTGAAGATCAGAAACAGTTGACATTCACAATAGGTAGATGACAATAAAATAAATTTAGCCCAAGATTATGTTAACTTTCCTTTTTTCTGTCATAGTGGAAAAAAATCTGAGTTATCATGACATCCTGAAGAATAGCATACTGATCTAGTACATCATTGGCATCATGCTGTTTGAACAGAATAAACTAGAAGTGACTGAAATATAAAAATCTTTAAGATATAAGTGTTGCAGAGATGATTGGATGAATCTTATGAATATTGAGAGATCTGCCACTTTGATGTTTTAGTGAAACATTTTAGGGGGCCAGAAATCAGAGATATAACAAGATATTTCCTTAAAGTAAAAGACAAATTATTATTGCATCCTCTTTCACAAAGAAATCTAATTTCTGGAAGTCTGTTTTTTTCTTTTTTCTTTTATGTAGACAACTCATTTCACACCCAGGAATCCCAGTCTGGACTCAACATTGGGTACCGTGAGAGGATGTCATCATTGATGGGGGCCCATAGAAAGAAAGGGCTCTGCGGCAGATCTAAGTCACAGCACAAGTAGACCAGCCACCAAATCACACGATCTGTCAAAGTCTGTGATATTGGAGATGTTGTTGTGGAAAAGGGTGCATTGATGAATTTATGTCAGATCCTAGTGGGAAAATCAGTGGGTAGACTGCTGGGTTTGGACTCTGGTAGAGATACAAAGTTTGGCCTCAGAGATCAAGTGACCATATTTTTGTTAAAAATGTCCATACTCTCCAAAATGATATACAGCTATTTCAGGCTATCTCCTATCAGTATATTTCAAGATATACTACAAAGCTATAATAATCAAAGCAGTGCAGTGCTGGCATGAAAATAGACACACAGATCAGTGGAACAGAATAGAGATCTCAAAAATTAACCTATGCTTTTATGGTCAGTTAATCTGTGACAAAAGAAGCAAGAATATACAATGGGAGAAAGACGGTCTCTTCAATAAATGGTGTTAGGAAAACTGGACAACTACATGTAATAAAATGAATGACACTGGACCACTTTCTTACACTATACACAAAAATAAACTCCAAATGGATAAGACCTAAGTGTGAGGTCTGAAACCATAAATCTCCTAGAAGAGAACACAGGCAGCAAATTCTCTGTCATTGGCCATAGCAACATTTTTCTAGATACGTCTTTTAAGGCAAGGGAAACAAAAACAAAAATAAACTACTGGAACAACATCAAAATAAAAAGCTTCTGCACAGCAAAGGAACCCGCCAACAGAATTTCCCATCATGACCTGGTTCCTGTTGGACTGACCAAATCATAAAGCCAGACAGTAGTTCCAGCAAAAATCTATTATATGGTAGAAATTTTATTTTTTTTATTTAAAACCTTTTTTGTTTAATATTTATTTATTTTTGAGAGAGAGAGACAGAGCATGAGCAGGGGAGGGTCAGAGAGAGAAGGAGCAGGCTTCAGGCTCTGGACTGTTCACACAGGGCCTGATGTGGGGTTTGAACCCATGAACCATGAGATCATGACCTGAGCCAAAGTCAGACACTTAACCGGCTGAGCCATCCAGGTGTCCCATAGTAGACACTTTAAATTCAGGATTGAGCATAAGTAGGACCAAGCTTGGTTTAAAGTTGAGTCAAGTTGGTATATGAATGGAAGACAAAAATGGACAGTGATTACAATATAGCCTCACTCAGGGTGGCCTCCAGAATAGCACTGTTGCTCAAGTAGATCAATAAACTAATGGGTGGCAAGTTGATTATTGAGGGCCCCTTCCAACTTGGAAAGGCCAGTGATTTGTTCTCAGAGAATGGACATTTAATCCGAGTGTGGGTTTTCCTTTCCTGTCCCCAGACAGCACCACCCCCAAGGAGGAAAACTGCCTTCTTTCCTTGATTTACACACACATACACTTGAACTAGTGCCTGAAAGTGGAGTAGACTTCACAAAAGCTTTTGGGAAGATAGAGGTGGGAGGGTTGTTTACATCAGCACAAAGAAAACAACTTTTGGTTATTCATATCCTCNTCTTTAGAGTAATTAAACTCTTTTTCAGTTCCTACCCCCTAACCCAGTTTTGCCCCCACTCCCATTGATCAATACAAAATGTAAAGAAATCTTTGAATTAATGCTGTTAAGAGCTCAGTCCTTGTCTGGTATGGGAGCAGGGGTGTTTGGTCTTCCAGATACACATATAATAAAGTCCATATGGATAATGCTATAACAAAACCTTTGAACTCTCTTTATTAGGAGATAGAAGCTAGTAGAAAATTTAATTATATCCTACTCTGATTCCTTTTTTAAAATGTTTATTTATTTATTTTGAGAGAGATAGAGAGAGAGAAAAGGAGGGAGGAGCAGAGAGAGAAGAGGAGAGAGAATTCCAAGTAGGGGCAGAGCCTGAAGCAGGGTTTGATCCCACAAACTGTGAGATCATGACTTGAGCTGAAATCAAGAGTCTCGATATTTAACCAACTGAGCCACCCACGCGTCCCTATTCTCCTCTGATTCCTGATTTAAGTGTATCTGGTACACATATTTCCTAAAAGGTAACAGTGTAAAATGCAGGCATAAATTTCTTTGAGTGAGGTCAAACCTTGCTATAATTGATATATTTCAAATCATCCAGAGATGATTCATAGTTGGCTTTTTGAAGACCTCATTCAAGTTCTTCAAATTAGATAGTGTCTTAGTTTCACCTTCTACAAATGAAAGTACATGAATAATAATGCCAGCCCTTCCTGTCTCATGACAGTGATATGACCTCTAAAAGAGAGAATTATTTTGAAAATTAAGAACACTTTAGAAGTATTTCAGTTTTCTAAATACTTGTAGATTTTAATAAGAGTCCTATCATTAGAAATATTATTATATACATACATACTTATACATATGGATGTTATATATATATGTAATCTCTATAAATTATTGAGGGTGAGGGTTTTTTGGAGCCAGTAATTCTAGCTCAAAGATTGGCAAACCATGGCTTTCAGGTCAAATGTAACTCTCTTTTGATTTGCCTGCTTTATAAATACAGTATTACTGGAACACAGCCCTGCCCACTCACTGAATATTGTCATAGCAGCTTCCTGCTACCCTGAAAGAGTTAATTAGCCAAAATCTTATGGCCCACAAAACCCCAAATATTTAGTCTATTCAATTATAGAAAAAGTTTACCAATCTCTGCGCTAGATACTAGAAGAACAGTGTGGCCCAATTTGCACTATGAATATTTACACACTGTGGCCCAATTTGCACTATGAAGTGGAGTGCTCATGCAAGGTTTCTAATTGTTGAAGCTACAAACAAATTATTTCATCATGTCTTCCATTTCTTCATATGGAAGAGTTTTAAGGCCTGAGTGAAGTAGACAATTGTTTTCCTCTTCACTTACTTCTGCTGGTCATGAAACATGGAACAGGGGAATTTTGAAAATATTTTACCAGTCTCTCTCAGAAATTCCAGAACACACAAGAATTTATTCTTCCCTTTTGTGCTTCCTACTTAACAGGTGATATTTACTGTGAAATCTTGGCAAGATAAATGTATATGTCTATAGCCACCATCATCTTTATCAGACAACTGCCTCTTTTTGCAGTGAGTGTGCCTACTAACAAAGGTGTAGAACAGGCTTGAATTTTTGCCAGAGCATAGAACTGAATGAAGGTGTTAGCAAAGAGGTATAATAACACCATCCCCTGGTCATGCTTTAGAAAAAGGAGTTGGTGGCTGCTTCTTTCTTTAGCCTACATGTTATAACTTGAGGAAAGGACTCTAATGGGCATTAACAGAAGAAAGGGAAGTTACATTTCACAAGTAATTTGGAGTCATTTAATTCATAACATTTAGACTTCATTGAAAAACCACTTCTGACCAGAAAGAAAAGACAGCACCAACACACTTATACTGCTATTTGGAATTAAAGTGTAAGCATCAGACAAATACATCAAATCTCTGATCTTTCGACTCTGCCAGATGTCAGGCTTTCCCTGAGAGCAATGGTTATAGATTAGAAAGAATATTACACTAAGAATCTGCAGACCAGTGATCTAGTGGTCCCCTGCTTTTGGCATATCAACTTCTATGAAGTGATGCTATCTATAAAAACGGTTGATAATAATGCAAAGATTTGCCATGAGGCTCAAAAAAGCCTGGATCTGTAAACAGATTTTAAAAACTGGATTTGGTCAGGTGTGACAAAGAATTACCAGAACCAGGCAGTCATTGTTGTAATTTGTGAAATGACCAGACAGCTTGAGTACAAACACTGACCTTACTACTTACTAGCTTTGTAACTCTGCAAGTTACTTAGCCTCATTAGGACTTTTTCCCTCATCTGTAAAATACAAATTTTAATAGTATCTCCAAGTATTTAGGCAGTTTAAATGAACCAACATATGGGGCGCCTGAGTGGCTCAGTTGGTTCAGTGTCCCACTTCAGCTCAGGTCATGATCTCACGGTTTGTGGGTTCTATGAACTAATATATGCAAAGTGCTTACCCAATAACTGATGCTTGCTAAGCACTTAATAAACATTAGCTGTTAGAGTAATATTATTATATAAGCCTTCCATCTTAGATACCTATCATGCTTAAGTAGTAGCTTATGCCATGACTCTCCTGTACCAAATAGCAACTGCCATTTTTCCTACGAGTTTCCTAGAGGTTGGCAAATTGGCATTTTGTAGCAAATTAAATATTATTGTGCCAAGAAAGTTGTAAAAATCTCCATCACACTCCTATATACATATATTTTGTCTACTTACAAATTATTTATATGCATTAATATAATATGCACATTTCAAAGTATATTTAAATATATACATTTAAGATATAAATTTATAGATTAATAGATTATATTTATATTATAATTATTATGTTTTTATTTTATATTTATTCTATTATGTACCTTATTTATATATAATAATATAAATATATTGTAAATAATATAATATAGAATATATTAGGATATTATACATATTAGGCTAAAAAGAAAGAAGATACATAGATATTAGATATATAATATGCAATATACAGGCATATATATGTGTGTGTATAATATATACACGATAATTCCTTAATATTTTTCCCTGTATCTTAATTAATTTACTGGTGAAAAACCTCCCCTTTGCAGACTACTGTAGTAGTCAATCAAAAGTAGGCTGGGAGGTGTCTGGCTGGTCCAGTCGGTAGAGCATGTGACCTTTGATTTTTGGGTTGTGAGTTCAAAGCCAACATTGGTTATAGAAGATTACTTAAAAATAAAATCTTTAAAGAAAGAGAGAAGTTGGCTGGGAAAGAAAGTCATGGGTATACCTGATAGTGAGTATTTGAGGGTTTGACAGTGTGTTTATTGAACTAATATGTACTTCATGAATAATAATAACAATTAGTGAAACTCAATGTTAAGTATTTTCAGGAATAGTGCTAAGCAAATTACATATTTCTCTTGTAATCTATACAACCACTCTCTGAGGTAGATACTAATTTTATTCCTCAATTCATGGATGAGGAGTATAAGAATAAGAAGATTAAGTAACTTGTCCACATTTCCTATGTAAGTAAGAAGTAGAATGACACTTTGCAACTGTATATTCCTCCCATAACCAGTGCCTTCCCCCATGGTAAAATCATAATAATGATTATTATTACCTCCATTACTATTAAATGCTGTATTCACTAAGCACACATTATATGCCAGAACTTTACTAAATGTTGTTCATAGGTAACAAGATAAAAGATTTGTTCAGCAAATTCCTTTGATAGGTAAGCCACATTGGAGAAACTGAAAACCAAAGGCTATATACATCAATAGAAGACAAAGAAGCAAGAGAGGAAAATATTACACTGGAGGATGGTGGATAAGTTTGCAAAAGACTAAAGAAATAAGAAAAAGAGGGAAAAGGGAGAAATCAGCTAGATGGTTTGAGGCTTCTATACACTGAAAGTGGAAATAATGCATCAAAAAAGTCCCTTAATATGAGGACTTTAAACAAAAGAAATATCTAATGTTTAATTAGAAAGTTTTAAAATCTTTGTGTATATTACCTTCTTTTGTTGTCCCAATTCTTCAAGGATTTTTACTACACACGTAAGTGCTCTTTATTTCCATTTCTTTCTTTCTTTCTTTCTTTCTTTCTCTCTCTCTCTCTTTCTCTCTTTTTTTTTAAATTTATTTATTTTGAGAGAAAGAGAGAGACCCGTACTATCAGCACAGAGACTAATGAAGGACTCAAACTCACATACTATCAGCGCAGAGACTAATGAAGGGCTCGAACTCACAAACCGCGAGATCATGACCCAAGCCCAAATCAAAAGTCAAATGTTTAACTGACTGAGCCACTCAGGCACCCAAGTGCTTTGTTTCTTAATCTCCCTCTCAGTCTCCTATCATACTTTTATTTCTCCTTTATTCTCTTCTGATATTCAAGGAGAGGACAGAGTTTCTGAGAAAACTGTTACAGAACTGATAAGAACCTGAGAGAAAAAGCAAGACTTCATATTCCTAAACAAATTCAGAAAAAGTGAAAAGCTCAGCAACAGAATTGACCATGAGAATACAAAACGCTGTCCCATCTGAGAAGGGGTTAGACATTCCCGGCAGTGTGGAGTGGAGCTCCAGTTAAATTACTCTGTATCTGCAGGGTTACAAGATGTCGTGAGTAATGTTTCACAGCTGCATCGTGGGGGGCTACAGCTATCCCAACTACATTGTACATCAAGTGCTGGGCACAAAATTGAGTGTGGACCTGCCAGGGTGTCACACGCTCTTCATGAGACTGTGACTCAAGATAACCAAGGAGAAACTCAACTGTATTCTCAAGAGATGAGGTCAGGTAATACAAAATGCCCTGGGAAGTGGAACACTCTGAGATAGTCTATTCAATTTACAAATCTTCCCATATCATTTTCTATAATAATAATTAAAACTAATGCATACAGCTCAGTATTGAGCCTCAGGGGCAGACCTAAGAATTCTATATCTATCATGTCTTAATTTTCCTTACAATCCTTTATAAAGTACCATTATTACCAAGAGCCTATGGATGAGGAAACAGAGATACAGTTGCCCAAAGACATACAATTTTTATAAAATGGTTGTGGAATTCAAACCTAGGCAACTTGATTTCTTGCATGCTTAATCAGTGTTCGTGCTGCCTTCTTCTTGTGGTAGCAGATGACAATAGCAACTATAAAGATGACACACAGGAGACTTTATAACTGCCATTTGTTGAAAAAATATTATTTGTCATCCTAGTTAATATACGTATATTGTCTTATTCAACATTATAAACACTTTTCAAAGTAGTAGTAATTTTCTCATTTTATTGTAGGGAAAGAGCTTCAAGGGGATGTAGTAATTTGGTCAAGGTCACATGGCTCAGATCAGAAGTCAAATCCCAACTCAGTTCTGCAAGCCCTCCCCAAACCTATGAATAAAGCAATGATCTATCCTTAGCTACAGTGAATAATCCCATCCAATAGATAACAATTTGGGTTTATTCTGCCTCTTTAACCTTGGAAGTAATGTTTTGAATAAAAGTGTGTAGCTGTAGTCTCTGTGCCTTCTAAGGTCTTGAGGGTGGGGTCAGAGATCATGCATCTCAGGGGCATCACAGAGACCTTTTCTGCAGTACAGAATATCAGAGGATCCTCCACAACAAAGACCATGCCAATATTCTTGGGATCATACTCTCCATATATCCTCCTTTAAAGGGAAAAAAATTAGAATATTTGAAGAGCATGAGAAAATTGTAAAATATCAAGTGAGGTTTTATGGTCATATTAAAGTAAATCCTTATTTCCACTCATTTAAAATAGCTTTGGAAAAGTTTAGTAATGACTAAAATGTTTAGTCACTTCCTAAGGACTAAACCAAATTGACTTCTCTGTGGGATTTTAACATAATTAGCCTCAAGTGCACTCATGAAACTCATTCTTTCTTTGGTGTCTGAGACATTACTCTTCCTTGGTTTTTCTCCTGCTTCAAACCCTCTTTCTCATTCTCTTTTAATGACATGACTTCTTTAGCCTGTTCCATAAATATGTTGCCTCCCCAGAATTCCATTTTTGATCCTCTTTCTCGGTTACTCTGCTTAGTGAATATTGTTATTTGTCTCCCCAGAAGCTTCTTTCTCTTTCCAAAAGAACTCAACTTTTTCCAGGCCTAAAGTTTGAAGAGGATTGATGCCCATATCAAGGAAACAAGAATAGGTCTTTCTAGGTCTTTACCGATAAGCGTAGTCTCATCCTCTTTCCTAGCTACAGTGGCTGGTTCACAAGGATGCACGTGAAGTCAGGTGTGAGTGAGTCAGTACATCATATTCCTCTGAAATTAACTGGGGACAGAGTAAGCTTATGGTTTAAAATAGTCAATCAGAGAAAATGGGTGGAAGAGAGCAGGAATTTATGGAAGCTGGTTCTTATGAGACATTGTGGACTTTCAGGCTAAATTTCAACTGGACCTACCCTAGTTTTGGACATTTCAATGATGTGAATCAATAAATTACAGAGTTTGACTTTAGTTTCCTATCACTTGCAGTTATGAGCTTTTCAACTGACTCTATATACTTTCCCTCTAAGTAATGAAATCCACTTTCTTTATGTATAATTATTTACCTTCTCTGAGACTCCCCAGATTAAACAAGAAGATATTGACAGAATTGAATCAAACAACAATATTAAAACTTTTATGCTTCATGACTCTCATGTAAAATAACCGTGACTATATTGCTGCTATAATTATTTATAATTATTCACCTTTTATCTTCATTTCATTCTTGAGCATCAGACCAAAATGTACAACTATTGGGTGACCTGGGTCACTCAGTCAGTTAAGCATCTGGCTTCAGCTCAGGTCATGATCTCATGGTTCGTGGGTTCAAGCATTGCATTGGGCTCTGTGCTGACAGCTAGCTCAGAGCCTGGAGCCTGCTTTGGATTCTGTGTCTTCCTCTCTCTCTGACCCTCCCCTGCTCATGCTGTCTCTGTCTCTCTCTCTCAGAAATAAATAAAAACCATTAAAAATAAAAAAAAAAAACAAAATTTACAACTATTTATTGCACATCTCCACTGGGATGACTCCTTACACATAAAACTTCCCCTTGCTAAAATACAACTTTCTTTCTATTGTATAAGCTGTAATTTTACTTTTTCTGATTGGAGAGACAGAGTCCTTTGGGACTGGTGGCTGGGATGTAACAAAAATGAAAACATCCAACACTTTGTAGTGGTTTTGCCTATAAAAGCAAGAATCCACCAGGGCTTGTTGTGAAGGCCTTGATTATCATTATGACAGAAATATAGCACAGGGAGAGTGTACTTAATGAGCTCTTTCTCATTTGGGGAACTCACTTGGCATGGGTTTGCACAAAAATGTTTCACCCTTCTAAGACCATAGTATCTAATTAAGCAGTCCATGCTATTTTACTACGAATAACATTGTGTTCTTATTTCTAAATATTATTTCAACTGGTACTTGATCTCTGTCACATTAGACTTGTGTGAGTTTTTCTAATCTTTTCTTAGGTATGCAACACTATCTGCCTGCCAAATTTAGATAATTTCTTGGAACAGATTCAGTTAAACTTCATGGTGGAGCCCTATTATGATCAAGGTCAAATACTGGCTTATGATAAATTTTCAGATTATAGGAAAAATCTAAAAAGAATCTCATTTTCCTTTTCTCTCACTTTTTACCCTACCTACCCTGTCTACTTGTAAATATATATATATATATATATATAATTTTAAATTTTAAATTTTTTATGTTTATTTACTTTTGAGAGAGAGCGAGAGACAGAGTCAGAGAATGAGCAAGAGAGGGGAAAAGAGAGAGGGAGACAAAGAATCTGAAGCAGACTTCAGGCTCCGAGCCGTCAGCACAGAGCCTTCATGAAGCAGAAACCGTGAGAGCATGGCCTGAGCTGAAGTCGGAGTCTTAACCAACTGAGCCACAGAGGCAGCCCTATATATATATATTTTTTTGTTTATTTACCCACCTTGAGAGAGAGAGAGAGGAGAGAGAGAGAGAGAGAGAGAATGCTTGAGCACAGCACAAGGGCAGAGAGACAAGGAGATAGAAGGAATCCCAAGCAGGCTCTGCACTGACAGCAAGAAGCCCTATATGGGGCTTAAAACCACAAACTACAAGAAACACAACCTGAGCCGAAATCAAGTCAGAAGCTCAACCAACTAAGCCACCCAGGAGATCCTACTTGTAAATTTTTAATTTTATCAAGTTCAACAGAAGACATTGTGTATTTGTATCTCAAAGGAATATTTTTTGGTGTGTGTGTGTGTGTGTGTGTGTGTGTGTATGAAGGAGATAAGTGTTGAATTATCATCAAAGCTCACTAATATGGCCAATGTTAGACATTAGCTATTCTTTAATTACTGTAAGCTCTAGTACTTTTCTCTGTGTATCTGTGTGTAGAGTGTATGTCAGGGGATGGGGCAGGTGTAGAGAAAAAGAGAGAGAGAGACAGAGAGATAGTCTTGTTGAACAGAAAAATAAGTCTCACCTAAAATACATATAATGAGAGGTTATCTTGCTAATTTTAGAACCAAGATTACTTAGAATTCCATTCAGCAATCCATGTGGTTTTATCTGATGACACTGGTTTGTTTAATTGCCAATTTTTTCCCTTTTGACATTAGCTGCCAGAAAGTTTAAAGCTAAATTGTTGGCTCAAACCCATATTAAATGTGTGACTCATTATAGTTTGAATGATTAGCCTTATTTATGGCTCTATCTTGCATCCAGTCTTTTATGATTTTTTTCTTTTTTTTTTTTTTTGCTTACTTTTAAAACAGGCAAATTTATTATCTTTTACTGTGCTTTGCAAGTCATTGCTAAACCTTGTGAAATAATAAATAGGTAGTCAATATGAAGGTCTATATATTATGAATTAACTGAATAATTGTCTCATATACTTATTTACCTTTTTTTTTTTTTTTGGAGACATGCTAATTTATTGTGTGTACTTACTGTCAACTAGGGGCCAGGAATAGACTGGATGTGGAGTTTAGCTGTTAGTCTGAAAGGTCCCTCTCACCCACTTTGATTCTTCCTCTCAAATCTCTTAAACTCGCTCTGCCTTCTAGATTCCAAACTATTTTACTCTGTTCCTGGTTCTCGTTCACATTTGTAACCCTTTGCATCATCAATTCTAGCTTACCAAGCATTTCCTGATGCCTGTTAGGCACTACTATCCCAACCTCATGTCTTTATCCATCTTGCGAATGCATAAATATAATTTTCTTAAAATACTATTCTTATCTTTCTCAAGAACCATGATGTGTCATATGAAGATGAAACTTCTTTGCCTAGACTCTAACAGTTCTCACTAGCGAGCCCCATCTTACCCTTACAGATTATTCCTCTCTGCTCTCTGACACGGACCTTCCTCTTCAGCCATTGTTCTCATTTTTCCACAGCCATGTCACCTTCATTCTTGCTTCCCACATGTTCATGCAGTTTCCATCACTGGCATATCCTCCCTGCTCTTCCCCTTCAATTCAAATCCTATCCAAATTTTAAGACTCAAACCAAAGTTCCTTCACAAAGCTCCTAAATCTTGGAGGTTGTTCCCCATTGAATGTCTAATTGTTTCTCTCTATCTATGTATCTATATCTATATCTAAATGAGTTATGTATTTCCTTAATGACAAGCATGCTATTGTATCATTTTCTTAGGTAAGGGCACTAAGCACAGCATTGAGAGTTAGTAATGATCACCCAATAATCAAATACTCTGCCAGGACTATACATTTGAGAATCTGTGAAATAAAAGACCTCAGAGACTCTTTAATCCTTGTCCAATCAAGCATTTCATGATTATAATACTGAGTCAAATTTGCAATACAAGCAGAGTCTCCAACACAACATAGATGAAAATGTCTGTGGCCTGTGTTTGGTGACTACAAACTGATTGAATGGGGTTATGGGGAAATATCTTCCTAAAGACCTGTCAAAAAATGGATTTCAGTTTTCTTTTTATGTGCAAGAGACTCATGTTCCTTCTTAGGAGTTTGAAAAGTTAGTCTGAGATTTTCAAGATTCATAGGCCCTAGATGCCTTATTTCTCTGGAAGTCTAGTGTATGGCATGTGTGCTAGGATTTTCCCCTCCCCACACTGAGTGTAGGTGTAGGACTCACTCATGTCATTATGACCAAGAGGGCCAGCTTGGTAAGAGGTCATGCTAATCCTTGCCTCTTTAAGGACCTTTCTTCTCATCACGTAGGCCAAAGTGCAATTAGAGCAAACAAAACAACTGACAAGTCAGCTAGAGTCTCTTTAGGTGAGGACTTGCATCAAGTGGAAAATTACATCCTTATGTCCCCACAATCCCCAATTATTCTCATGACTTTGGTTAGGAGTTTGTTCTGTAAACCATGGGAAGCCACTGGAGGTTTGTGAATGGAAGATTTATATAATTTTTACAACAAAATTCCAATTCATATAGTAAGATTGATAAAGTTTTCTACAAATCCTCACCTTGCAGTCAGTTTTACTAATTATTGATTCAGGCAAGGATCAACAATAGATGCTAAAAGCTTTGGATGAACGTTTGATGGGATAGATTAGTGCCCATCTATGTCCCATAGACTATTAATCATTTATGAAGGGGAAAATGGCAACAGTGTATTGGAGAACCCTAGCAAACACCACTAGTCAAGTCATCAAAATTCACATCACTAATAACAGAACAACCTGATAGGACATGTCTGCCCATGTAGTGCACTGAGATGACAGAGCGTCACTTATGTAGTATTGAGCCAAAGTGTATTACTGGAGTCTAATTGTAAGGAAACGTTTTTTGAAAAACCAGATTGAAGCATGCTCTGTAAAATAACTGTCTTGAACTCTTCAAAAATGTCAGCAATGAGTGATCATAGGTTGGATTATTTTTTTTTACTATGAAGATCATTTTGGAACAACTAGAAAAATGTGAATATTAGATAATAGTAATGCATTATTGTTAATTTACTATGCATTTTACTAATTTCACTGTAGTTATAAGTGAATGTCCTTGTTCTTAGGAGCTATGTTCTGAAATATAAAGGGTCAAAATGTCACTTTCAAACATCTCATAATATATATGTGTGTGTGTTTGTATAAATTTGTATAAATTTAATACATATATACCTAGATACACATATACATATATTTATATCAGCACATATGATATGTAGATATGTAGAGAGAAAAGTCATGGTTATAAAGGGTATATGGGAGCTCATTGTACTATCCTAGTGAATCTTCTCCAGCTTCATGTGATAGGCAGACTAGTGATCCCCTAAAAATGCCCACACATTCTAGTCCCCAGAATTTGTAAACATGTTAGGTTATATGGCAAAGAACCATTATATTGCTGATGGAATTAGTTGTTAATCAGCTGAATTTGAGTTGGGGAGATTATCCTGGGTTATCCCATGGGCCCTTTCTAAATGAGGATTCCTATAAGTGAATGAGGAAAGCAGAAGAGGCAGAAACAGGGAAATAGCAGCACAAGAAGGCCTGGGATTAAATTTGCTGGTTATGAAGATGAAAGAAGGGCCCATTGGCCAAGGAATTCAGCTGGAAAGAGAGATTCTTCCTAAAGCCTCCAGAGGAATACAGTCCTGCCGACACATTGATTTTACCCAAGTGAGAGCCATTTCAGACTTCTGATTTCCAGCTGTAAGATAATAAACTTGTATTGTCTAAGCCAATAAGTGTGTGGAATTTACTACAGCAGCAGTAGAAAACTAATACCTATTTTTTTCCAAAATAAAAAATTAAGAAGACAAAATTATCATGAGAATGATTTTTAAGAATGTGATCTCTGGAGGCAAAAGGTTAACTTAGGAAGGTAAGATACTATCTACAGGATTTGTCACCTTTTGGACACTTGATTTATACCACAAATGAAGATGAAGAACCAGGATGGCTCAGTGAGTTGTGTTCAACTCTTGGTTTTGGCTCAGGTCATGATCTCGCGGTTCATGAGTTTGAGCCCAGTGTCAGGTTTGGCACTGTCAGTGCAAATTCTTTCTTGGGATCTCTGCCTGGGATTCTCTCTCTCTCTCTTTTTCTGCCCCTCCCTCTCCCTCTCTTTCTCTCTCTCTCTCTAAATAAATAAATAAACCTTAAAAAAATAAAAAGAACCAGAGTAGTGAATCTGGGAATCAACACATTGCAGAAGTAAAATAAAACCAAGACCAATTTATATACCAAACCAAATCATTTTATATAAAAATATATGACATAGGGGCACCTGGGTGGCTTAGTCGGTTAAGCGTCCGACTTTCGCTTAGGTCATGATCTCGCGGTTTGTGGGTTCGAGCCCTGCGTCCAGCTCTGTGCTGACTGCCAGCTCAGAGCCTGGAGCCTGTTTCAGTCTGTGACTCCCTCTCTCTCTG
>NW_027529549.1:1433071-1438116 GCF_008692635.1 Crocuta crocuta
AGTTTAGATAGCAAACCTCTCTCTATATATATTTATATAAAGTGGACATATGAAATATTACAAAGGGAACTGAATTCTATTCCTGTGTCTGCCAGCTCATTTTGCAAAACTGGGAAATAATATAAAACCTCTGAGCCTCAGACTCCTCAAAACTGTTACAAGAGAGAAATGCTATCTGTCTTGATGAATGCTGTGAGAATTAAATGAAAAAAGTGCAAATAAGATGGATGGTCAAAATAGAAAGTAGTCAATATGCTTATTACTACTGTTGGGATTTTTAGCTGTTGTCCATAATACTGCTGTTGATACTCAATGACACTGAACTCTCCTGGTTCTTTAATTTTTTTGCCCTTCGCCATCAATCATTTTCTTTCTCCTCTGTCTTTATCCACTCCTTATATCCAGGCATTTCATAATCATTAGATTTTAACCCTCTTTTGTTCTCAAACTGTATTTATTCCCTGGATGACTTTTTCCTTTTGATGACTTAAAATAATGCCTCACTCTTGGTAACATCTTAATATCTGTATCCAATTGAGTGCCTGAGTCTGAATCCCATCATCAAAGTCACAGGAAGGCAGAAATGTAAACCACATCTTTGATAAGTTTGGCGGGGAAGGAAGACTAGGAACGGTGACTTAAGGGAAACACATGATTGAGCAAAACCAGTTTTATTATTTTATTTTGTTTCATTGTATTTGGGGGGATGAGGGAGTTTTAGTTAATTTATACATGAAGAAGGAAGTTGCTGAAGGAAATAATAAAAGTAAAAGTAAAAGAAAGATGGTTGAAGGGGTAAAACCACGGGGGAGAATTAGAAACATGGGATCAAGAGAGATTTGGAGGGAGAATTTAGTATGATGTGAGTTGATGGGTAGGTCCTGACCCCAGAATTGAATTAAAAAGAGGAGAGAGGAGGAGTCGGGAATAGAGCCTCTGAATGATTAACTCACTTCTTTAAAGTTTTTCTTTTCCAAGGGCGCCTGGGTGGCTTAGTCGGTTAAGCGTCCGACTTTCGCTTAGGTCATGATCTCGCGGTTCGTGGGTTCAAGCCCCGCGTCGGGCTCTGTGCTGACTGCCAGCTCAGAGCCTGGAGCCTGTTTCAGTCTGTGACTCCCTCTCTCTCTGACCCTCCCCTGCTCACGCTGTCTCTCTCCCTCTCTCCTAGATATAAATAAAACATTTAAATAAATAAATAAAGTTTTTCTTTTCCAGAAGCTCCAATTCTCAGGCATTGTTTGATGGTTGGTATGTATGTATAATGCTTCTTACATTTGAGAAGGCTATACTGGAATAGATTTGAAGTCTTTTTAGTAATTTCAATGCTGATTATTGAAACATCTGACAAATGATGCAAGGCAATTTGAAGCCCACCATGCCTTTTCCTCAAACATTAGAAAAGCAGATGAATAGATGAATTGTGTGTCTGTGTGCATGTGAACTTGAGCAGAGCCTCCAGATAAAATTTTTTTGCACACTATGAAATTGTAAGACATCTTTATAATATTTTCTCTGTTCAGCTAACATACAGAGAGCCTTCTGTGTGTGGTTGCCCTTTCTCTAGTTATCCAGGAAAAGTCCACAGAATGCAGCAAACACACACAGTAAGGTGCACTGTGAATTTCTGAAGCCCTCCCGTAGCTGAAGACAGTAGGTCATTCAGAATAACCTTAATGGAAAAGCTGCCGGAAATGGGCCACACGCCCTAACTCAAATGACCCTTTCTTTTAAAAGTCATAAAAAATGACTATGTAAGACCCCAATCCAGCTCTAACACATGAATAGAATTTGTATTCATCGTCCACAGACCATAGTTTGAAGCGAGACTAATGTGAACCAGCTGTGTTGTGTCACAGTACGACCAAGTAGGCAGTGGAAACGCCTTCTAAGGAGCCACAAGATGGCAGCCTCATCATGTTGGACTTTGTACGGTTTCCCTGCATCTGCTGGGTTTTGATTTTAGGGGCAAGAACTTCAGGGTACAGGGGACAACTGGGCGTAGGGATTCAACCAAGGGCCACACATAATTGAAAACCAACTGATTTTCCTTTTAAAATGTATGTTATATATATAATACACTTTTAAATTTATTTTGTTTTGTTTTGTCCTCAGGAAGCTACTGAAAGCACACATGTAATTTGCAGGCCTCTGCCCCCAAAATCCCATCTAGCCTGACACCTCTGGTTCTGGTGAGTCTGAGGGCAGGTTGGGCCATCCAAGCCCGGGAGACAATGAGTGAGTCTCTTGCTGTTGGTGGCTGCCTCCTCAGGTCCTGTTTGCCCCTGTGTGGAAGGATTCTTTTACTTTTTCTCTTCAGTCTTCTAAGTGGTTGAGAAGTCAATTTATTTTTTTATTGATGTTCAATTCTAATCTTGACTTAATTATCCCCTTCTCTGATGTACTTATGACTGCATCATTTATCTTGCCAAAATTTTAAAAAAGGCAAAGTAATTTCATTCAATAAAGGCAGTAAATATGTTGGACATTGCTTGGGAAAAACATTTTTATATGCCATGTATATCAAACAGGAAAATAATTTAAAATACAAAAAAGTGAAACAGAGTAACGTAAAACTACACAATCTTATTACTACCCAAAAATAAATCCTGTTAACTGCTTTATAACATCCCACTCCAGTATACATAAAATTATTTTCCAAAATGGTATTTTACTATGCAGAGATACTGTTTTGTAGATTTTTAAAAAATTGATGGTGTATTACATGCATTTGATACATTAAACATGTATTTTCATGTAATAAATTTTAATGGTTATATTTTATTCCAGTGTGTCAATATGCTATAGTATGTTTAAGTAAGTCTTTACAGCAAACATGTATTTAAGAATGCTGTAGTTTTATAGAAGCAAAAGTTTAAGAGGAGAGAAAGGATAGAAAGTATAATGTGAGCTAAGGAAGATGTAGATTAGAAAAGGAGGAAACACAGAAGAAAGAGACAACCAAGAAAGGAAGACACAAATATGAAGAAATAAAGTATATGTGAAAGAAAGAAAGAAAGAAAGAGAGAAAGAAAGAAAGAAAGAAAGAAAGAAAGAAAGAAAGAAAGAAAGAAAGAAAGAAAGAAAAAAGAAGAGAGGGGAGAAAAAAGGCAGAAATGATCTGCAGTTAACCATTAATCAGAGGTTGGCTTTTCATTTGGTTTAGAGGTTTCAGATTATCAGCTTTTATCTTTGCCCTTTGAAATAATCAGCTGCTGACCAACAAGTGCCAGGTAGTTTTTTACCTCAAAGGCTGGCAAACTCTCCCTGAAGAACATAGTAAAGAAATGATAAGACACATACGTATCCTGAAATTGTTCTCTGGTTGCAGCTATCAGTGGACTATAAACCTATGATTTGGAATTAAGCAGAGGGCCAAATCTCCAGGAGGAGAAGAGCCACAAAAACATATTTCTACTTCTAATTCAACAATAAGATTGTGAGGAGAATACTGATCCCTGACATGATAATTTATATGTAATGATGTCCATGAAATGTTATATTTAATAAAGTAAAAAACATAATATAGATGAAAAAGACACATGCATACACATTCTGGGAAACGCAGACAAAAAGATGTGTAAGAATATGTACCAAATTGGGACCGGCTGTAAAACTAGAGGTGTAAAGGGATTGTAAAAGAATCATTTGGCCTTTAACTCAATTATTTCAATGGTAAGCCACATATTATGATTTTTTAATTTTTTTAATGTTTTAATTTTATTTTTGAGAGAGAGAGAATGACTGAGCGTGAGCAGGGGAGGGAGAGAGAGATGGGGAGACACAGAATCTAAAGCAGTCTCTAGGCTCTGAGCTGTCGGCACAGAGCCCGACACGGGACTCGAACTCACAAACGGTGATACCATGACCTGAGCTGAAGTCAGATGCTTAGCAGACTGAGCCACCCAGGTGCCCCATCATGTATTGTTTTTATAAACAAAAATAAGCTAATAAAAAGAGAAAAGGTCAGCAAGCTGAGCACAGCTAATTCATGACAAGAAGGGAAGGAGGATGATTTTGCAGCATCCGTAAGTCATAGCTGACTAAGAACAGTCCCTCTGGTGTCGCTCCATTAAGTGCTTTCTCCAGAAGCCTCCAAAGGCCTTAGTTTTGGCTGATGTCATGTGACTCTTGTGTGATGCTGTGCATTTTAACCTTCCCTTGAAGACAAATCTTTGTGAGGCTTGAATCTGGACCTCTTTATCTTCAGATAGTTGCAGCTGGAGGCATTAGGTTTCCTGAAGGAATAAGGTGGATTAGAAGACATGAGTCATCAACATACAAGGGGGTTCAGAGGGAACGGAGCATTTTAAAATGATGACCTTTTATGCAAGTAGAGCAATGTGAGGAGAAAGTAAAGCTAAGAAATATATGAACTTTCCCATATTCCAGAAATGAAGGTAAAAGAACTGGGATTGATCTACCCTAAAAATTTCCCCAAATTTTAGATCGTGGGTACCTAGGAGTCTACAAAGATTATAATAGGGGTCTGCAAGCCATTTTCAATATTTCTTTTTTTTTCATTTTCAATATTTCTTAAAATCTAATGGCAATCATATATTTTATCACCATAAGGCTGCAATAGTTGAGCTAAGTATCAAGAATTTCCCTTGTTTGGGACCTTTCCAGCTCATTTTGATACACCATGCTAAGTTTTCACAAAGAAATTATTAGGTTTTTAATAACAAAAGGAAAACACTTACTTAAGAATTGCAATTTTTACCCTACTTTGGACTCTGAGTCTCATCTATTCGTTGAACTCCTTTGTTTAATCTTCCGGCTTATTTCCCTTCCCTTGTCCCACCTAGTAATTGGCCACGTTGGCTGACAGTCATCTGTACATGACACCTCTGGGCAGCTTGGATAAGATTACCTACCCAGATTCCCAGGCCTCTCTTCTTGCCTGTACTTTTGCTTGATTGAGAACCTGCTTTTTCTCGCAGTAAGGTAGAATCTTTGCTCAGGACCTTCGGTGAGTATCTGGCTTAGAGAGGATTTTCTAGCAGCAGCCACCAGACACCCAGGCCCCTGATCTGGAGACATAAAAA
>NW_027529549.1:1438294-1450463 GCF_008692635.1 Crocuta crocuta
AAAAAAAAAAAAACAAAAAAAAAAAACAAGATTTTTTTATTATGCCACCTGGGAAACTGGCAAACAAAGGTGGCTCAGGAAAACTTTTAATAAAGATTGTGGGGACGTTTTAAAACATAAACATCAAAATATCCAGTCTTACCTTTTAGTTCTGAAGTCACAGGAAGATATCCCTTCTTACATAGTCATTCTATCTCTCCAGGAGAATTTTTAGAGGGTAATTTACACTCCGGGAATCACTGTGGGGACAACTAAATTATTGTAGAGACTCTATTAAGATCTTGCAAAGATTCAAGATGAAAGAACTTAATTCTTGATCTCTAGAAGTTAATAGATGTGACAAACCGGTATGTATTAATCTTAATACAACATAAAAGTAACTAAAACACGTCCAACATTCTATGGAAGTACAGAGACAGAACTGCTGGAAAGATTTTATGTTTCTTAGAGAAACATTTGGGCTGGTACCCAGAAATTTAATAATTTGTTTTTATTAAAATGGGTGAAGGTGGTCAATAACAACAACAAGCAATTTAAAAAATATTTTATTTTTTAATTTATTTTTAAAATGTTTATTTATTTTTGAAAAAGAAATAGAAAGAGTGAGCATGAGCAGGGGATGGGCAGAGAGAGGGAGATAGAGAATCCAAAGCAGGCTCCCCATGCCAACAGCAGAGAGCCCGATGTGGGGCTCAAACTCATGAACCGAACCATGAGATCATGATCTGAGCCAAAGCCGGAGGCTTAACTGACTGAGCCGCCGTGGTGCCCCTTAAAAAATAGTTTTAAAATATTTTAAAGAGTGGAAGAAAAGAACATTCCAGCCATAAGGAACAGCATGAGCAATGGCTTGGAGGCATGAAAAATATACAGTAGAACAGAGAATGATAAGTATACTACTGTTGCAAGAGTTAATAGTAGAGGAGAATGTAATGGAAAGAAAGTCTAAAAGAATTTCAAGGCCAGAATATACAGCGCCCTGAATCCCAGGCTAAGGAGATTTCATTTCTTTTTATATTCAACAAGGAGCCATTGAAAGATTTTGAGCAAGAAGTATTTTCAGAATTATGCCTTAGAAAGATTTATCTGGCAGCCACAGTAAGATAGTAAGATCAGAAGCCAGGAAACCAATTGCCAAAATAATACCAATGGCAGATGTCGAAGACCTAAAATAGTACATTTTGAAAAGAGAAGGACTGAGCTTGGCCACAAAAACATCTGTAGTTTGACAAGGTGGGTGTTGAGATTTTTCCTGTGCTGTCAGTTCCATCACTGTCACCACTCAGAAAGAAGATTTAAAATAAACAGTGTTATTTAAAAAAAGTTTTATAAAAACAACCACACAGAAAAGAACGTCTTGGTGAGCTTGAGGACAGCAACGGTGTCCCCAAAGAGGGAAAGCTTTGGCCACGTAAAGGCCTGATGTTCTCATTTCCAAAGTTTGTTTTGTCCTGTAAATTGTACCTACAGTGCAGTCAAAGGAGGAGGAATTATAAAATGTAATGCTTTTGTATAGAAAAATGTCATCCATTTGCCCTTTCATGGGAGCAAATTAGTTTACAAGTTTATCCTGGGAAATTAGCTTTGAATAAACAACTTAAAACATGATCATGACAAATTTAGACCACAGAAATTAGAAACTCGAACTAAAGAATGTGGAGTCTTGAGGGAAACATTAGAGTTTCTTATGCATTTCATCTTTTGTTTATTTATTTTTCATTTAACAGAGAGCTTCACTCTTTGGTCATGACCCAGGTGACTGTTTTATTAGCAATGTCTGGTCCACCAGCCATCTCAGAAAATCCTTCAAGTTATCAATAGTCAGGTAGGATTTTTCATCATCTTTAAATAATCAATATGATCTTAATCCATGGATAAATTTGAAACAAAATCAAACTCAGTAGGCATTTCTTTTATGACCTTATGATTTCCATTAAACTTCCAGAGATATTGAAAACAATATCCTGATTCTTGTCACTACTGTATATTACTTCATCCTAAAGGATCGCAGGAGCCTTAGGTGAGGAACAGTAATTCTAACCTTATATCAGATGAAAATGAGGCCTGGAAAAGGGGAACACTTCCAAGGACAAATAAGTGTCCTCAACATCCTATAATTTAATCTTAAGTAGTTTCTCAGGCCAAGGGAAAGAGGCCAATCTTACAATCTGTTTCAGTGGTTCCTTGTGTCCCTAGAATGTGAGGCTGATTTACATGCTGTCTGGCTTCTGATTAATAGACAGAAGGCCAATGGCTGCCCCTTGAGCCTTGCTCTTGTCTGTAGGGTTTTCCCTGAAAGTGTTTAATTATACTAAAAAAAAGCAGCTGTCTTTGATTCCACAACGTGCTTAGCTAATTTCCCCAGGTTGCCTTAACTCTGCCATCTGGACACATTACTGCTCTCTTTGGATCACTTTTAAGTAACCATGACAAGGAAAATTTTTAAAATAAAAAAGATCAGAAACACACACACACACACCACCCTCAAAAAACAAAACAAAACAAAACAAAACAAAACAAAACAAAAAACTCAGAAACAGAAAACAATGGAAAGAACCAAGACAAGGTTGATTTTCCTGGAGGGAAAACATAGTTGCCTGGTAATTTCATCTTAGCTCTGGGAAAAGAGCCCTGGCTATGTCACATCCCTCTTGTCTGCTTTTCCGCTGCTTTCTTTCCTTCTCCTTTACTCCACGCCTGCTCTTGTCCTCCATTCTGTGTGAATAGGACCAGAGGCATTCCAGGTACCCAGTTTCTATTGAAGAATTCCTGTCAGTGCAGAGGGAGAATATAATCAGATTGTTTGATTTCTCACCTATGAGTTTGATTCCAGAGATGCTATGAATTAATGATCAGGAAAATATTTCTGTCCATGTGCAGTCAGTACATGATCTGAGTAGGTAGATGGAGGATGTAGAATTTAATATCTGCTATGTTTTCAAATATTCAGTTCTGTATGCTTGTACAAGGAAAATTTAAAAGCCTCTGTACAGTCCCAAATCCTATGATCAAATGTCTTTTATAGCTTCCTTGCCAAGTATTTATCCAATGTATTACTTAGTGCCTTCCATGACTTTTAGAAAGGCTTTCTGACAATAAGCAGAAATTGGTTCCCTGTGGGCTACCCCTTTTCTTCTAATTCTATTCCTTCTAATCATATAGAGCAAGTGAAATCCTTTCCCCTCTGATGGATCTTTCTGAAATTTCAGAGATGTTATCACAGCTCCTCTGAGTTTTCTCTTCTCCAGGAAAAATTGTCCTTGCTTCCTGAAATTGTTTCTCATAAGACTTACCCTTAGATGAATTCCATGTGTTCATCTCCCTATTTTTCATATCACCCAGAACTAGACACAATCCTTTTTGAAAATAGCACAAGTAGTAAATATTCATTGAAAACAAACTAGAACACAGGTAACCAAAAAGTGTTTTTAAAATTATCTGTAAAGAATCTCTTCCTTCCTTCCTTTCCTTCTTCCTTCCTTCCTCCCTCCCTCCCTCCTTCCCTCTCTTTCTTTCTTTCTTTCTTTCTTTCTTTCGTTCTTTCTTTCGTTCTTTCTTTCGTTCTTTCTTTCATTTTTTTGAGAGAGAAAGAAAGCAAGCATGAGCAAGGGAGGGACTGAGGGAGAGGAAGAAAAAGAATCTGAAGCAGACTCATGCCCAGCTCAGAGTCTGACTCAGGGCTTAATCTCAGGAAGGTGAGATCATGACCTAAACCAAAATCAAGAGTTGGATACTTAACCCTGACTGAGCTACCCAGGTGTCCTACCTTTGAAAAATTTCTATGCAAAAATGTGCTGCTTTTGGTATTTTGTCATATAATCCTCCAAAATCTTTCACATGAAGACATACACTAATCACTATTATCAGGATAGTTGGGTCAAAGGAAACTTAAACAGTCTATTTCTGAAAATGGCCACAAAAGAATTATGTTGGAGTAGATCTTTTCCCAGAAAGTGTCACCTACCTGATTTCTCAAAGTTATGTAGAACAGAGGTCAGCAGACTTTAACTGTGAAGTGCCAGGGAGTAAATAAAGTAAATTGTTCAGGCTTTGTGGGCCACTAAGATTTCCATTGCTGTTGCTTCTCCTCCTCTTCCTTTTTATTCCCCATTTATTTACAAACCTAAAAAATAATGTTAAAACCATTCTTAATTTCTGGGCCATATAAAAATAGGGTGCTGACCAGATTTTGTCAGCAGGCTGTAGTTTGCCCATCTCTGCTCCAAGGGAAGTATTTCGTATGACATCACAACTACTGACAAACCTTGCCCTCCTAATGCTCCCTAGAATTGATCCCTGGGGAGGATTTAGGTAAATCTGGACCCTCCTAGGAAGGAAGGAATAGAGACATCAAATACTACCTTTCTGAGATCAGATTTTGTTAGAGTCTCTGGGGGGTTTATTCCCAGCTGAGGTATGATAGCTGGAATGTATACCAAGGGCTCCAAAACTGAACTCGCTCTGAGGGAAAAAGACATCTGGATTATTGGCCTGGACCCTTAAATGGCTGGAGAAGAGAACTGACAGGAACATGGTCCATGACTAACTAAGCTAGTTTAGTAGAAAGGCTGTGCTTTGGAATTAATGACTAAGGGTATGAGTATATTCTTGGAGAATTATATCCTCAAAGGAACTCAAGTGGCAAGTTCTCTGTTTTAGTCATAGATTATGTTGTAGTAACAATTACCCCAAAGCTCTGCAGTTTAAGAAGATAAAGACTTTGGGTTTGATGGACAGCTTCCCCAGACAGCTCTCTTGTACAATTTTCCTCCTCATGAACAGTCAGGGATCCATGCTCCTAGCATATTGTGATGTCAGTCTCTTCAACACCTAACCATGTTTGTCATGGAAGGAGAAATACCCTGTGGAGTCCTTGAAATAATTGGGAAACAACTTGAGGGAATCTGGAGTTCTCATGTGAGCAGGTCAAACAAAGCAAGAGTCATTAAATTGTACTTGTTACTAGAAACTCATTTGTCCCCACAAGCCAACAAGGTCTGGAAAGGCTTAGAGTTAGTTGTGAAGTTTGTTAGTTTTGATGAAGACATCATCTGTGAGCAGGTAACTGGCTGTAATTCCTGAATGGAAGTCTAACTAGAAAAGCAATAATAGCATCATTTCCTTTTGAAATATCACTTTACAGATTGCAAACTACTTTTACATTGATTACATCAGCTAATCTTCACAGAAATCTATGAACAAGGGGTTAGTGATACATTTATTTTAGACAGGTCAAAAATAAAAATACCAGATTTGTTCAAGGATGTACAGTTAGTTAACAATGGGCTCGTAATTGCAACTCAGAATCTGTGACCCTAAATCCTATATTCTTTCTGTTACATCAGTGGTTTTCAAGCCGTGTTCTGTCCAGCCCTAAAATTCCACAAATCTGTCTAAAGAGAAATTTGGGGGGACAAGAGAGCAAGTGAGTTCTCTACGAAGCTTAACCAGAGAGGTTATAACTTTATCACCTAAGTATTTGAGGCTTCCCTAACATATTTATTTTGAGTAAAAGTTTTATGCCTAACTTAAAAATTAAAAGCCCCTGCACCAAAACACACTATCTTGTGATGCAGTGGATGGGATTTTAAGTGGTTACAGCCTGTCCAAAAGCACAGGTAGAAGCTTGGTTTCCAGAAGTGGAATTTGAACTTGACTAGAAGCAAAAGTAATTTGATAAAAGACAAGAGTTATATCTGGCAGATGAGTTTCATTTTTTGCAGGGCGCCTGGGCGGCTCAGTCAGTTAAGCATCTGACTTCGGCTCAGTTCATGATCTCACGGTTCATGGGGTCTAGCCTCAAGTCGGGCTCTGTACTGACAGCTAGCTCCGAGCCTGGAGCCTGCTTCAGATTCTGTATCTCCATCTCTCTCTGACCCTCCCCTGCTCATGCTGTGTGTATGTCTCTCTCTCTCAGAAATAAATAAAAACATTAAAAAAAATTTTTTAAGCTATTTAAAAAATACATTTATTGGGCCCTACTGTGTTCTAAGTGTTGTGTCTCTGCTTATATTCCTGCCGAATACTAGTCCTAAATTTAGTGCTTGGTACAAATACAGCTGGAAGTCAAGGAGTTCTAAATGTGATCAGAGGAAAGCTACAGAGCAGGGGTGTCCCATAGAATGTTCCACAATGTTGGAAATATGTTTTATGCCTGCATCATCTAATATGATAGTCATTAGGCTGCATATGGCTGAGGAGTCCTTATAATGTGGTTAGTGTAACTAAGGAATTGAATTTTTAATTTTATTTCCCTTATTTTTTAATGGTGTGTGTGTGTGTGTGTGTGTGTGTGTCTGAGACAGAGAGAGACAGAGAGAGAGAATGCAAGTAGGGGAGGAGCAGAGAGAAGAGAGAGCAAATCCCAAGCAGGCTCTACACTGTCAGCACAGAGCCTGATATAGGACTCAATCTGAGGAACCATAAGATCATGACTTGGGTCGAAATCAAGAGTCAGATGCTTAACCGACTGAGCCACCCAGGTGCCCCATAATTTTATTTCCTTTAAATTTAAATAGCCGCATGTGGCCACTGGCTATGGTACTAGACAGTGCAGCTATAGAGGGTTGAAGACAGAAAATCCCAATAGCACCTAGAGATAGCATCATCACCACTGCCACCATCATCATCAATACTGGGGTCCTCCTCATCCTCATCCTCATCACCACCATCATTACGGTCACTGCCACACAAGCTCTGACCAGCGTCACCTCTCACTGGATTGCTGCAGCAACCTCCTAAAAGATCCATCTGCTTTCATTCATGCTCCCTCCAGGCCAATACAACCAAACTGACCTTGATAAAAGCAAATGTGACACACACAACTGTTCTGCATAAAAGCACACAATAGCCCTGCAGTCACTTTGGATAAATGGCAACGGCCTCAATAAGGCTCGGCTGTTCCCTTTCCTGTCCCACAACTAGTTTCATGTGATTCTCATCCCGCCTATGTCTGCAGCCTTGTCGCTTCTCAGATTTCCATGTATTCGGTATTTGAGGGTATATAAAATTCTTATTTCTGTACCTTAAATCTACCATGCAATTTTATTTTGTTTTGTTTTTCTTTTTAATCGGCAGGCCCGTGTAACCTGGCTTTTAATTCCTAGGAGATTTTTCTCCCTCTTGTTTCCAGTTAAATTTGAGCCATCCTGGAAGTCTTGGTTTAAATGGTACATCTTCCACAAAGCTTCACCTGAATCCCTCAGGCTAAGTGGGAGAGGATCTAGTTCTGTGTTTCTAGAGTCCCTGGACTTAGTTTATTTTAAAACTCACTGAGCTGTGTTGGAACTGCTTGTTTAATATCAGTCACCCCCACCCCACTGCCACCCCACCAGAAAACGAGTTTCATGAAAGCCCAGAATTTGCCTATCTTTTCAACCAGGAGTCTGCCAGGCACAAAATGGGTAGTTCATAAATGCTGGCTTATTGGATTAGTGAAGCTTGAATGAGTGAATGTCCTTCCACTGAGGATCAGCCCCCAAACACCCACCACCAAAGCTACCTTCTGCCATCTGTAGAGAATCACAGACTCTAATCTTCTCCTCCTTTCCTCTTCTTCCAAATGCCTTTGCTTTCTAGTTTAACTCAATTAACAAATTCATGCTATAGGGGTGCCTGGGTGGCTTAGTCGGTTAAGCGTCCGACTTTTACTTAGGTCATGATCTCGCAGTTCGTGGGTTCTAGCCCCGCGTCAGGCTCTGTGCTCACTGCCAGCTCAGAGCCTGGAGCCTATTTCAGAGTCTGTGTCTCCCTCTCTCTCTGACCCTCCCCTGATCACGCTGTCTCTCCCTCTCTCTCTCTCTCTCTCTCTCTCTCTCCTAGAAATAAATAAAAATATTTTTAAAAAAATAAATTCATGCTATAATTGACTACTAGTAGCCATACATTACTACTATTAGGATGAATATCTATGTATAAACAGGATCATAATGGAGATTCATTGATTTAATGTCAAAAATTGTCTTAAGTGGAAATTTCTTACAATTAGCAGGTAGGTGGTTGGGAAAGAAGACTTAGGGAAATTTCCTAATTTTCACTTTTTAAGTCATTATCTTCCTCTAAGCACCTTAAGTAGAGCACCTGCTCTACTTATATTTAAGTCTGGCCTTAGATTTTTGTTTTCCTGCACATATATTGAAAGTGGGGATTTTCTGGAACACTTCAAAGATACTTAGAACTGGAAATATTGACTTCACTGGAAAAGAGTATGGTTCAGCATGATGAAAAAGTCAGGAATTATAAATGACATGAACAGAAAAAAGGTACATCTGGAGAGGGGAGCAAAGAGTCAGGGGAGAGAGCTACCTGCTACCAAACATAGACTACGGATGAGGCTCTATTTTTGAACTTTTACAGTAACTCATTGAATGCTCATAATCACTAATATCTTCTCCAATTTTCAGCTGAAAAAACATGCTTTACAGAGGTTGAACAATTCGATGGTGACGTAGTAAAAAATGAGTCAGTCTTCATCCTGCACATCTGCCAGTTGCCATACTGATATTCCATGTTTCCTTTCAACGGAATAACAAGATCAAATCAAATTGGAAGAACGGCCATCAGAATAGAGTATTCTCTGAGCTGGATGACAGTGGAAAATGAGGAACAGAAGAAAACAAAATGGTTCTTTTGAGGCCATGACACTTAGTAACAGAAATGAAAGAGCCAGTTTGGCCAGGAAAGTTCTGCCTTCTGCAAAGACGCAGCATGTGGCCATGCACAGAATGGGGTTTGAAGGCAAACAAAGCAAAGCCTCTCCCTTTATATCACTCTCCTCAACATGTCTGCCTTGTCCCTTGGACCTTACTCCTCTGGCAAGAAAGAGTACTACTAAAATACAGGACTTACATTATGTATCATCTATAAGGATAACAGGTCAACATTTATCTGATATCACCCTTAGTAAACATTTGCTAATTTTTGCCTGCCACAATCTTCTCCCTTGTTTTGGTAATAGCGTATCAAATTTCCTTGAAGAAACTATCCCTCTTCCATTTTCAATCTACACAGTTAAAGTAGGACTACATGAACTACCTTCTGCTTCTGGAGTTATTCATTGGATCCAGATCTGTCAATTAGTAATTGATAATTACCAGAGAACGTAACCCTCTCTGTGAGTGGTGAAGGCATGGGCATATGACCACCCAAGCCGGATCAATGGGAGTTCTACCCAGGACCTTACTAGATCAACTGAGAAATAAATGGTTGATTCATCATAGTTTCTAAGCTGGTGTGTTGCAAAGCTTAAAGCTGTTGGTGATTAATTCTGTCACTACATCCTGAGAGCCAACCTAAGAAATGATGCAATACCAGAGAGAGCAAACATGAAAAGTGGAGAAAGACACATGATTGATGACAAAATGTGAATATCTGGATTTAGTTGTGCCTGAAACTGTATATTAGGAAATGTGAAGTGATATTCTATTTGACTTGCTTTCTTTTTTTTCTTATACAGTTTCAGCTGTGCTTTGATCACATGTAACCAAGAATACTAACTAATTCACGTGCTATTCATATAAATTAATCACAAGTGGTCCCTGGTTATTAATCTTAGAACTCACTTAAACTTTGATTTGTATGTCCCTTCACAAATACTTTTCTAGAGCAGAACTGTACATATTCCATAAGTTTTGCTTTAGGCACAGATCAAACATAATGGAATTCTAACATGTTTATTCTTACCTAATCATGGACACATCAAATGAGCCAACCAGAACCAAGCATGATGAAAATAAGACATAGGATGGAGAACTCTGAATGAGTATTTAGAGACTGAGAAAGGTGAACCAAAGTCCATATGGGAAATCTTTCATTATTTACAAAGAGTAACATTTTTTAGAGCATGTGAAACTTAGAAGACCTTTCCATATACCATATATGCTTCTTAATCCTCACAATAAATTTGAAAGGAATTTAATTTTGCTCATCCTTTTTTAAAGAAATTAGGCTCAAAGATATATAATTTATTTAAGAATCCAGAACTAGTATGTGATGGGCCTTGGTCTAATCTTTTTTATTTTGACAAATATTTATGAAGTAACAACTCCGTGCTAGATGCTCTCTAAGTGCATGGACAACGATGAAGAACAATAAAGGGAGATAACATTATTGTTGCCTTTACTCTATGCTAGACACCGTCCTAAACACTTTTCCTTGTGTTCACCTCCTTAAACTTCACAATGATACTGTCAAGTTTGTAGTATTATTGCTGTCCCCAACTTTAAAAAGAAGACATTTTTAGAGCGGTTTTAAGTTCATAGAAAACTTAAGAGGAAGTACAGAGATTTCCCATATGCCTCCCTGCCCCCAGGGCATAGCCTCCCTGATTACAAGCATCCCCAAGACAGCAGTACATTTGTTACAATTGATGAACCTACATTGACACATCATAACCACTCAAGGTCTGTAGTTTGCCCTGGAGTTCATCTGTGGATTGTACAAATATTTAGTGACCTGGATTCTTCAGCAACATACCCTTTTTAGAGAATGAAGAAACTGAGGGAAGATGAGAACAACCTACTTATGAATCTAATGGGAAGGATTAAAGCTCAGATATGAACCCCAAGGAGTCTATAGCCACACATCTATCTTCCTAGGCACTGCTCCAGTGGTCTTCTAAGTGCCAGACCCCTGGAGTCTTCGAGTATTTCTGAGTTCTGTGAGGTCAAGGTAATTTTCAAAGATATGATTTACCTTTTCCACCATGTTGGTCTGGTGCAAAATAATGGTGGGTAAACAGCTGGTGTCATTGCAATGGCACCAAACTGTACATTAGTCATTGTTTTCACATACTGAAGAAAAAATTTTCTAATGCCAAGGGCATTAAGAAATTTCTTGAGGGACACCTGGGTGGCTCAGTTGGTTAAGCATCCAACTTCGGTTCAGGTCACGATCTCGTGGTTATTGAGTTCGAGCCCTGCCTCAGGCTCTGTGCTGACAGCTCAGAGCCTGGAGTCTGCTTCGGATTCCGTGTCTCCCTCTCTCTGCCCCTGTCCTGTTCACACTCTGTTTATCTCAAAAAAAATTTTTTTTCTTAAATTTAGAAAGTAGAAAGTCCTTGATAGGGCAGTAAAATTATTAATTGTATTAACCCTTAACCCTTAAATACAGATCTTTTTAATAGTCTATGTAACAAAAAGTGACATAAAATGTTAATAACACGAAGTATGAGAGTTTTGTTGAGGAAAAGTATTTATGTGATTGAATTAGGAGATGGGAACTAACCACTTTTTTCATTAAACACCATTTTATTGCAAAGAAATGAGTCAAATTAAGATTATTCATTCCTGAAATTTTGTAGATAACTGCTAAAAGATGAATGAAATCAGCTATCAAAATTTATCAGATGCAGTGAAAGTATGCTTAGAAGGAAATGTATAGCATTGAATGAATGTATTAGTAAGAAGAAAGACCAAAAATAAATAATCTAAGTGTCCTCCTTAAGAAACTAAAAACATAAGAGCAAATTAAACACAAAGAAAGTAGAAGCAAAGAAGATTAGAGCAGAAATAAATGAAATTAAAAATAGGAAACTAAAAGAGAATAAAAGAAACCAAAAGCCAGTTGCCTAAAAGATCAATAAAATCAATAAGCCTCTAGGAAGGATAAATAAGACAAAAAGAAAGAAGACACAAATTATTTTTTTTTAATTTTGAAACTATGTTTTTCTTAAAAGACTATATTAAAAATACAAAACAAAAAGTAGTGTGTTTACTGGAAAAAGCATTACACCAAAATTTAGGAACCTTAAGCTCTAGCACTAGCGAGTTATAAACTTTTTTTTTTTTACAAATAGTTTATTGTCAAATTAGTTTCCACATAACACTCAGTGCTCATCCCCACAAGTGCCCTCCTCCATGCGCATCCCTCCTCCCCCCCACATCCATCAGTCCTCAGTTTTTGTCAGCATTCAAGAGTCTCTCATGATTTGCCTCTCTCCCTTTCCCCCACCAGTTCCCCCCTTCTTCTCCCCTATGTTCCTCCATCAAGTTCCTCCTAATCCTCCTATACGTGCAAACATATGATATTTGTCCTTCTCTGCCTGACTTATTTCGCTCAGCATAACACCCTCAAGGTCCATCCACGTTGCTACACATGGCCAGATTTCATTGTTTCTCATTGCCATGTAGTATTCCATGGTATAGATAAACCACATCTTCTTGATCCATTC
>NW_027529549.1:1455742-1459381 GCF_008692635.1 Crocuta crocuta
AATCCTCCTATACGTGCAAACATATGATATTTGTCCTTCTCTGCCTGACTTATTTCGCTCAGCATAACACCCTCAAGGTCCATCCACTTTGCTACACATGGCCAGATTTCATTGTTTCTCATTGCCATGTAGGATTCCATGGTATAGATAAACCACATCTTCTTGATCCATTCGTCTGTTGATGGACACTTAGGCTCTTTCCATGTTTTAGCTATTGTGGAGAGTGCTGCTATGAACATTGGGGTACATGTGCTCCTATGCCTCAGCATTTCTGTATCCCTTGGGTAAATTCCTAGCAGTGCTATTGCTGGGTCATAGGGGAGTTCTATTGTTAGTTTCCTGAGGAACCTCCACACTGTTCTCCAGAGGGGCTGTACCAGTTTACATTCCCACCAACAGTGGAGGAGGGTGCCCGTTTCTCCACATCCTCGCCAGCATCTCGAGTTCTCTGATTTGCTCATTTTAGCCACTCTGGCTGGCGTGAGGTGGTATCTCAGTGTGGTTTTGATTTGTATTTCCCTGATGAGAAGACACAAATTAATAATATCAGAAATGAGAGAACCTCAATGCTACGACCATAAATTTAGTAGTCTAGGTGAAACGAACCAGTTCCTTCAAAGACACACAATTTGCCAAAACTTATACAATAAGAAATTGACAATTTGGATATCTATTAAAGAAATAGAATCATTAACTAACAACCTTCCAAAACAGAAAGCACCAGGTCCAGATGTTTCACTGGCAAATTCTATGAAACATTTAAGGAAGAAAGTATATCAATTCTCTACAATTTCTTTCAGAGAATGGTAGCAGAGGAAATACTTCCTAACTCATTTGTTGAGGCCAGCATTACTGAAATACCAAAACCAGACAAAGACAGTGCAAGAAAAGTACAGATCCATATCTCTCATGAACATGGATTCAAAAATCCTCAAAAAAACTTAAATCAGTAGTTGCCAGGGGTCGGTAGGGAAAGGATACATAGGCCACAGGTAGAGGCTTTTTAGGACAGTTAAAGTACGCTGTATGATACCATAATGATGGAGAATGGCAGTTATACCTTTTTCCAAACTCATAGAATGTACAGCACCAACTGTGAACCACAGCATAGACTATGAACTCTGGGTACTGCTCTGATGGGGGTTGATCATAATGGAAGGCTATGTGTGTGTGGTGGTGGTGGGGGAGGGAGTATATGGGAAATCTTTGTACCTTCCCCTTAATTTTATTGTGGTCCTAAAACTACTCTGAAAAGCTAAAATTTCCGTTTAAAAACAATGAGTATGTCATTGCAAGGCAATGGCTGATGGCATTTGTTGCCATCCCCAAAATTTAAGCTTTTAAATGAAAGCTAGGATTTTGAAAAATTTGTATATGTCACTATGACCTTAATAGCATCCTAATAATTTAAGAGATTTTTCGCATGAGATTAGTGATGACATTAACAAATGAAACTTGTTGATATCCTGTCCTGAACTATGTCAGAATTGGAGAGCTCATCATAAAAACAGTTAACCAATATTGATTCA
Organism: Crocuta crocuta; assembly: GCF_008692635.1. Lineage (NCBI taxonomy): Eukaryota > Metazoa > Chordata > Mammalia > Carnivora > Hyaenidae > Crocuta > Crocuta crocuta. The sequence goes on from NW_027529549.1 coordinate 1,457,272, forward strand.
GGTGATCAGTATATGATATTACAAAATCATTCATAGGTAAAAGATTCTTTCAAAGTGCAAGGTGTTGAATTATAATGTAACAGATTATGAGAAGTTCATTAAGATGGTTTCAGATTTCATTTTGCAACTAACCTTTAAACAACTACCTCTTGTCAATTGTTGGTATAATATCAAAGAAGATTGTAGGCAATATTTTGATTCTTTTCATGTCCTTTAACCAAAATGATGTATCACAACAAATTGAATGTGGAAACCCATGTGACAATGTAGCTTTCTTCTGTTTTCTTTTGCTAAGCCAGATATTAAAGAGATTTGCAAAAATATAAAACAATGTCATTCATTGCATTAACTGTATATTTGGGGAAACAGTTATTTTTCTAATGAAAAATATTACTCATGTTAAGATACAATGGATTTTACTATTTTTATTTTCAAATGACTCAATAAACATGTAAAAAATTTCTCAGCTTTAGTTTTTAGTACAGTAAATATAGATAGATATAACTTACATAAATAGTGTAAAAGCCCTTTGAGATCCTCAATAACTTTTAAGAATTTGAGAGGATCCTGAGGCCAAAAAGTCTGAAAGCCATGACACTATATCTATCCTACCTCTCAAAAATAAAACAGATGTGCTTATAGTTCCGCCTTAGGTAAATTGCCTCTTAAAGGGAATGAAATGGGATAAACATATAAATAAAATAGTTATCATTGAAGAAAATGTTTTGGAGTAAGTAAACACAGGGTTGTGATGATACCTAGATGGAGACTAGCCAGGGTGTTACTCAGGGGAGACCTCTTTGGGGAAGTAACAATCTGAGATGTGAAGAATGGTAAGATGTCAGCTGTGCAATGAGCTGAGCTAAGAGAACAGTGACTTGGGCATGGGGAATAGCAGTGCAAAGACCCTGAGGCAGTAAAAGTTTGGACAAGGTTCCAGAATTGTATCATTCCAAAACCCATGCTTTGCTCTCCTTCTCCTAAACCACAACTGATTTCTCTTAGGCCGGCTATGCTCTGGCTCTTGGAACAATCCATCTGGAAAATGGAGCAGAGATTGTTTTGATTCTTCTTAAACGATGGCTTCACAGACAGTTCGTTGGCAGGTTAATCAGGAGCTTGCAGACAGCCTTCCATTTTCTCTAAGGAGTAGAACTCTCAAGTGCAATGCTTGTCAGCAGTGCCAGGAAAGTGCTGTTGCAAGAAGTAGGGAAAGGGTGGAATTTAATTTTACAGGGAGAAGACTTAAATGCGACCTATAAATTATGTAGCTATTTTTCTATACCTTGGCCTCAGTCTGGAATTTTTCAAAATAAATTATTTGAGCCAACTTCACTGTGGTTGCAGATATTACATCGTGCACTGTGGTCTGTGAAGCATGTGTCTTTTGCTGATCTGGCATTTTGAAAAACTGCTGTGACCTGCTGAAGAAAGTGGCAGTTCCCAGTGAAAGTGTTAGCTCATTTCCCACTGCCCGAGACACTTACAGGGGACTCGGAGGTGGAAAGCTGAATGTCATATGTATAGTAAGCGAGGAAAACTATAAGCATTATTTCACTCAACCATGGGATTTCCTTCTATTTGCAAAAGTCAGAGACTAATAGATGGCTTCACCTCCTGGAGTAAGCCCTTATAAAGCAGTAACTGTGCAAATGTTAGAGGAATACTTGAGTCAGTACCATGGTGCAGACTTCCTGGTAAAAGCACTACATCAGATACAGTGGGAGACCATGAAGGACTAGGTACACGTGGGTCAACATGACACAAAACAGTTGAGTGACTAGGACAATTCAGGCAACCAGTGATTCGACTCGTACATGACATCTTTGATACAGCCTTGTAGTCCAAGGAACCCATGTTCATGGCTGGATGTTGGGTAGGCAAACTACAGGTACTTTCATGCCTATGATAGGTAATGAGAGGATTCACCTCATGTTTGCCTTCTCTTCCTCTCTCCATTCCCTTTCTCTTCATGGAAAGGTAACTACTTCACAGTTGCAGTCGTCACCCATATGCCAGTCACTCAAATATTAATCGCCAGTCCTGACTGGACATTTTTGCCCCACAGAGCCACGTATTCAACTCAATGCCTCATATCCCAACTCAATCA